>NW_015165236.1:1911146-1920330 GCF_001447785.1 Gekko japonicus | reverse complement strand
CCCGGGGGGCCCCCCCGGCCCCCGCCCCCCCCCCCCCCCGTAGGGAGCTTTGGGTGGGCGAACCCACCGTTTCTCCCAGGGGGCCAAACACACCTGCAGGATCTCCAGGAGGGCCACGGGCTGCAGGACCCCCAGGTAATGGCGGCGCAGGGCCGGTTCTGTGATGCCGGGCTTGGTCATGATGTGGCACAGCACCCCCTCCATGATGCCCTTGCACACGGGCTTATTCAGGCTGCCATCCACGATGCGCCAAGGCCGCCCGACAAAGTAGGCACTCCCACTTGCGCCGCTGGGGATGAGAGAGAACAGCCTCAGCATCGTCATCCCGGGTTCCTCCATCTCATGCGAGGTGCGGGCGTGGCTGGGCCCCCGGAAGGAGCACTCGAGCCAAGCGTCCTGTGAGCGGCACCTAACCCTAACCCACTTGCCAGCTGCTTTGCCTTGTGCTCCAGCCGGGTCTGGCCCAGGCCCTTCTCTGTGTAAAGCCAGGGGATTGAAAAAAAAAATTCAGTGCGTCGCTTAAAGTGACTTGCTTCTAGGAGTTCACATTCTCACCTAGCGACGCCCACGGTCATTTCCTGTTTAACCATGCAAAGAAGTGACAGCTGCGACCAGTGTTCCCTCTAAGCTGAGTGAGTGTGACCTCGCTCACAGTTTTTTAGCCTGCGGCTCACACATTTTTGTCCTAGCTCAGGAAGGAGGGGGCTCCAGAGCAAACTGATTCATGCAATATAGCCAAACCGCTGGCTCACAACTTTAATGCCAGCAGCTCAGAGAGTAGGATTTTTGCTCACAAGACTCCACAGCTTAGAGGGAGCCTTGGGTGCAACCCCTGCAGAGTTCAGTTTGGGGTCTTTCTCCATTTCTGCACATGTACAGCACCGACATGGAACACACTCGGCCCTGACAATGGGGGGGGGGGAGTGTGCCTCAAGCTGTGCATGTCTGGAAATTGTGAGCCCTGTAGCCTGGCCTCCCTATGTACTTCAGGGACAGAGGAGGAGAGACCACAAAAGACCACCCACCCACTCAAAAAGGTGCCGCCAAAGTCCAGCACTGGTTGTGGGGAGACGGAGGCAAGTGCTCATCTGCCAGAGCGCAGATAGCAGCAGGCCTGGGGCCTCGGGTGCGCTGGGCGCAGGGAGGGATGGGAGCAAAAGGGCGGCTGCGTGAACCACGCGCTGCCTCTGGGGCCCCGAAGACCCCAATCTTGCCTGGTTTCAGCCTTGCTGGCCTTCCAGTTTCCACCGGAGGGGATTTATGGGATGTGAGATGCATCCAGGCAGAAGGCAGGTATGAAAAGCGGTATGGAGGAGGACCAGGAATTGGTGGGGAAGGAAGTCCCGGAGAAGCCCCCAAAGTCCCTCAGCACCCTGGCCGCCAAAGCCCGGGGCTCCACCTGAGCAACCAAAGAAGGAGGCGGGGGGGGGGGGGGGAGATCGGCAATTTAGTCTGGAGACAACCCTCCGTCCTACCACTGCATGCACAAGCCCTTCTTCCACGTTCTGCCCAGGCCAAGGGAATGCTCTGCCACTCACCTTTCCTCTCCTGCCCGTGTGACATTCCCTGCAGAAGACGCTGGGGACAGAGAGAGAGAGAGAGCACCGCTTCAGCATCAAGAGCCCAGCCACCGAGGGCCACCCGCTTTCCGCCCCGTTGCTCCTCCGAGGGCCACCAGAACGGCCATGGCGGTTAAAAATGCTGTGAGGACAGCCCAAGGGGGGTTGTGTGGAGAGGGCCCTCGGCAGGCAAGGGGAAGCGGGCAGGGTGTGCCCTGCTGCGTGGGCCAGTCCCAGGGAACCAGGGGTGGGGGTGGGGTGGTCCGTGTGTGATGCCAGGCAGGCTGGCACGAGAGCGGGCTTGGGGGCTAGGGGACCTCTCCGCAAGGGTGGCGTAGAGATGAAGAGTGCTGGACCAGGTTCAGATCCCCACCACCCCAACCCCTTGTGCAATGGTCGCTGGGTGACTCTGGGCCAGTCACACCGCCTCGGCCGGCCTGCCTGCAGTGGCAGCAGCAGGGAGCAGGAGCCCCTTCAGGACTTGCAGGGTTTGTGGCCGCGCAGCCGGAAGGGAGCGGGGGTGTCCCACGGAAGCTCCTCCCCTGTCACAGGTTCTGTGAGTCTTGAAGGGGCTCCCAGACTCTTGCCCTTCCCTGCCCCCTTACAGGGATGTTGTCAGGAGAGGAGAAGGCTGTTGAGTCCCCGCTGGGGAGAAAGGCGAGGGGCAAATGAGCTGAGCCAGTAAACGGGGGCCTCTGGGGAACAGCCCAGCAGCCAGCCAGCGCCCCCCCCCCCTCCCTCCCTCCCTCCCTCCCTCCGTGGGGACTCTGGCGCTCCTCACGGGGCCTTCCGGCCGGGACGAACCTTCCCCTCGAGGCTCCGTGGCAGGACTCCCGCGGGCTGAGCCCTCCTGGCGGCCTTTCCCGGAGAGGCAGGTCCTCCGCTCCTCTTCCTCTGGGACCCCAGCGGGTTCTGGGGGGCAGCCGGGCTCTTGCAGGGGCCCCCCGTCCTGCCCTGCCGCACTGGAGCTGCCGCCGGCCGCCTCTCGCTGTGGGTCACCTGCTCCTCCCCCCGGGCCGGGTGTGCTTGGAGAGGCCTCGCTTCCGCCCCCCGGCTCGTCCGGCTCCGTCTTCTGCCTCTTCCTGGCTGGCTCTGGTGCCGCCGGCCCGGGGGAAGCGAGGGGCTGCTTCTCCTCTACTGCAGGGATCGCTCGGCCTGGGGGGGCCTTGCCCACGTCCTCCTCCAGAGGCACGGAATGCAGCAGCCAGGGCCCAGCACACTTCCTCGCCACCAGACGCGTGCTGTTCCCCCCCAGCTCCAACACCTGCTCCAGGTCCAGCAGGTCCTAAAGGGAGAAGGAGAGATTGGATCTATACCCCATGGCCCTTCACTACCCAAAGGTGTCTCAGAGCGGCTCACAAACTCCTTTCCCTTCCCCCTCCCCACAACAGACAGACACCCTGGGAGGTAGGCGGGGCTGAGACAGCTCCTGACAGAAACTGCTCTTTCTCAAGAACAGCTCTGAGAGAACTTGTGACTGACCCAAGGTTACCCAGCAGGTGCAAGTGGAGGAGTGGGGAATCAAACCCGGTTCTCCCAGATCAGAGTCCGCGTACTTAACCATGACACCAAACTGGGAAAGGACACCGACTGTCGGTTGTGGACGGCCTGGGCAGCATTGGCAGGGAGCTGCTACTCCTCCTTTACAGAGGGAACAGCGCCTGTGACGCAGCCCGCCAGGCCGGGCCGAGTCCCCACCCACCTGCAGGAGCTTGGCGCACTCGACCCCAGCCTCTTCGTAGTGCTGGAACTGCCTGGCCAGGTCCCCCTTGTTCACCCCAAAGTGAGAAGCGGCCTGGATGGTGTCGTACAGCTCCAGGGTGGCTGCGAGCTCCCCAGCGGTGTAACCGCCATGCGCCAGGGATCGAAGCGGAAGTTGTCCGGCCGCATCCTCTTCCTGGATGCCGATAAGCCTGGTGAAGGATCTGGGGAGGCAGGAGGCTCCGACAGGCAGACTCGACAGGTCCAGGGGCTCTGGGAAGACACAACCCGCTCGGCACTTCAGCCAGTGGAGGCACGGCCTGCCCTGCTCTCAGGGTCCCCCCCAAACCACGGCCTGCCCTTCGCTGGCCCACAGGCACCCCTCCCCGCCCCCCGGACAAACTGCTCCCCCGAGAGGGCCGAGCGGGACACTCCAGCCCCCCGCTCCCGGGGGCCTCGCACTGACCTTGGCCGAGGAAGCCGTCCCAGGCAGGGGTCTCCCGCAGCTTCAGCTTCACTTGGCAGGAGTTGACGACAATGTTGTCCGTGGGGCTCAGGTTCCGCGTGCTGACAATGCCCGGGGAGTAGTAGCCTCTCATGAGCAGGTAGTTGGTGTGTGAGGCCTGGCGGGCCTTCACCTCGATCCGGGGCTTGCTGGCGGCGCTCTCCTCCACGTCCTCCTCTTCCTCTTCCTCCTCCTCCTCCTCCACGCCCTCCTTCCCCAAGCTGCAAGGAGCACCGGGGAGAAGCTGAGGCAGACAGCCTGGCTCAGTGGCCCCCACCAGGCCCGCGCCTCCCCCCACCGCTCCACTCCAGAACCCCTCCTGGAAGCGGGCCAGCAATCCACTCCCACGCCCAGGGGCTCCACCCCACTCCGCCCTTCATCTCTTCGAGCCTTTCACGGTCTGCCTTTCTAGATGGAAGTCAGGCTGCTCATGGGGTCGCCTCTGTGGAGAATGGGTTGTTATTTCAGCTGCCCACAGGGAAGGGAAGGGCCATCCTCACGCATCTGTGGCTGTGTTGATTCAAGCGCTGACTCACTGGGAGACCAGAACAAGCCCCGGGAAGCTGGCTTTGTGGGTCTGGGAAGCCGGGGGGGGGGGGGGGGGGGCCCCCCCCCCCTCCAGAGAAAGAAAAAGTCTCAAGCCACACCCCTTGGCCAGCGGCCTACCTTTTGATGACCTCGTTTTCCACCAGGGTGCTGTCCACCACCACGATCTGCTCGGGGATCGTCACGTCCACGGACACCAGGCCGAGGGAAGAAAGGGCCAGGATAGCCGCGCAGCAGCCCCCGGGCCCATCCAGGGGGAAGGTCACCATGTCCAAGGCGGAGGAGCTGTCCTGGTCCTTGAAAGAAAAGCTGGCCGCCTGGTCCCGTGCGCCGGCTTCCTTCAGCTTCAGGAGAAACTGGTAGGCCTCGCTGCAGAGTGTGCTGGGAAAGCGCCACGTGAACACCCTGGAGAGGCAGCAGACAGAACGGGAGGCCTGAGCCACACCACCACCCATCATAAGGGGCAGTCCCTGCCCGTCTCCTCTGGCCTGCCACGGGACTGGGCTTTGGGGCAGAGGGGCAAGGCGACTGAGCATCCTGTTTCACACCGAGGCCAGATCCTCAGGGCGTCGAGGCCAAGACCTTTCCCTGCTGCTGCCACCTCCTTGCACTGTTATCCAACGGTTTACTGCTTTTGGAGGCGGAGGTTCCCTTTAGTCTCCATGTTTGGACCATTTAGTAGCCATTCATTGGACCTCTCCTCCAGGAATAAAGGGCAGGTTAAAGCCCTTGGTGCCCACGGCCAACACCACATCCCCTCGCCGTGACTGCCACAATTTAGTTATTTGCCGAGTACGGGAGGACTTCCTTTTGTTTGTTCTAAACCTGCTTCTGGTTTGACGAGGGAGGGAGAAAAAACTCTTGTCCACTTTCTCCGTCCTCTGCATAATCTCATTAGCTTCCGTTGCATCCCCCACCCAAGTCATCTGTCTTCCCCAGCTGAAAAGCCCCCGACTCTCTCCGCCCTGGGCTCACAGGAGAGGCGCTCAGTCACCATTTCAGTCCCCTCTGCTGTACTTTTCCCAGCTCGGCAATGTCTTCTTTTGAGATGCAGAAACCAGAACTGTAAAGGACCATTACAAATGGGGACCTATTGGGGATTTGGTTTCTGCTGCAAATTAAGTCAGCGTTTCCATCAAGCTATTCACTACAACCCCAAGATCTCTTTTCCTCTCAGGTCGCTGCCAGTTCTCTGCCTCTTTTCCTCTCAGTCTCTGCCGGTTCAGACCCCACTGGCAGATCTTTACCTTTAGGGTTCTGCAGACTTGGCCACTACGCTGCTCACCCCCAATTCCAGATCCACCACCCACCCCGGGAGACCAGTCTGCTTACCCCGCTCTCTGCTTCCGGTCATTTAACCAGGGCGGACCAGCAGTGACTTGCTGAGAAGAACCCTCCCCGCGGGGCCGTGGCTGGAATCCCACAGTCGAGCGGCTGCCCGCAGGGGCACAGAGCCAGGCCGGACACAGGGGCGCTCTTACCTGTAGTAGCCCTGGGAGAGCTGATAGGACATGGGCACGAAGGGCAGCGCCCGGCTCTTCCGGGGGCCCAGGGAGTGGTTGCCCCGGCGACGGTTCACCAGGCTCCTCCGCTGGCAGTCCAGAAAGGCCTTCACGAGAATGTCATCCCGGTACTCCCGGTAGAGGCGGAAGGTCTGCAAACACACGCGGCCATCAGCCCCCTGGCCGGGACAGCCCCTTTCGCCTCCTCCGGCTGTGAGGTCCTGCTTCACTGGGGAGACGGTTTCTCCTTTAAAACACACTCTGTGTACTTGAACTTAGTCAATTTCCTGCTGCCACCAGGAATTAAAAATCCCAACTCTCTCTCTTTTGGTTGAAAGACCCAGGGTCTGGGTGCTTCAGAGGACTACGTGGCCCTGAGGAAGGACTGTTCTGATTGCTGGGATAAGTTTAAATAAATAATGATTTATTTATAAAAGAACAAAATAGGTTTCTGGGTATTTTTTGAACTATTGTTGAAGAAAAAAAATATAACTGACAAAGCTTGGCGTCACATACAGTCAAACAGCAAAACTCCACTCTGACAGGCCCAGACACTCAGTTTAAACTGTCTTTCATCATATAGCCACACAGGCTAAACTCTCTTGCTCATAGCCACACAGGCTAAACTCTCTCATATAGCCACACAGGCTAAACTCCAACTGCTTCGTCTGTCATTGAAGACCTACTATTTAGGGAATTTGGCTCCCTGTCTATTGAGGATGAGCAGCAGCTCTCTGCCCGCATCCCCCCCCCCCAATTCCTCCTACCTGGAAGGACTGGCAGGACTTCATCTGGCTGTCGGAGAGGGCCAGGGTGCTTTGGATCAGGTTCTGCAGCACCAGGAAGTGAATGTCGGCCACACTGCCCAGGGGGAAGACAGAGGCCCGTTATGATGGGAGGCAGGCAAGCCCCAGAGCACAGAGCACAGGCAGGCGCCTCACCCGGCGTGACGCAGGCACCCACCCCAGCTGGGGCTCCAGCCGCAGCCCACATGGGCAGATGGCTCTTTCCTGGCAGCTCAACAAAAACAGTGTGCGTTACTCGCTCGAGGATCTACGCCGGACTCAGGAGTGACAGGCAGCCTCTGCCCCGGACAACCCACCGTCTAAGCTGCCTATACCACCTCTGCCACGGAAACTGGTATTCCAACTACAAAATGCACGGGAAGAGAGACTTAAAGCCAATGCTCCCTCTAAGCTGTGGAGTCCTGTGAGCAAAAATTCTGCTTTGTGAGCCACTGGCATTAAAGCTGTGAGCAAGCAATTTGGCTACTGCATGAATTAGTTTGCTCTGGAGCCACATTTTTCCTGAGCTAGGACAAAAATGTGTGAGCCGGGGGCTAGAAAAATGTGAGCTAGCTCACACTGACTCAGCTTAGAGGGAACACTGCTTACAGGTATTGGCTCAAGGCCTAATTTATTCTGCTTTGTTGGCTGCGGGGGGGGGGAGGCGCTCTGCTCAATGCTGACCCCCCACCACCAACTGGTTTCCCCCCCCCAGCTGCTGAGAGGGCACCAGCCGTGTCCACGTTCTGCAGCTGATACGCACACCTCCACGGTTTCATTTTTAGCTCACAGCCTTATTCCACAGCCCGCATGCTAGGGAACTGCAGTGTGACCCCTGGGCGTGTGTGTGTGGGGGAATGCTTCTCTGTGACCCATGGCTTCTCTTCACTGCCTCTGTGTAGGGCTGATGTTGCCCGCCTTATTTCTTAAGAGGGCCTTTGGCCTGTCTGTTCTCCATCCCAAGGGAGGCCCCACAACGTATCTAAGATGCAGTCGCTGTAATAGAACTCTGTAAACTGTCCACACTTACTACGAGCAGGGGTCATTTCCTGCAGGACCCCCTCCATAGCTAGAAATCCAAAACAGTCCAGTGGCACCTTTAAGAACAAGTTTTAGTCAGGTACGAGCTCTCCCTCCTCTGAGAGGACAGATCTGCATGTTCCCCCCCCCCAATAGCTAGCAATCCAAAACAGTCCAGTGGAGTCTGAGCGATGGGTGTTGCCTTCTGACACACTTCCGGTTATGTCAGGGGGCGTGTGGCATATGCAAATAAGCTATGCAAATGAGTTATGTGAATGAGCTCCTGTGCCTCTTTTTCTACGCAAGGACCCCTGACTGTGAGCCAGCAATCTAGATGTACTTCCCCTGAAGCAGGACCGCGTCGGCGACCTCGCGCCTCGTGAGCGGAGGTGCTCCTGAGACGGAGCCTCCCCCTCTCCCCAAAGGCCTTCCTGTGGCCGCCTCACCTGCTGAGCACGTCCTCTCTCCTGCCATGGCTGGACTCATCTCCGATTGCCAGAACCCGGAACCTGGACCAGGGGGAGGAAGGTGAGAGTTGGCAGGAAGAAGAAGAGGAGGAGGAAGAGGAGAAGAAGAAGATTGGATGTATACCCTGCCCTTCACTCAGTCTCAGAGCGGCTTACAGTCTCCTCTCCCTTCCCCTCCCCACAACAGACACCCCCTGTGAGGCAGGTGGGGCTGAGAGAGCTCTGGACAGGAACTGCTCTTTTTCAAGGACAGCTCTTATCAGAACTACATCTTGCCCAAGGTCATCCAGCCAGGCGCAAGTGGAGGAGGAGTGGGGAATCAAACCCGGCTCTCCCAGATTAGAGTCCGCCTGCACTTCACCACTACACCAGAGTGGCTTACAGACCCGACCCCCACCCCCCCCCGCCCAGGAAGCTCCCGCCAGCGGAGGGAGGAAGGCGAGTCAGGGGGCCGGAAGGCAGGAGGAGAACCCTGACATCAGGCGCCGTTTCAGCCCTGAACCGAGAGTGGCCCCCCAAGGAGACTCCCCACCTCACCCCCACCCCACGGCTGAGCAGAAGGCTTTGCAGGGGGGGCCCCGTCTTGGTCTGAGCCCTGCTGCAGCAAAGGGACCCCCCTGGGGGGGTCTGCAGGGTCTCTGGGTGGAGGGGAGGGGGTCTTCTTGGGCCGGGAGGTGCCCTGCAGTGAGATCCCCTCCCTGGCTTGCTGCTCCTGCCGGGCAGGCTTCCCCCTGTCCTCCTCCACAGCTCCTCGAACCGGGACTTTCTGGACCCTGCAGAGCAGGCCTTGGCGGGAGGGCCTGGCGCAAGAGCTCTTCTCAGGGGACGCCACAGAGAATGCCGAGCACTGCCTGCGGCCCCACCCACGGTTGGGGGATACCTGCGGAAGAGCTCCTCCAGTGTGTCCGGAATGGCCGGCCGCGGATTCCCCAGGGTGGAGCTGAACTTCACCTTCAGCCGCTCCACAAACTCCTTGAATTCTTCCGCACAGACCTTTCGGAACAAGAGGGCACAGCGTCACGCCTGATGAGCAGGATGCGGACCCAGATCCTGGCAAAGGTGCACGGGGGGGGGGGGGGGGGTCTCGCTGTTCTCCCCC
>NW_015165236.1:1882690-1911041 GCF_001447785.1 Gekko japonicus | reverse complement strand
TCCCGCTGGTGCGGCGGCCTTGCTGGAATGAAGCAGGCCTGCTGTGGCCAGCGCCCAGACAGGAGACGTCCCCCCTCCCCCGGCTTCCGTGGTGGGAGAAGGTGGGGTGGAAAAGCCAAGGAACGCGCAGCGGTCAGGAGGGAGGCGAGAGGGCCTGCTGCCCACTTCCTCAGAGTGCCCCAGGGGCCAACGTGCCCCACGGGGGGGGACCCCTGGCACAGAGGGAATGGCGGGAGGGAAGGATGGAAAGTGCCTCCCCCCCCGAGAAGCCCCACGGGAGTGGCACTGTGAACCTCTGCTCTACGGACGGGATCAGGACCCTGGGAGACCACTTCTGCTCAGGGGCCTGACTCTGTGCTGGCTGCATTTCTGGGGGAGGCCCTGGGAGCAGGACGAGGAGGCTTCTGATGTGCCCCCCCCCCCCGAGATGACAGCCCAGCCTAGGCACAGAGGGGGGGACGCAAGGGGGGGGGGGGAGAGGTGGAGACGCAAGCGGGGGGGGGAGGCTGAGCCCCGTGCGGCCCCGTGCTCCTCTTACCTTGGGGTCCTGGTAGTTGTTCTTCCTGCTCATGAAATCCTCAATCAGAGCTCGGTCTTGGTAGACTTCCGCCAGACACACCCTGCGGCAGATGTGGCAACGGCTCAGCCTCAGCCCTGAGGCTCCCGCAAGAGGTCCCGCACCCCCCTACCCCCCCAGCTGAAGGAGGAAGAGCCTGCCCCTCAGAGGGGGCACACAGCTCCCCTGCAGCGGGAAGGGAGACGGGGAAGGCCTCCCCTGGGGCACTGCCGCCAAAGCTCTTCCCGGGGGCGCCCCGGATGCCTTCGCCTGGAGCTCCTCTAGCTGAGTGACGCAGGAATCAGAGGCGACAGGGAAGGGCCAGGGAGAGTCCTGCGTAAGCCTGCAGCAGAGGCAGCCGCTGCAGTAAGCCGATGATTGAGCCGGGCCACAGAGAGGGAAGGGAGAGTGGCGGCGTTTTTAGGCCAGTCAGCTCCACACCCCCAGCTCATGGGCCCCTAGCCCTTTTGACCTCTGGGCCCCTGTGGAATCCTGGTGTGTGTGTGTGTGTGGGGGGAATGGCTGCCAAAGGAGGCGGGGCTAAGGACAGCGGCCGCCTCAGGAGGGCAGAGCCAACCACAACATGTCCCATCGTGAAGCTGCACATAACCTTGACAGCCACATTTCAGGCGGAGGCGCTGCTTCACCAGACACCTTTTAAAATGAACATGTTGCTCAAAAGCATTTTCTTGCCTGCATCCGGGCCACCCTCTGTCATGCAGGGAGGATCCCTCCTGTGCTGTGCTGTGCTGGGGGGGGGGCAGCATACCTTCGAAACCGCCTCTCCCCGCATGAGCCCCGGGAGGGGGGGGCGGCACTGGGCTCCACACATCTCTTGGTGGTCCCCCCCCCCACTACAGGGACGTCCGATTAGCCTTGGCCAGGGCTTTTTCGGCCCTGGCTCCCACCTGGTGGAAGGAGCTCCTGTACAAGATCAGGGCCCTGCGGGATCTCCTCCAATTCCGCAGGGCCTGCAAGACGGAGCTCTTCCGCCGGGCTTTCGGTTGAGGCGGTGGGCATCCCCCCCTCCCCAGCTTTTGGCCAATCACCCACTAGTGGCCACAACCAAGGCTCCCTCTAAGCTGTGGAGTCCTGTGAGCAAAAAGTCCACATTGTGAGCCACTGGCATTAAAGTTGTGAGGGAGGGATTGGGCTACTGCGTAAGTCAGCTTGCTCTGGAGCCCAATCCTTCCTGAGCAAAGACAAAAATGCGTGAGCCGGAGGCTAAAAGACTGTGAGCTAGCTCACACTGACTCAGCTTAGGGGGAACACTGGCCGGGATCTGATTAGACACCTGATTTGACACCTGGATTTGATCTAACATCTAATTTGATTTGACATCTGATGGGCCACTGGCCTGATCCAACATTGGCTTCTCTTATGTTCTTATGATCTCTCCGTTCTGTGTAAACTATCATTTTAATGTTGTTTTAATTGTATTATATTAATTGACGTAAACCACCCTGAGCCCGTTTACGGGGAGGGCAGTATATAAATCAAATCAATCAATCAATCAAAAAGCAACATTCCCAAAGCAATGCCTTTTTGAATCCGCTCAGGAGCCGATTCTACCTCCAGAGGCCAATCAGAAGCCCTGCCGATCAGAAGCCTCACCCGGCCCCACCCACTTCCTTGCGGACCCTCGGCGGGTGTCAGGGAGAGTGCTGGTGGGCGTCACCGTGCCCACGGGCACCGTGCTGGGACCCCTGCTCAAGGGGGCGCTCTGTGAGCAAAAGAGGACATCTCACTTGTAATTGAGGTTGGTCTGTTCGTTTTTGACAATGTAGCGGGCTCTCCTTCCAACGGAATGCGAGGTCTTATCCAAGGATTCCTCGAAGCTGGCGTGCATGATGTCCCGCACCACTTGCCAGGGGACAAAGGGGCCCTTCACCTGCACCAAACCAAGAGACGGGAGAGAGTTGGTCCTGAAGCGGAACCCCTGACGGACGCAGACCTCGCGGCAGAATGGCTCTTCCGCATCCTGGTCATACGGCAGCTAAGCAAAGGCACGCCTCCCCCCCCCCCCCCAGTACCTTGGCATTGAGCACGTTGCTCGCAATCCGGCACAGTATCAGCAGGCTGTCCTCTGGCACGGTCCAGGTGACACGCAGGCGGGTCATCCGCAGGAGGGCGTTCTGATCCGCTTCGTCGTGATAGCGGGGCTTCTTGCTCTTTTCCCCCGGGGTCCCCTCTTCGTGGCCCCCAGAAAGGAAAAAAGACAACGTTTAATGGCAGTTCCTCTTGGCTTGGACGGCCTGTCTGAGTCCTGCGGAGCCACCAAGAGGCTCCAACGCAGGCTGGGCGTCAAACCCAGTCTGACTCCCCAGAGCCTTAAAAGTTCTCTGCTTCTCGGTCAGGACAATCTGAAATTCGAAGCCCACCCGGCCTGAAGCAGCAGGCCAAGAAGCCTGAAGAACGGCCTGGCGCTCACAGCCGGCTTCTGAGCAGCCCAAAGCTCTTCTCCGGGTGGAGGAGTCCCGTGCCCCTTATGGACCCTGCCGCACCCCACCCCCCGATTACCCCTCTTCCGCTTCCGCTTCTTGGCCTTCTTCCCCAGCTCCTTCTTCAGGCGCCGCCTCTTCTGGCTCTTCCCGCCCTTCACTCTCTTGCTTCTGTTCAGCGCTGCTTCCTTCTCAATCTCCACCAGGTCTTCTCTTCCGGCAGGAGGCTCCGTCCCCACCAGGGGGTCGCCCCACGGAGTGCTGCCGCTGCCGCCACCTGAGTGGACACACTGGGATTAGGCCTGGATCAGGGCGACACGCGCAGCAGCAGCAGCTCCGCTCCATGCCGGCGTGGCCCCCGGGGAAGGAGGCCTCAGGGCCCCAAAGCAAAGTGAAAGCCGCGTGCGGCAAGATGGGAGAGGATCCGCCTTGCCAGCATGCACGAGAACTGGGTGAATGCGCTGCATCTGGAGTAGAGATGTGAAGGCCCAGAAAAAAAACGGAAAAATTCGGGGGGAAAAGAAAAAATATTGATTATGGAACGTTTTATTTTAACATGATGAATAATATATATATATATATATGGTATCAGATTAATCTAATTTCTGTGCACTGAGGACAAGCAAGTCCTAGGTTACAAACAGAACTCTCCAATGCAAGAACAAGATGCATTTCTTCCTTTAGGTGGTGCGATTGTCAGAAGAAAATAAAAAAGTTTCAGTTTTGTTTTTGCATGTGGGAGGGTATTCTGTTTGTAATAATTGTTTGGATACACTATATTTTTAATATGCTAGTTGTGATAATTTCATCCATAGTCATATTTTATGTTCCTAAAGTAACAGAATGGCTTTCAATCTAGAAAAGACAAAAGAAATGTTAATGTAGCATTTTTTTCAATTTTTCCAAAAATTTCCGTTTCCCCCCGAAAAAAACCGGGGAAAAATGGGTTTTTTTCTGAGCTTCAAAATTTCCGGAAATTTGTGGGAAACGATAAAGTTAGTAAGAGCCACACCATATAAAGAAAATATCTTGAAAATGTTCTATAGGTGGCATTGGACACCGGATAAAATAGCTAAATGTTATAAGAACGTCCCGGATGTATGCTGGAGATGCAAAAACAATGTAGGAACGTATTATCATATATGGTGGAGGTGTGATAAGATAATGAGTTTTTGGAATATGGTAAAAAAGTTGATAAAAGAGATTCTAGAAGTAGAATTGCAGCCTATACCCGAAAGTTATTTGCTGAATATGTTGCCTGATAAAATAGCTAAAGATGATAAATGTATCATGTTATATATCCTCACTATAAGCAGGATCCTCATAGCAAAAAAATGGAAATCAGATATGTTACCTAAAAAAGAAGAAATAATGGAAAAAATATTCGAAATTGCAGAAATGGACAGATTAAATATGATATTAGCAGGAAGAGATGATAACATTTATAAGAAAAAATGGCTTAAAGTATATAAATGGTTTGAAAAAAATGTATAATGAACACTCCGGAAAATGATATGTACTAAAGGAATGTATTTAAATTTCTTTTTTGTTGGAAAATATAAATAAACTTATAAATAAATAAATAAAAAAAATTCCGGAAATTTTACATCTCTAATCTGGAGCAATATAACTGACCTCTGCTTTGGCATCAGATTGCTTCTCCTCAGCTAACCACATACAGACTAAACAAGGAGACCGTTCCCAGTCAAAGAAGCATCGTTTCAAGTCCCCGCCTGGACTTCCACGACATTTGAAAATATAAAATCTCACTGGTCCTCAGAAGGAACCAGTTTGTAGTTCTAACACCTCCGAGTGACCTCAGGAAATAAACCAGTGGGACAGAGACACACACCTACATCTGGTTTACACAGCCAAGTTCTGTAAAATGCTTTTCTGCATCCAGATCTGTCCAGAACTCACACCTAATGGATCCGGACAAAGTGTCCCTGATATCAGCCCCCCCCCCCCAACCAACTGCCACTGCTGCATTTCGTGAGCTCAGAAAAGGGCCCCTGTGACAAAAAAAAAAACCCCCCACTCAAGGAGTCAGGGTCACACGGCAATTCTTCCTGCCAGCTCCGCTCCAGTGCCCTCCGTAGTATCCCATCACCTCTGGTGCCGAGAGGAAGGGGGCGTTTCGTCAGGAAGGTCTGGAGTCTCACGGTGTGCCCAACTTCAGAGACGGGGTTCTCCTAGCGGCAGAGCAAAAGGGCGTCAGAAAGGGCGAGAACAGCCGGGCTGCACAGGGGCCTCAAGCACAGCCCTGGGTGGGACTGCCAAGTGGTGAAGGACCGTTCTTGAAGCCCAGCCAAAGTCCACACGGCATCTGAAAGCGGCCTCATGGGCAGGAATCGCCTGAGCTTCACGGGAGTGCACAGCTGACCAATAAAGAGTCATCCTTCGCTACAGAGCAGGTGGGTGGGAGCAGGGGGGGTGATGGGGGGTGGGTCACCAGAGGAACCTGCTTGTAGCCCCCGCCTTCTCTCCCGTGGGGACCCAAAGCCCCCCCCTTCCCCTTCATCTGATCCTGAAAGCAGCCCTGTCTTCACAACAGAAACTCCGGCTGCCGCCACCAGGGAGGGAACAGGCAGTGAGGAGGAGATTATTTCTGGAAACGAACAGCTTCTTTTCAAAGGGCAGGCAGAACTCCAGGCCAGAAACCCTTACCTTCCTGGTCTTATTGATAATGTAGCTTGTCCAAATCCAGTTGCGTTTCAAGTGGGCGTAAAAGCTGGAATCCAGACCGCCAGCTCCCAACCCGTCTCCAGGCACAGAACCATCGTCTACGACCTCTCGGCCCCCCGGGCCCCCCGGGGGGGGGGGGGGGGAGAGCCAGAGAGACGTTTTAAGTACCAGGTGAAGATGCAGATGGACAAGGGAAGCCGCCTGATGCCGAACTAGACCCCCCTCCTCGGTCCAACAAGGCCATTCTGGTCTACTCAGACCGGCAGCCGCTCTCCAGGGTCTCTTGCATCACCCACCACCTGGTCCTTTCAGCTGGAGATGCCGCCAGGGACTGAACTGGCCGTCTGCAAGCCAAGCAGACGCTCTACCACTGAGCCACGGCCTCTCCCCAGGAAAGGATGGTAGGAGCTCAGGGGGTAGGGCAGGTTCACTTCCCACCGTTGCAAGACTGGGGACACCTGGGTGCCCCCCCCCTCTGTCTCCCTCCCTCCCTCCCTCATAGGCTTCATCGATGAAGATAAAAGAAGCAAGCATGCTGCTGTGAGAACCCCTAAAGGAAGGGCTGGCCAGGTGAAAAATGTTAACAGACACGCAGGCACAGCCACAGTCGGAGAGGAGCTGTGCCCAAAGATGCATGATAGTCTGCATTGGAAGAGACCAACTGTGCCATGCGTACCACACATTTCTCTGAGAAGAATACCTGCGCCCCCTTGCAATGCTCCCTCTAAGCTGCGGAGCCTGGTGAGCAAAAATTCTTCTTTGCGAGCTACTGGCATTGAAGTGGTCAGTGAGCGATTTGGCTCCTGCATGAATTAGTTTGCTCTGGAGCCCCATCCCTCCTGAGCTAAGACAAAAATGGGTGAGCCGGAGGCTAAAAAACAGTGAGCTAGCTCACACTCACTCAGCTTAGAGGGAACACAGCCCCCTTGCAAAGATTACATCAACAGTCTCCCAGTCACTGCCGGCTGGCTGGCAGCACATCAGAGTCAGTGTAATGAGAGGCCTTCAAGGAGTGTGAGACTTTGCAGCCCTGCTTCCTTCAACAGAAGGCGGAAGGAAACAAGAGGATTCCCCCCACCCACGAGAGACAACCCCCCCCCTTCCCCAGCCTCAGGCGGCAAAGGAGACGTACGTCGTGTATTCCAGCATGACACACTTGCGCTCCAGGTTGTGTTTGTGCGCCGCCGACTCCTGCTCCAATGTCACATCCAGAGCACTGCCTGCATCGGCGGCGTCCGCTGAAGCCCCGCTTCTCTTGACCCGGGGATGGCGGACAATTCCTGGCGATGCAAGCAAAACCTGTCAGCAGCAGCAGCAACCATCCGAAGGATCCACGGCACGTGGCAGGGGAGAGGGGTCAGGGGAGGCGAGGGGCAGGCAGGGGGTGGCAAGGAGCCCGGCGGCCGGAGGCCACGCCTGCCGCTGCCTCTCCATACCGAGGGGGGTGTTGAGGCAGATGCACTGCAGGTCAAACCAGAAGTTCTCCACGTCTTGCAGTGTGCTCAGGACGTAGAAGCGTCTATCAAAAGGGCGGCTGCTCTGAGCCAGGTTGTAGTGGGGCTCGCAGACGGTGGTGTCCACAATCACCGCGTTCTTCTTCAAGTATACAAACACCTGGAAGGCACACAAGAGGTTCGCATCAGAAAGGCCATTCCCATTTCAGCTTGGCTCAGAGAGGAGGGAAGGCTCCTTTAGTAGAGAAGTCGTTCGACCGACCGTGGCGTTCACTGCCAGCGGGTGTCGTGGTGGCCGACGAGCGCAGATGGCTTTGGAAGCGCCAGTGAGGCGGCCTGCGGCACCAACGGCATGCCCGTGACTCCAGGCCGACAGGCGCAAAGCCATGTAACAGGTGGCAAAGAGCCCCCAGCCCTGCCGGCTTTCTCCTTCTGTTCGTTCCACCCCTGGTTGTATCAGCCCGCCTAGAACTGGCTGGCACACACAAGCCAAACCTCTCAGCAGCACTCGGTGCATTCTTGCACAGATGCGACACCCGGGGGCTCTGACGCAGTTCTCCCCTCTCTCCTTTCAGGGCCAGCCCGGGCCTTTAGAAAAAGGGCGCAAGCCCACAAAGCCAGAGAGCAAAAGCCCCCCCCCCCAAGTCTGGCTCATGAAGTCCATCCTCAGAGCTGTGCTTGCTTTCGGGGACCGGAATCTGGGGCAGGCCTTTCTGGAAGAAGCGTGCAAACAGCACCACGCAGGGGAGCCCATCCCGTGAGAGTTTTGCCAGGAAGCCGGGCAATGGCTATGCGCCTTCCGAGGAACGGGGGTGCACACATCTGCCTTCTTCAGGCAGTCACTGGAAAGGGGGGGGTCCACTGGGCCAGATGCAGCCACTGCAGCAACTCCAGGGGGGCATGATTGGTCCACTCAGGGCCCCTGCAACACCCACCGCTATCTGGTGTGAGAACAACCCCAGTTCAAAGGGCACAATGCAGGATGTCCCCCCCCTCCCCTCCCCAAGCCCCCAGCACAGCCCAAGAGACGTGGCTTCGTCACCAGCCGCTCCCCCTTTCCCCAAGAGGAGCGACATGGTCTGGGAAACAGACGGCCCCCGGTGCGTTACCTGATCTTTTTCCTGGAACTTCTCTGTGGGGCCAAACTGCACCAGCCCCATGTAGCACAGCCGCTGCAGGCTCTCCACCACGGAAAAGATGTACCTCCTGTGGGGAAGGACACTTGCAGGTGAGCTGGCTTCAGAGAGAGAGAGGGGGGGGGCCATCTCACGCAGAGCAAAACGTCCACTTCCCCTTTTTCAAACTGGATGGGGAAGGCTGTCCACCCGCCCCACCGCCCCAGGAGGGAGCAGGGCTCCTTCTTCCAGCACGCAGCCTCTCCTGACACTTTCTGTGCTCCAGCTGGACCCAAGACCAATGTCCCCTCTAAGCCGAGTTAGTGTGAGCTAGCTCACAGGTTTTTAGCCTCCGGCTCACACATTTCTGTCTGAGCTCAGGAAGGATGTGGCTCCAGAGCAAACTAATTCATGCAGGAGCCCAATCGCTCATGGCTCACCACTTTAAGGCCAGCAGGTCACCAAGCAGGATTTTTGCTCATCAGACCCCACAGCTTAGAGGGAGCATTGCCCGTGAGACCCCCTGCTGATCAGGAAAGAGGGTATCCAACCATGACCGACCCCCCCTAAGGGACACAGGACCAAGGGGTCCCAGTGGAAGCCTCGGGGCTTGGCCAGAGCTCCTGCAGACAGGCCACCTTCTTTCAGACGGCGTATTGACTGGACCAGCAGATGCCTGCTGAGTGTTCATGGCATGAGCTGCTCTGCTTGACTGACGGCAGGCGCAGGACCCCCAGCGTGCAAATGGGCAAGGAGCGGGGAGGCAGGAGGCGGACTCAGGGTGGGCAAAGCTGGCCCACTCCACTCCGCTCTCCTTTGCCTGGCCCTTCACAGCTGCCCTCGGGGAGCTCCGCTTTGCCCTCCGCTCAACCCTCTTCTCGAGAGAAGCCGCTTCGTGTTCTGAAGCCGGCGATGGCCTCCTCCAGGTGGTGTGGAGAGGGCCAGTGGCGTGGTCAGGGTCCGCGGGATGCCGGCTGCTGGCTTGACGCCGGCCGTCCCACTCAACCCACCCGCAAGCGGCCGTCCCAGTGATGTGTGTGCTCCTCTGCGGTTAGTTCTGACAGATGTCTCTTGGGCTCCCTCAGAAAGAACAACGGTAGCCAGGGATTCTTTTTTGTTTTCCCCGCTGCATCCACCATGGGATGCTCCCTCTAAGCTGCGCAGTCTTCTTGTGAGCAGAAATCCTACTCTGTGAGCGACCGGCATTAAAGTTGTGAGCGAGCAGTTTGGCTACTGCGTAAATTAGTTTGCTCTGGAGCCACATCCTTCCTGGGCTGAGACACAAATGTGTGAGCCGGAGGCCAAAACACTGTGAGCTAGCTCACACCGACTCAGCTTAGAGGGAACACTGCCAACGGGCTCCCTTACCAAAGGAAGAGAATTAGGCTGCCTTGACAGGAAACAGCCTTCCCTGCATGTTACGGTCAAACCCCCCCCCCCATGTTTATACCTTATTCTGAAAAGACACCTGCTTATCCCAGGTTCACAAATATGACTCCTCCCAGCATTTAAGACATATAAACTGAGTCCTGTTTAACTTTCCGTCTTATGTGGAGGATGGCCAGGCTCGTCTCTGCAAGGAGTAGGGTCTTTTCTGTTGCAGCCCCAGAACTCCAGCTGCTGCCTTGGTAACAGAGGCTTTTTCACTCTGCTGTCTTCGGCTGGCGGATGGCTTGTTTCCTGGGGCTTTTTATGTACTGCAATCAATGCTCCCTCTAAGCTGTGGAGTCTTCTTGTGAGCAAAAATTCTAATTTGTGACCAAGCGATTCGGCTACTGCACAAATTAGTGTGCTCTGGAGCCCGATCTTTCCTGGGCTAAGACAAAAACATGTGAGCTGGAGGCTAAAACACTGTGAGGTAGCTCACACCGACTGCAGTGTGTTTCTCTTAATGAAATGCTAATTGAGCAGCAGTACAAAAATCTTCTAAGCAAAAGGAACAAACAAAGCCGCTCACCTTTTATAAAGGAGTTTTTGTCTAATTGATCTGGGAAGATATCTGATCAAGGTGTGCCTCTTCAGGGGGTCGTTTAAATAATCCTCCAGGTTCTCCACCTACCAGGAACCAACACTTAGCTCAGTGCGAGCAAGACTGGGTTGACTTCGAACTGCGTTAAGAAAAGCCTCAACAACTCTGCTCGGCAGAAAAGGACTGGCTGCCGAAAAGAATCCCGGGGGGGGGGAGGCAGGGCTCACCCCCACCCCTCCTGACCCTCCAGCAAACACCAGCAGTACCTCTCCGGCCGTCACCAGTTTTCTTCTAGGAAAGGATTTAAGACACACGACAACTACAGAAGGGGCAGCGTTGGGTGCAGTTGGCTGAAGATCGGGGGGGGGGTTGTCTCAGCAAGGCCCCTCTGTCTGCCCCTCCCCCCCAGCCCAGCCCACGTGCCTCCCCCCGAGAGCAGCTCCCCGCACCTTGTAGCTGACTTGGACGAGCTGGATGAAGATGGAGAGCGGCAGGCAGAGGAGAATGTCGCTCACGAGGGCCCAACCGTGGCCATACTCCCTGTGGACGGGGAGGGGAGGGACGTGACGCTTCCACGAGGCCTCGTCCAGGTACACTGCGGGGAGCAGGAGGGGAGAAGAAAAACTTGCTTTCAGAACAGCTTTGCCTGCTTTCTCATATACGGCCGGCCCTGAAGGAAGCCTCAGGCAGTTCAGGCAGGCCCGAGTTCGAATCAACGTCACAGGGGGCCCCCGTTGCCAAACTGAGCCCCGTCAGATAGGAGCTCCTCAGGCCGAGACGTACGGGACGCTTCCCATGGGCAGTGTTCCCTCTAAGCTGAGTTAGTGTGAGCTAGCTGACAGTCTTTTAGCCTCCAGCTCACACATTTTTGTCTCAGCTCATGAAGGACAGCTCCAGAGCAGACTAATTTTATGCAGCGGCCAAATTGCTCACAGCAGCTCACAAGGTAGAATTTTTGCTCACGAGACTCCACGGCTCAGAGGGAGCCTTGCCCATGGCCCATTCCCACACACCCGACAGTGGGCTCCGTGCTGCCAAGGCCTTACCTGCCTGCTCCCTGAGCTCCACTTCCACCTCCTGGGCAGGGGCCAGACGGCTCCCCGCGGGTGCGGCTTCAGGCTCCTCATCCCCCGCTGGGGCCCGCGGTGGGGAGCCAGAGGCCTCCAGGCCCGGCGCACTGCTGCCACCACCCGCCTGGCTCTGCGACGCATTCAGAGGGTGCCCGTAGACCAAGTACCAGAAGAAAACGTGGGCTGTCCTGAGGCGGGGCATTTTGGGGAGGAAGCCCAGGGAGCGACCGAGGCCCGGCACTGGAGAGACGGGAGGAGAGGGGCGGAGACGTTGGTAGGCCCAGGCCTTCCAGGGAGGGAGGGCGGGGTCTGGTCTCTGGAGCCAGAGAAGGAGGAGCCAAGCCAGAGAAAGACGGCGGGTCCTCCTCACCTGTCACGGGGTGATAGTTGAACCTCCGGACGCGCACCTTCTCCCCGGCCCTCCGCCCTTCCATCTCCCTCAAGGCGGCCCCGACCCCGGACTCCGGGCCCCCTTCGTCCAGGCGCTCCTGGGAGCTCGGCGTCTGGGGGACTTTGATCCTGCTGTGCAGAAGAGGGGAAAGGGAGTTCAGCCCCAGGGCCGGGGGCCGCCTCTCCTCCGGCACACCGACCCGGGGCCCGCCCCCCCCCCCCGAGCCAGGCCGTTGCGCCACAGGACCGCCCCTGCGCCGTGCCCGCCCCGGCCACCTGCCTGTTCACGGTGCTCGAGTTGGAGATCCGGAACCGGACTTGCTCGATGGCGCTTTTCACCAGCGGGTCGTTGGGGCCGACGGAGGGGTCCACCACAAACTCCACCTGTCCAGGAAACGGAGAAAGAGGAATGCTCAAAATGAGTCTCATGCACCAGACGTGAACCCTGGGGTACCCCATACTGCCGGGGGAGGGGGGGCGCCTGCTGGCCTCCCATTTGCAGAACAACCAACTGCTCCCTGTGGCTAAGAGTGAACACGCCCTCCCCCCCTCCCTTCAGCCCCAACCTCATCAGGCGTTCTGTGCAGAGAACCACTTCTGTGGCCACAGTCCAGAAGACGCTGCAGGTTAGCGGCAGCATCAGAGAAGAGATGTAGCCGAGATCCCCTGGAAGATATGGAGCTGTGCATATGGTACAGCCCTCTCTGGAGACTGTACCACTGCAGAACACACACACACAGAGTCACAGACAGGACTCCCTTCGTGGGGAGAGCCCCACTTGCAAATCAGGCTGAATGTGGGGAGCAAAGGTGCTGGAGAGTCAGGCCAGGAGATTCCCCCCCCCGACCCCCGCCAAAGGGGAGCCTCCCGGGGCCAAGTCACCTTCTTGCTGACCCCGTCCTGGATGACGGTCGTGCGGTAGAGGCGCAGAAGCCCCTCCTGGGAGAGCCGCTGCACCAGGCGGATGATGGACTTCTTGCAGCACCGCGTAGCCACCCCTTCCTGCTTCTCCTGGTCCATCACCATCTTCTGGAGCCTGCAACACACAGGCAGGACCGCTCGGCTGCAGCAGGGCTCAGGGGCTGGGCGTCCCACAGAGCCCAGCAGCACAAAGGAGTGGATTCTAGGGGTGCCCCCCGCTCCAAACGGCCTGCAGGTCGAGAGAGGCAGCCCAGGGGAGGGAGAGAGGGGAACACAAGGACTCCGGAACACCGCCCCCACCCCCACACACACCACCAGTGGCCGGGGTGGGGTGTGGAAAGGAGGTGAGAGCCGGCCACCGGAAGCAGAAAAGCCCCTCGGAGGTTTCTAGCAAAGACAAGAAGGAAACGGCACTGGGGACACCAGCGACTGCTCCTGGGTTCCAGAGCTCTCCAGGGGACTGCGCAGCCCCTCCCCCCCGGCCCTGGGCTCCAGCCCGGACAGCCAGTGCAGTCGATGGGGTGAAGGGAGAAAGGCCGGCCTCCCCCAGCCCAGAGCGACCCTCTGAGCCAGGCCGACTGCTCAGTCACAGCAACACCGATCCACCTGATGCCCCCCTGGGGAAGCCTGCCCCCCTCGCTCTGCTTGGCCGGCCGCCCGCCCCCCCCCCGGGCCCAAGCAGCACCCCGCGGACCCCCCCTCCCCCACTCACACAAACAAGCTTTCGATCAGGCGGAGGTTTTGGACGGCCTCGATGATGAGGTTGCGCCGCTTCAGGAGGCGGTAGGTCTCGTGCGAGCGCTCGGACGCCGAGGCCCGAGGGCGCTTCTCTTTCCTCTTGCCACCCCAGGTCTTCTGGACACAGGTGAGGAAAATGCCCGTGAGAGCAAAAGTGGCACGGAGGACGGAGACGAGGAGGGCGGAGTCCCAGGAGCGCAGGACGGAGCAGCAGGAAGAGCCCTGCGAGAGCGGTCCAAAGGCCCATCTGGCCCCATGCTCCCCTCGCACGATGGCCGGCTGCCTCTGGGGAGCCCACGGAGAGGACCTCCCTGAAGCCCCGCCCGCGGCGGCCTCATTTCAAAACCTGCGTAGCCCACCTTCCTTCAACGGCCCCCAGGCGGGTGGCAGTCCCTCAAACTGAACACACCGCATATAGAACTACCATCGTATACAACAGAGAGGGAGAGAGGGGGGAAACATGCAGATTCCCTGAAGACCAGGAAGGAGACCATTCACACCTCCAAGGGGACCTCGCTCAGACACTGCGAGGCGAGCTTAGAGAAGGCACGGGAAAGGGGCCCGGCCAACCCTGCCAACTTTCCAGCACATCTCCCCCCCCCCCCAAAAAAAGCCCTGGGCTAATCCCTTTTTAGTGCCACCTATGCCTCTGACCATCACGACATCCTCCGCCAGCAGATTCCACATTTTAAACACTCCTTGTATTAAAAAGTATTTCCTTTTGCCCGTCCCGACTCCACCGCCCATTGCCCTCATTGGGGGCCTCTAGAGACCTCAGGAGCCCTGCCCCTCGACCTTGCACAGCAGTAGAGACAGTGCAGGACTTGAACCCGAGCCTCTTACTTTGGGGGTTTCGAGCCTGACTTCCTCAACCACCACCACATCCTCAGAGTCGTCTGAAGAACGGGCGCACAAGGAGGGAGTGGCCTCTTGCTTCGGCACGTCTGAAGCAGAGTCTTCATCTGCCGCCTGGTCGGGAAGCTCTTCGGGGTACCCCGGGGAGTGTGCAGGGGGCCGCCTCCTGCCCGGGGTTGCTGCTGGAGCTGCTGATTTCCTGCCTGGGTCAAGAAGAAACAGACAAGCCCAACTGGTCAGCCTGGACCTTCAGCAGCCCTGCAAGCTCTGCTACAACCTGCTCCTTTACACCAAGACGGGTCACCCTGTTAGTCCATCTGTAGCAGCAGAAAAGAGCCAGAGTCCAGGAGCACCTTGAAGACTCACAAAATTTGTGGCAGGGCAGGAGATTTCGTGAGTCACCGCAGTCACTTCTTCAGGTGACTTTTGTGAATCTTCAAGGTGCTCCTGGACTCCTCTGGCTCTTTTCTGCCGTTCCTTCAGCAGCAGCGGCCTCCTTGGCCAGACCACAGAACTGGATCGGGCCCTCTGCAGCTGGGCTCTCCACCACTCAGCCCTTGAGGCAGCTCAGCACGAGTCGGAGGGCCGTGTCCCTTTACTGCTCCGCCACAGAGTTCCTTCTTCCAGACCCAATCCCATTGCCAATTAACCGGGCCATTCCCACCCTGCCCCACGACGAGCTGCCAGCCCAGCCCTTGTGGCCGGGGTCAGGGCTTCTAGCCACACGCGGACGAGGGGCCTGGGCACCGCCACTCCTGGATGACGGCTGGCAAGGAGAGGAGAGGAGGGAAGAAACCCAAAACCCAGGGGAGTCAGGGCCCGGACAGCTCCCGAACGCAGGTGCGCCCACTTGGGGCGCTGGAGCCGAGAACGAGCGCCTCCCTCCGGGCACCCCCGACCCGACAGCTCCCGCTCCGCACCTTTGGTTGGGGTCGAGTGGCACAGGCCTCCTTGGAAAGGCGGCCTCAGCCGGGACCCCGTGCAAGCCTTCCTTGGCCCCGCACCGTCTTCCTCCTCCTCCTCCTCGTCCTCGTTCCCCAGCTCCGAGAGCAGCAGCGTCTCCTCCTCCCCGAGCGAGAGGTCCTCCCCTGGCAAGGAGTCCTCCTGGGCCGCAGAGGTGCTGGCCAGGGCTAGCTGCTCGCTCCGGGCCTTCTCGCGCTCAAACTGCCGGCTCAGGTCACTCTCTTCCGCGAAGGTGCAGGTGATGTACTTGGTCGTCCGCTGCCGGCCTTCGTCTTCCATGAACCCCTAACCCGGGACCGAGACAAGGGGACACCACTCACCAACGACGTCCACACAACGGAGTGGAGGGGGAGGTCCGTGGGAGGGAGGCATCAGCACGACCGGCGTTACCTTGATCACTTTGTACCGCTCCAAGAGGCGGCACAGCATCCGTGCCTCCAGCTTCCCCACGTTCATGGCCGCTCGGAGCTCCGCCTGGGAAATGCCTTTGGTGCCCCAGCTCTCGACTGCAGAGAGGGAGTGAAAAGGCGATCTAGGCTGGATTCCCATCAGAGATGCTGCCCTGATCTCAAACAGACCCTGTGACGTCCTCACTTGTAGGGGAAACGGTTTTACCTTTAAACTCTCTCTGTGTATATACACTTGGTAGTTTTATGCTGCCACCGGGAATTAAACATTTCAACTCTCTCTCTTTTGGTAGTATGACCTAGGGTCTGGGCACTTCAAAGGACTACGTGGCCCTGAGGAAAACTGTGCTGATTTCTGGGATAAGTTTAAACAAAAAGAGAATGATTTATTTAATAAAGAACAAAATAGGTTTCTGGTTACTTGAACAGTTGCTGAAGAAAGAAACTTGTAAATATAACTGGCAAAGCTTGGTGCTACAAACAGTCTCTCAGACTCCAAACTCCACTCTGACAGGCTTATACACTCATATATATATAGCCACACAGGCTAGTCTCTTTGTTTTATTCACACTGAATAGGATCAACTCTCTTAGTCACACAGACTAAACTGTTGGTCTTATTCACACAGAATTAGACTCAGAATCCCATAGTCACACAGACTATGTTCTCTCTTCAAACTTCACACACAGAATCCTTCATAACTCTCAGAGTCACAGAGACTCTCTTCAGAACTCTTCCATACTTGTCTCTCTCATATAACAGAATCCCCTCATAGACACACACACAGAATCCTCTCAGACACCCCTCCTCCCACACTCTCAGTCAGCAGCCAATCAAATCACACTTGTCACCCTCTATCACTCTTCTTTCAGCACTGCGGTCAAACTAAACATTTAAAGGAACACACACACCAAAACATGGAATCGTTACAGACTCAGTCTTGGACAGTGCGATAACCAAACACCCCGCGGCCCCGTATTTTGTGTCTGGAAAGAACAGAGAAGTGCAAATGAAGGTTTCTAGAACTGGAGAATTCTGGAGATTGCTAGGCCACCACGACAGTATTGCAAAGCCTTCCACACCTCAATTCCTATAAAGCAAAGCCATGGGGGGGGGGAGCAGGGCTGGACTTGGAAGCCCAAACAGCCCTGGGAAAGGTCCCCCTCCCTGGATGGAGGATTCGATGGGAACAGGACTGGCAGAAACCGCTGGACTTACTCCCCTCACGACTTGGCCCAGCCTCACAACCTGGCCAGACTTTTTCCCAGGGAGAGGCTACCAGGGGAAGGAAAGCAGGGAAAGCTGAAGGCGGGATTGAAGGGAGCTGGTTAGTGCGTGAGGAGGAGAAAAGGAAGCAGGAAAAAGGGGAGAGGCTACAGGGGCTGCCAGGGAAGGGAAAGAAGAAACAGTAGGGGGTGGGGATGTGGAGAACATGAGATGTCTCCTGGAAGACCCTGCGGATTCCCCTGCCTGCGTATCTTCACCATGAAACAAAAGAGCTACCATCACACTGCCTGTGCAATCACTTCCCACCATAATCAACAAACACTATTTGTACGTAAAATCCACACGTTTCTTAGTAGCTCCAGCCTTCAGGTCCCCAGCTTGGTGATTAGGGCTCCTCAAGAGCCTCAGAAGCCACGGTCAAGTCAGAAGTTGAAACAATCATTAACACCCCCACCCCCACCCCCAAGAGGATACCTAAACCTCACTTAACAGAAGCACCTGAAATTTTCTATGCAAAACCCACCTGAGGGACTGCCTTTCCCCAAATGTCCCCCAGAGAGCACTGAGGTCAGGGTCACAACATCGTCTGACCCTCCCTGGTCCAAAAGACACCAGACTGGCCTCTACCAGGGCTACGGCCTTTTCAGTGGCGGCTCCACTCTGGTGGAATGAGCTCCCGGAAGACATCAGGGCCCTGCGGGACCTTCTACAGTTCCGCAGGGCCTGTAAAACGGAGCTCTTCCACCAGGCCTTCGATTAGGAGCCGTCACTGATGAATGAGCTATTAAAAACGGAATTGTTACGGCCCTCATGCGACTGGCATTAAGAACAACCATGGATACTGGCCTAGCTACACTGGACCACTATACAGCAATCACCATCTGCAGTTAACTGCACTTTGTATGTATATCGTTTGCTTATGTGAATTTTATAGCACTGCACTTACGCAGCTGTGTTTTATTGTATTTTAACCTGTTGTTTGCCGCCTGGAGCCTGCCTGTGCAAGAAAGGTGGGATATGAATCTAAAATAATAAATAAATAAATAAATGAAAGGAAACGCCCCCAGAGTGTCAGTTCCTGGCGGCAGCTGAAAGAGATCCTCCTCCTTCTCCTCCTCGGCATCTTCTCTCATTTGCAGGCTGCAGAGAGGGCCTCTCCCCCCCCCCCACTTGGGGCCGACCCACCGCCCGACCTACTTAGCTCGTACGCCTGCGTCAGCATGTCCTTCTCGTAAACCACGTCGATGGGCTGCACCGTCTTGGTGATCACCTCTTCGTCGTCATCGTCGTGGTAGTCGTCCACCTTCTTCCGGAACCCCTTCACGAGCTTCAGGCAACGGACCATGACATCAGTCCCTGGGAGCGAACAGCAACCCGGCACACGGGCTGTCAGCGGGTCGGCTTGGGAGCCAGGACAGGGATTCCTCACATGCAGAGCTCCCCAAAGCTTCTTGGCTGCAAGCCGCCACTCTACTCAGTAGCTGGGTATATACCCAGTAAGGTAGGATGGGCATCACTCCCCTTGACAGGGCCATTCCATACAAACAATTCACAAAGAGGAACCGTCCTAAAACAGACAGGCTCCTTCTTGGGAAAACACGCAGACTGGCATCCGGCTGCATTAAGAGGAGTCTGGACAATGCAGCCCGGAAAGGACAGCCCCCCCCCCAGATGTTGCAGCTCCTGTTGGAGACTCATGCATGACTCGTCTACCTGCCCAGCAATTCTGCAGGTACGGCAGAGGCACCCAAGACAGAAAAGGCACAAGGCATGGCTGCTCTCCACAGAACGGCTACAGGCAAGCGGGCCCAGCCGGTGCTGTGCGTGTGGCTGATGGAGAAACCTCCTGCACCTTGAACAGCGCCCCCCCCCCCCCCCGGCCAGCTGCCTCCCGGTGCCCCAGCAGGCCTGAATCCAAAGGGATGTGTGGCCATGGCAAGCCTACTGCAAGGCCCCCTCCCCCTTGGGAGGAGGCCCTGGCTGGAGACAGAAGAGAAGGCTGGTATGGTTATCCTTAGAGACAGCAAGGCCTAGGAAAGAACACTTTTTCTCCCTGGAAATACTCTCCCTTCTGAAATGATTGTAATGCATTTAAGGCACTGTTTCACGCACTCCAAATTTATAGTAGAATGTAGACTTCTAGATCACCTATTTTCTATCTTGCGTTTATGGTTTAAACAGAACTTTCCCACGATTTGCTATTATGTGCACGACGATCGTACAATATTGAAAAGTTCAACATTTTCAATGCTCTGAAGTTTTGATACCCAAACATGCTGTTAGTCCTGTTATAACTTTCTGAGACTGCTCCTGTCCAAATAATCCAAGCTTTTGTTTCCTATAAAATGTATGTTTTCTATTTTCAGTTTCCCCCCGCCCTTACTTCCCAACTGGCAAAAAACTGAGAAGTGAAGTGCTACCGTCGGACAGGGAGCGGCAGTTTGCAGCTCTCTCTGCTTCTTTAGTGGAAGGGAGTATAAACGCTATGTAGCCCTAAACTGCTCTAAAATAGTAACTTTATTCACAATACTATACTATCAAATGTCTTAAAGACAATACATTTAACAATCAATGTTACAACATACACATACAGCAAAAAAATCGTAAATGAAACCCGGCTCATAACTTTGAACTATCCACAAAAGGAGCCATGTAGTACAAATCAATGTATAAACAACTGCAATCCTAATGAACAGAAACATTAATGTATATAAGCAACATGATGTCAACAATAAATGATACAACAGCAAAAACTCACGTGTCTGTTGTATCAGTCAATGTATCATATCACAAAAGAAAATCTCGAAACAAGGTCACATCCGGAATCCTTGTCTCATGACAACCGTGTATTATGGATTCCACGGCTGCGTACAGAGTCTGGAGCTCCGTTATTTACGAAGATGTTCAACACGTCCCTGCAATCATTTATACATTGATTTGTACTACATGGCTCCTTTTCTGGATAGTTCAAAGTTATGAGCTGGGTTTCATTTGTGATTTTTTGCTGTATGTTTATGTTGTCACATTGATTGTTAAATGTATTGTCTTTAAGACATTTGATAGTATAGTATTGTGAATAAAGTTTCTATTTCAGAGCGTTTAGGGCTACATAGCGTTTATACTCCCTTCCACTGGTTTGCCTGTGCTCTCTGCTTCTTTAGCAGGGGAGGTTTCTATAGCTTCGCTGGCAGAAAACTAAGGCACCAGGTACACTGAATTCCCCTAAATACGCCAAACTGTAGAACTGCATGTGCTAATTATGCATTTTGTGTTAAAGCGGTACAGATCAGGTTTGATGAGCAATTTCAGCTTAGCTTGCTTTTAAAAAACCCCATCCACGTAACCACAGAAAACCCGTTTCCACCTCCAGTTCTTTATGAGTGGGACATGTCCGGGGCGAGCTCCCTTCCCCCCACCCCGGCCCAGGAGGAGCCCCTCTCCTTACCCCGCTTGGTCTTGAAGGGGCCTCCGTCAGGCCGCATGTTCTGTAACGGGACGGACACGATCTTGCCCAGGCCAGCGTTCAGCATATACTGGTAGAGACGCTTGAACGTTTTCTCGCAGAGGCCCTGCAGCACAGGAAGACAGGTCGATGGAGCAGCGCTCACTCCCCTGCCCCCAGGCGGCCGACCCACAAGAGAGAAGGGCGGGCAGAGCATCCGCCGAGCCATGGCCAGGCTGACCCTCGGGTGCACTTCCGGAGGCCTCTTCCATCCCGCTGCAGCACCAGAGAGTCTCCCTTGGAACCTCCCACCCGGCACATTCTCTGGATTCTGTGGCTTCTCTCAGCTCCGCTTAGCGGCTCAAGTAAGGGCTGAATAAAAGGGGACAGTTAATCTTCCCTCTGGTAGGCAAACACTCCAGGGCCGGGGCCCACCACAGAGCAGAGCCCGACCAGCAGCAGAAGAATGGTGTTGTGGGTACTGGCTGTGCTGAGGCTGACGACTCCTCAGATGAGGCAGGGAGCCACCCAGCCTCCTCTGGAGTCAGCCCAGAAGAAGAACCCTCAACAGCACCTGAGGAGGAAGAGTACAGGAGGCGCAGCCAGAAGGAGGCACGGATCCTGCGCCTGGCCCAGCACCCCCAGCTGAAGACACCCCGAGGCCAGACTCCCCACCTAGTTCTCCTGAGTGCCCCAGACGTAGGGCACGCCAGGGGCTGACTACGCAGGAGTGAAGAAGGAGTGTCAGACAGCAGCTCCTGCAAAGGCAGCGGGAGGAGCTGTAAGTCTTGGCAGACGTGACTCCCAGGGAAGGGAGGACCTGCTCATAAACATTCCATGTACCTGCCTCAGCGCGGTAGCAACTCTGCATACTCAGATCTGCTTCTGGTGTGTCGCAACCACTCCTTGTTCCTGACTCCTGCAACCTCGGACTGATTCCCCGGCTATCTGACCTTTGGCCCTGTGGTTTACCCTGATTCCGGACTGCCTTTCCGGCCTCCGGTGTGTAGGTCACCGTGGTAACTAGCTGGGCCAGCACACCTGCCTCGTCGACAGGGAGTGACGAACCGTCTGCCAGCCTCAGAGGCACGGGACTATGCCGGACTAGCCCTCTGAGCAAGTGAGCCAACCGCCCAGCGGGGAGTGCCTGTCAGAAGGAGCTGCCCGCCTAACAGGCCCATTGCCCCCCCGCCCCCGAGAAACGTGAAAGGCCAACAGGCAAAAGTTTTAGCTGCTCAGCTACTGCTACCAAGGGAAATCACGGCCCTGCTGATTTGCAACCAAAACCCTGCCTGGGCACAAAGGCTCTTGCTGGGGGGGGGGGGGGCAGTTTTAGGAAAGAAAGGGCACAAAAAAAAGATGCAGCTGGACCAGTGAACAGGCAGCGTGTGAGAAAACTCCATCTTTGCCAGAAGAAATGCTTTTTCCCCCCCACAGAAATATTCCAGTGGAGTGGACACTTTCAGGTTTCAGATTAGATGAAGAGATTAGATTTATACCCCGCCCTTACGGCTTACAAACTCCTTTCCCTTCCCCTCCCCACAACACACACCCTGGGAGGTAGGTGGGGCTGAGAGAGCTCTGACAGAAACTGCTCTTTTTCAAGGACAGCTCTGACAGGACTATGGTTGCCCAAGATCATCCAGCAGCTGCAAGTGGAGGAGTGGGGAATCAAACCCGGTTCTCCCAGATCAGAGTCCGCGCACTTAACCACGACACCAAACTGGCTTAGAACTGGATTAGAACATCCAAAGAGCCCTGCTGGATCAGTCCCGTGGCCCACCTAGTCCAGCATCACAGTGGGCAACCAGTTACTTGGAGGGCCAAACAGTGCCTTCCCCTGCTGCTGTCTCCTGGCACTGGGATTCAGAGGTTTGCTGCCTCCGGATGTGCGGCTTCCTTTTATTCCCCATGGCCAGCAGCCACTGAGAGACCTCTCCTCCAGGAATCCGTCTAAGCCTCTTTTCAAGCCATCTGTTAGACTGAGCAAACACAAAGGGGGGGGGGGCCTCACCAGCTCCTCCCGGATGTTCCCCAGGGTCTCCATCTGTCCTGGACGACCGCTCAGCATTCCGGAGAGCTTCTCCATAAGGATATCATATTTGCTCCTCCTAAAACCCAAGAAGAGGCAAGCAGAAGTGAACACACCACGAGCACTTCCCAGGGAGGCAACAAAGCAATGCCCGTTGCTTGACCAGCTTGCAAGCTATCAGCAGTGCGCTGAAGTGGGCAAAGAGAGAGAAGAAGACAGAACCTCTGTGGCCACTCGCCTCTAACACTGGAAACCGTTACCCCCCCCCCCCCCCCCCCCCAGTCTCGTACACACCTGTCGATATGAAAGCGGGTCAGGAGGAGGAGGATGGAGTGCTGCTGGGCCCCCGAGGGCAACCGGATCACGTGGGACTGCATGGAAATGAGTCCGTTCCTGTCCAGCACCCTGCGGTGGTAGTGAAGCTTCCCGGCATCCACTCTGGAACAACATTTTGGACTCTTATGGCGCAAAAAGCAAAGTGTGCAAAAGTGGAAGAATCAAGAAAAGTGTTCTCAAAATGTCCACATCTAAATGCGATGATGCCAACCGCATCAGGAATCAAACTGGGTTCTTAAGCTAGGCCTGAAATGTGTTCTGGCTTCTCCAACAAGCCCCCTCTCCTCCAGGCGAAACACACTAACACAGGCAATGAGTTGGCATCAGCAAGCAGATGGAGAAGGGGATCGTTATCTAATTCTGACTTCAGTGATCTTGCTTTATTTCTCTCTTAAAATCATAGAATCACAGAGTTGGAAGGGAACTCCAGGGTCATCTAGTCCAACCCCCTGCACAAGGCAGGAAATTCACAAATACCTCCCCCTCCACACTCGTCATGACCGCTGTTCCACGCCCAGAAGATGACAAAAAACTCTCCAGGATCTCCAGCCAAACTGGCCGGGAGAAAAATTGCTTCCTGACCCTAAAGTGGCGATTGGCATTTCCCTGGGCGTGTCAGAAAGGGCCACGAGAACTCAGCACCGAGGCAACCCTTCCTGACCTCCCTCTTGTGATCTGCCTAAGTACACACAATCTGCATTGCTGACAGGTGCCCATCGAGCCTCTGTTTGAAAACCTCCCAAGGAAGCCTGTTCCCATGAGGAGCCCACCACCTCCCGAGGAAGCCTGTTCCACTGAGGACCCGTTCCAACTGTCAGGAAGTTCTTCCTCATGTTTGGCCGAAAGCTCTTCTGATTTAATTTCAACCCGTCGGTTCTGGTCCGACCTTCTGGGGCAACAGAAAACAACTCCGCATCATCCTCTATTCGACAGCCCTTCAAGTACTTGCAAATAGGGGATATTCAGGCCCCTGATCTGTTACGACAGTTCCATCAGGAGTTCCCGGACAAACCGGGAGATCTCCCGGAATGACCGGGGGACCTCCCGGGTTGGTCGGGAGAAGCTGATTTTCGAGAGGGCAGTATGTCAGCTATCCTGCCATGGGGGTTGGGGAGTTCCTTTTGTGTCTTGTTAATTGCCTTTGCTGAAACACGTATCCCTACAGAAGTGCAGGAGGAGGTTGTGTTGTCTGGAAGTCTCCTATGTACCGTGAGAGACTCCTGGTTCCCAGCTTTAGCCACCTAAAGGTTTCCTAACTTGTCCCACGCGCGGGAGGGTACCTAATTGGCCCACGCCAGGGGGGGTGCATATGAATACCCTATATCCTATTAGGCTCTATGGGTTGCCGCTATTCTTAACAGTGCCTGTCTTACTGCATCTATAGCTTTGCAATAAAAGTATAACCATTCCTGAATGCATGTGCTTCGTTGTTAGCTGTGGGTTCTGACATTCTCAGTCGTCTCCTCTCCAGGCTAAACGTGCTACTCGAACAGGCTACTCGAACAAAGCCCTGACCTGGCTGGCCCAGGCTAGCCTGATCTTGTCAGACCGCAGAGTTAAGCAGGGCTGGCACTCCTCACTGTCTGGACGGGAGACCACCGAGAAAGTCCAGGGTTGCTATGCAGAGGAAGGCAAGGGCAAACCACCACTGAGCGTCTCTTGCCTGGAAAATCCCATGGGGTCGCCATAAGTCGGCTGCAAGTGGCTGACACCTTCCACCAGCACCACCACTTGAAGAAACGGTTGCCGACTGTTTAAACACGGCACGATATATACACACTCAAACACATCTGTCCTGGTCTGGCTATGGCTCTGACATCTCCCCCGGGGCATCGGCAGGTGGCCTCTCTACAGCTCAGCAGCCCCATAGAAGAGAAGAAGAAGAGATTGGATGTATACCCCATGGCCCTTCAGTACCCAAAGGTGTCTCAGAGCAGCTGACAAACTCCTTCCCCTTCCCCTCCCCACAACAAACACCCTGGGAGGCAGGCGGGGCTGAGAGAGCTCTCTCGAGAACTGTCCTTGAGATAACAGCTCTTGCCAAAACCACGGCTTGCCCAAGGTCAGCCAGCCAGGTGCAAGTGGAGGAGGAGTGGGGAATCAAGCCCAGTTCTCCCAGATCAGAGTCCTCTGCGCACTTCAACCACGACACCAAACATAAACAGCAAAGTGAGAAGACGGAGGAGTCAAGGGAGACTGCTGAGCCTATCCCAGAGGCACCCTGCAAGAAGCAGGCAGGCCACGGCCACAGCAGCCCCTCCCACCCACAGGGTATAAAGTGGCTCTCTCTCCTAGCCAGGAAGGGGTACCCTCCTCATGCCCCGCCCCCCTGGCAGCACAAATCACACGTCTCACAACTGGAGCTCAAACTCAGGACAGGAAACAGAAGCCGCCGCAGCACAAGCAAGGCACCCGGACCGCAGCAGCGCTGCCTACCAGCAGATATAGAAGTCTTCACATGCTTACTTGAACGCTACGCTGAGGTCCCTTTGGAGCTCTCCCTGCCACCGGGCACGCCCCAGGCGCTCCAAAATGCAGTAGGAGAAGTCGGGAAGTTTTAAGTCTGGATCTCCTTCCCAACCAATCAGCGCTCTGTGCCGCAGGGTCTGGGATGCAACCATAACCAGCTTGTCTCCCCATCTGCAAGGCAAGAACAACAAGAAAATAAAGAGTGGCTGGCAGGACTCCTCAACGAGGCAGAGAGGTTCTGGGTGGGGGGAACCACACGCGAGAAGACCCTCCCTTCTGCTGCTGCTCCTCATGCGTCTTCTAGAAGGAGATGCAGGCTTCGGCTTTACAGCCAGCGCCTGAGGATTATGTACACACAAACACTAGGGGATCATTTTGACGAAGTAAGAGGGCTTTTAGGCAAGCCTGAAAGGGAGCATGAGACCTGTGCTTATCGGAAGACCAGGGCAGCTTCGTTAAGGCGAAGCACACAGTCAGAGTATCAAGCAAGCACAAATAGAACCAAACACTGTGTAGAGATGCCAGAGTGCAAAATGCATTTGGATAAGGCAGGGAGAGAAAGAGGGCTTCTCTCCCTCATCCGTTACATGAGAACTCAAGGATAACGCAGAGCCACGAAAGTCACCACCACAAGATGGAGAGATAACAGAGCTGTATAAAGTACAACTCTAAACTGGGATCAGCCAAATTAACACAAGCCGTGTCTACCAGTGTTCAGTTTGGAGGCAGTGTCGGACACCCATGTGCAAAACAATGAGCAGACCGCTCTCGTCTGCTACCTGGGGGATAGGTAGCCACCCATAAGGGCAAGAGAATGCTGAGGGAGGAGGGGCACTTGGTCTGATGCAGCAGGGAACAGTTCTTTTTTAAAAATATATTTTAATTCATTTTTAAACAATCGTTTACAACAATAAACATCACAAGCATTGAACAAGCAACAACAAGAGGATCAAGTTGGATTATAAACTAATCACTTAACAGTAGAAACCATCCTGACACTCTCGAACCTTCATCAACCAATCAATAAGGGTAAGGAGTGCTGGTAACTGCACTGCCTCTGTCAATTAGGAGAACATGAGGACTAGATTAGAGCTAGATCTCAGCTATAGAAGAATTCTGTGTGCATTTCCTTGTACGTAAAAATAGAGGGCTAGAGTAGCTAGAAGAAAAGCCAAGAAGTGTAAGCTATATTAGTAGGAAGAAGTTCTGCCTCTGACATATACTGCAGCCACGGAAACCACGTGCGCACAAATTATGAATAGGTCGTGGTAACAGTTTCACAGGCATTTCGCTGGTTTGCTTAGGATATTCACCTGTCATGGGCCTCTGTGTAAGTGCAACGGGGCTGCATGTCCTTTGTCCTGATCTGATCCGTTATGTCCAGCCTCTCCTTAAAATACTGGCAGGAGCCCTGAATGCCATCGCTGTCGTCCATGACCATGTGCACAGGATAAATGTCATCTAAAGGAATGGGGTCTCTCTTGGTCTCCAGTATGCCCATCTCAAGATCGATTTCTTCATACCTGAAACAACAGGCAGGGTGTGAGCTCTTCTGAGCCAGCCTGACTGGAATCGGCTGGGTTTGCTGTTGTTTGTGCGGAACGGAAGGGTCCAAGAGCTCAACCTGCCCCCAAACTGCCCAGCCTGAAGGAACTTAGGCCAGGGTGCTTTGCTGGGCCATCCTGAGACCAGAAGTCACGGGGTCAAACCCTCACTCGGCAAGAAAAAGGAATAGGATTGGATTTATACCCCGCCTTTCACTCGGATTCTCAGAGTAGCTTACAGTCTCTCCGGCTCACACACTTTTTGTCTTCGCTCAGGAAGGACGGCTCCAGAGCAAACTGATTCATGCAGTAGCCAAATCGCTCGCTCACAACTTGAATGCCAGTCGCTCACAAAGCAGAATTTTTGCTCACAAGACTCCACAACTTAGAGGGAGCATGCCTGTGAGGTACGTGGGGCTGAGAGAGCTCTGAGAGAACAGCTCTGGGAGAACTGTGGCTCACCCAGGGTCACCCAACCGGCTGCATGTGGAGGAGGAATGTGGGGAATCAAACCTGGTTCTCCAGATTATAGAGTCCGCCGCTCTTAACCATCCACACCACACTGGCACCGCTTCAGCTGTTGAGCGACACAAGTCACCACTTCTACGCTGAGCTCTTTGCCAGAAGGGAGCCAGCCCGTGGGGCTAGCTGGGGCCTCAAGAAGACTAGAAACAGGCTGCCAGCTTCGGGTTTGGAAATACCTCCTGGAAGTTTGGGGGCTGAGACTGGGGAGGGCAGAGCTTTGGGAGGGGAGGGACCTCAGCATGGTATAGTGCCGGGGTAGCCAAACTGTGGCTCGGGAACCGCATGCGGCTCTTTCACACATATTGTGCGGCTCCCGGCAGGGCGGCTGGGGAAGCGAAACATCATTAGCAAACAAATATCATAGAACAAACAAATATCATTATCAATATCTGCTTCGTGGCTATTTGCGCCGTCGCATTCTGATCCGCCATTATGTGATCAGACGTGACGGCAGCGCACCAGGGTTTCGTCCTTTGGTGCGCGCTGCAAAGAGGACACCCAGAGGGAATAGGCGCACACCGGCGCGATCACACCGAAGGAGTCCGTCTGCAGCTCGTGGCAAAGCATTTGCTAGTAGATCCTTGCAGGTACTTTTTAACTGCACATCTTCGGCGGCACGCCACAGGTTGGCCACGGGGTGCGCTACGCTTGCCAGATGTTGTGGTGTGATCACGCCCCGAAAATCCGCCCAGCATTCGTGCCTAACATTTATTTTATCTGGCTCTTACGTTAGGCAAGTTTGGCCACCCCCTGATATAAGTGCTCTACAGTCCGCCTTCCCAAGCAAGCCCTTTTCTCCAGGAGAAGTGGAATATGCAGGTGTCAGATATATTTAATAAATAAGCAAATCAACGTCGCCCGGAGGGAGGGAAGGGGGCGGTCTCCAGGCTCCACCTGGAGGTTGGCAACCCCGCCTCCCCAGAGGGAGCTGGCCTGCCCCACAGCCGCCCCGCCCCCCCTTCCTCACCGGTCGAAGAGGCGGAGCGGGGGGCGGGGCTGGGGGAGGAGGGCGAAGCGGAGCCCGGGCTGGGCGGCCAGCGTGGCCCAGAGGAGCTGCCGGACGGCGGGCTCCAGGGGCAGCGGGAAGGCCGGGACGCGGCCGGCCAGGCGCTCCCACAGCGCGCCCAGCGCCAGGCCCTCCAGCCCCTCCAGCGCCACCTCGTCCAGCGCGGCCCACAGCGCCTCCATCGCCCCCGCCGCCGCCGCAAGGCA
>NW_015165236.1:1858814-1882197 GCF_001447785.1 Gekko japonicus | reverse complement strand
CCCCCGCCCCGCCTTCAGGGACAAGCTCTCCCTCCTCTGCGAGGAGAGATCGTGTTCCCCCCCCCACATAGCTAGCAATCCAAAACAGTCCAGTGGCACCTTCAAGTTTTATTCAGGCACAAGATCTCCCTCCTCTGTGAGGACAGATCTGCACGTCCCCCCCCCACACACCACACAATAGCTAGCAATCCAAAACAGTCCAGTGGAGCCTGAGCTGTGGGTGTTGCCTTCTGACACACTTCCAGTGATGTCAGGGGGTGTGGCATATGCAAACGAGTTATGCTGATGAGTTATGCTAATGAGCTGCACCTCTTTTTCTACGAAATGACCCCTGTCACACCTCTAATGTAGCCAATCCTCCAAGAGTTTAGGGAGCTCTTCTTACAAGGGCTACTGTAAGCTCTCGGAGGATTGGCTATTTTAGCGGGGGTGTCACCTAATATGCAAAGGAGGGTTCCTGCTACAAAAAGAGCCCTACCGGGAAAACCCACCAATGTTCACTGTGGAAAAAAAAACGATTCTAGTCCAATTATATTCCACCAATATGCTTCTTTTCCTCTTTATTTTACGTCATGCAGTGCCTGCTTCTTCCGCTGCTTCCAGACAACTGCACTGCATGACGTGAAATAAAGAAGAGAAGAAGCATATTGGTGGGCTGTAATCGGACTAGAATCACTTTTTTCCCACAGTGAACATTGGTGGGTTGCAACCTTTGGTTTGCCCGAGAGTGTTGTTGACAGTAACTTTGTCCAGGAGTCTGACAAGGAGCAGGTCAGAGGAGATTCGACCAGATTCAATCTTAGTTCGGTTTGGTTTTGATGTATGGAGTCGGTTTGCCAAATGTCCTGCCGTAGAGCAGAACATTTTCACTAAACCCTTTTTCCACTACTGCTCATCTGCATGTGTGTGTTTCAGAGTCAACCCAAGGACATGGTGACTGACTTCGACGAGAAGCATGATGAACATTTAGTATTGCTTCAGCAGAGAAACAGGTAGGCCAGGCTCCGTAGTTCGCTGCATCGTCAGACACAAGATAGGTCACTGGCAGGAAGGAAGCTGGTTCAGGTTTTTAGATCTATCTTGCACAAGCAAGAACCCTTTACCCTAAACTTTCTCTTCTGCAGAAAAGAGAATTTGAAATCAGGAAGTTCATAAAATACAGCATGAACTTTCTTTTAGGATCCTGGGGGAGCAGGAAATCAAACTATAAATACGAACAAAATGGGGTCAAATTGTTGTTTTTGTTGTATACTGAACATTGGAATCCACCCTAAGCCAGCGTGTTTAGAGTAGTCCTGCATGGGATTGCCATTCTCAGATCTGTTAGTTCTAAGGGCCAGTCATTGGGCTTGGACTGGAATAACTGCCTAGGCCTGTGCTGTAAAGTGCAACAGAGTGGAGAATGGCTGATCTTTTGGTTTCAGGATTTTGAGGCGTCTCCAGAGGAAAGACCCCATCCAGGTGAAGCTGGAGCAGCTGGAGCAGGGCTTTACTCTGTATGTGAACGGAGCCCATTCAGAGCCGAGCACCTGCCGCAAGAAGGTCAGCTTCCAGTACGCTTCCAGAAGTGGTACGCGAACAGCAAGGGCAAACGGTGGGTGTCCGCCTTCTGGTGCAGAATTTACACACCCTGGGACAGCCGCCCTGGCGGTGAGCAGCAAGTAGTCTGCAGGTCACTGGTGGATGTTGGCCTGTTCCAGTAACGGGTGTCATACTTTGTTCCTAAGTGAGAGCACATCTGGGTCAGGTAATCCTGAACATAAGCTGTGCCTTTAATTGGTGAGAGTTCCAGAGTACTCTTTTTTTTTTTTTGCTTCATACATAGAAAATACATCAATGAACCTCAGGCACTGCAGTAAAGACAAGTCTGCCTCCTCAGATTGAAGTTAGCCTATCCCTGTGCCAGTCCACTGGCAGTGAGATGTGTCTTTTTGGGAAGGCAGCTGGGCTTGCTGCCACGGGCAGTGCCTGTAGTAGCAGCCAGGAAATGAAAATGTCCCCCTTTTGTTGCTGCTGCTGCTGCTTTCTCCTGCAGTCACTTTCCTAACATTACTGCAGATCACACCCTTAATTTTTTAACTCTTCCTGCCAAAGGAATGCCAGGTGGATGGCATAAGCTGCAGCATTTATTGGCACCCTGTGTGCTTGGCAGGTGCAGCTGGACGTACAGAGGGACGCTTTATCCCTGTTGTCTGCTGCCCAGTAGCGACACTGCTCCATAGACAGCTGAGACAAAAGACACCTTTAAGGAGAGGACAGGCGGAGCCAGAAGAAGAACGGGGACCGCCACTGAGCTTCCCTGCCACTGCCCCCAGTGATCCGGCGGGAGCAGGAGAGTGTGCGCGGCACGGGATCTGGCCCGTGGCTCTCCTGACCTCCCCATCCTGGCGCTGAAGTCCTGGCCCGCTCTGAAAAGAGGGTGGAAGGAGAGGAGGAGGAGAGCTCTCCCATGTTCTGGAAACAGGCAATACTGCCGGCAACACACACACACACGTTTTATGGACAGGGCTGAGAGACGAAACAGGGACAGGCCCAGGGCTGGCTGTTCTTGTCCAAGACACAGGACTCTCAAGGTACCTTTTCGGCACTTGGTGCCTTGTTTCCATGGGATCATCCGCAAATCAGCCTATAGAAATTTTAGATGGTTTACATTATTGGTAGCCCTGCCGTAAACCAGGAGAGCAGATTCTCATGACCTTTGATCCCTCTCAGGCCCATGACGCTGCCTGCCCCTGATTTCCTTCCAGATCCCGGCCCGAGAGCTCCGTTGACCAGAGGAGACGCAGAAGGAAGGAACACATGGAGTGCCCCAAGTAAAATCCAGCGCAGAGAAGGCCCCTGGCTTCAACCCGGGTGGATGGGGTGGGTGGGGGGAATCAAGAGACTCCTGAGACATTTTTTGAGCCTGGGAGGTTAGCCTGGCTGGGAACAGCACCTTCCTTGTACACTGCGGAGATGGCTTCCTTCCAGCCCACGGGCGTCTCCATTGGCCGCCGGTCATCAAGTGAAGAGAGAAGCAGGGTATAACGTTTCTGAACAAAATTAAGTGGCCCCTCGAAAGGCCAGTGTCCCCTGACCTCCTGTTTCTGCTCCTGCCCGAGACTGTGTTTGAGGGGTCTGGGTAAACAGGTGTGTCTGGGAGGTGTTCTGAAATGGAGCATTTCAGAGAACAGCCAATAAAATGCAGGAAGGGCATGTGGGGTTTGTCTCTTTTTAAGGCTAGGGGGAAAAGATGATGACAGAAGGCAAGAGGTTTATAAAGGGATGCACAGTGCAGAGGTCCTTCCCCACCCCTCCCCGCCTTTGTAATTCTAGAACTCGAATCGCCCAATGAAAGGAGTATGCAGTAGAGGCCCAGGGAGGAAAAGATGGACACATTTTTTGGGGGGGGGGTGGATGTGGTTTTCTTCCCCCTGAGGACTTTTTTGGAAAATTTGGGGGAGCACTAAAAAAAACTGCTTACACTGTCGACATGCGCAGTGTTTTGCATAGTTTTCTAACCCTTCAGGTGGCCCCGGAGTTCTCCTCCCAACAATCCTCTGGGGTAGGGGAGTCCTGGAGAGGGCTGAGTGGCCCAAGGTCACTCAGAAAGTTCTGCTAAAGTCTGAGATGAGCTTGTACGTTTCCTAGAGGGCCGTACAGATCAAAACAGAAAGTGGATCTAAGCTCTACGTCGCCCCTCCGGCAGAGTACTCGGATGATTTTGAACCTGAGGACAGCCTCGACCTGGAGTCAAGCGACTGTGAACAGAATGGCCGCTCTCAGGTGCGCACACCTTTTCTCTCCCCCTGCCTCAAAAGCCAGCAGAGAGGAGGGGAGGGAGCTATCTCTTGCATGCCTCCCCCCCCCCCCCCCCCCCCCCTGGCTCCCGTTTCTTCAGAAGGCCCTGATCCTTGGGTGATGCCTCCAGGAAGACCTCTGTGCCTGCTGCTGGCAGTGAGGGAGAGGGGCTCATGCGCGGTGCTCGCTTGTGCTCTCTCTCTCTTAAAAAAAAAAAAAAAAAGACATCAAGAGTTCTCATGTCTGAGGTAATGAAGCATTTTTTTTAAAAAAAACTAATATCCCGGTAGATCACTTTTCCTGGAAGCACAACGAGAACTTTAAAAATGGTCATCATCCGTATTTTGGATTTCTTAAGAAGGATTTTTCTCTGCCCTGGGGATGTTTTGGAGCTTGCCCCCCTTATAGCCACTGAGTTTCAGCTGTGTCCATCTCAGATACGCATGGAATTTACAAGCAGCCTCTGTGGATGCAGGCCTTCTCCCCCCCCCCCCCCCCCCCCTTGCGGGGAGCCAGTTTGGTGTAGTGGTTAAGTGCGCGGACTCTAATCTGGGAGAACCAGGTTTGATTCCCCCACTCCTCCTCCACTCGCACCTGGCTGGATGACCTTGGGCAAGCCATAGTTCTGACAAGAGCTGTCCTTGAAGAGGAGCAGTTCCTGTCAAGAGCTCTCTCAGCCCCACCTACCTCACAGGGTGTTGTCTGTTGTGGGGAGGGGAAGGGAGAGGAGTTTGTAAACCGCTCTGAAACTCCCTTGGGTAGTGAAGGGCCATGGGGTATAGATCCAATCTCCTCTTCTTCTTCTTCCTTGGTCTACAGGACGGTCTGTGCATCCACAGCCCCCAGTCCTGGAAAATCCCTCGCTGAGGTTGCTCCTGTCCCCGCAAAGAGCATCTGTGATCCCATCAAAAGCTTCCTCCTCCCAGATTCTGTGGTTGGGAGCCCAGAGGCACACCCCCCCTTCCTGGTTTCTTCACTGCTCTCTGGAGCCTTTTTGCATTTTGAGGAAGGAGTGACACGCACACACACAGTCACTTGTCGTTTTCTTCTCTGGGCAGTTTCCACATCCCAGCCGCCAGTACCGTTTCTCCTGCTAATTTGAATTAGGATAGCATTGCCCGTCAGGAGGGTCCACGATGCTTATTCAGACCGGCAGAACTAGAATATTCGTGCCAGACAACCAGATGACATGCCTAGTTTTGCTCTCAGCTGTTTGCTTCTCTGTGTAGAGGCAGATCTGCAGCGAGTTCTGTCTCTTCCAGGGCCCCAAATCTCCTAAGGACACTGCCTCCAGTGCCTCCGTTCCAAAGGCAGAAGTAACTGTGGGTGAGGATGCCGGCAGGGAAGGCCTGCTTGTCGGCCTCTGTGAGGTAAAGGTGCCAAAGCAACTTTGTCTTGTGTTGGGGCCTCTTCATAGCCAGCAGTGGCTCTGCCTGTATCCAGAGTCCACATCTGACCTGAGGGTGGGTGGGGGGAGCTGGGAACAGGGAGGGGCCTCCTCCTCCGCCTCCTCCTGCTGCTGGCCTTCAGTTCTCCTTTGAATCTCCTGTCTCGGCATGCAGGTGAGAGAAGGGCAGACCCAAATAACCGCAGGTTTGAGAGGCTCCATTTAGTGCTCCCAGCTGAGATTTCTGAAGGTGCAGAGATTTAATATGTTTGCAATGAACTCAGAGCTTTATCCATCGTATTTAATGACCCAGGAGTTTGGGGGGGGGGGGGTTCGCACGTCCTCTGTGTGGGATCTTGCTGACCGTCCTCTCTGGAATGTTTGCCAGGAACTCCAGCAGAGCTTGAAATTGGATGTGAGCCGGGAAAGCATGGAAGAGGACTGCGTGGGCTCTGCCCCTCTGGACTTGAGTGGCGGGGAGGACTCCGACTCTGTGGAAGAGGAGGTGCCTGCTCAGCCCTCTGTTACGGAAGAGCCAGTTGACACTTCCCAGGAGAGCCCCGAGTCCTTTCTCCTCCGGGCGGCTGCAGCCGCCTCTCTCATTGTGCTGGAATCTAAGGCAACCCCTCCAAGTAAGTCCAGGCTTTGACTAGCTCTGGAATAAATAGCACTGCAGGCTCCTTTAGAGATGTCTTCAGAATCAGAGGTTTCTTTAGACCGCAAGCTGTTATATTAGCTCCAAAGAGGGAAGAGAATATTTTTATGTGACTGGAAGAGAAACCAGTAGACCCATCGTGAACCTCTGCTAGTTTGCCCAGTCTTGCATCTAGCATTTGCTCCGCTGTTCTACCAAACCCACACTGGAACAGAAATTCCCGTCTACATTGCATGCCACTTTCACTTTGATTGAGTGTTGCATTTTCTGGCAGTGTCCAGACTGCAGGCTGCTTTCACCCTGCTTGATCTCTCGGTTTTATGGTGGCCGTTTTATGGTGACTGCAGTCAGCGCGGTGTTGGCCCTGGGGTAGTTGAATGTGGTTTTGAACTGCATCTTTTTCTGTTCCGGTGTGGGTTTGGCAAAACAAATGCTAAATGCAGATTGGGCCCTAGATAAAGTAAAACTGATGCCAGCATTTTAAAAACTCATATGGTTGCCCCGTGATTGCCACCCGGTGGGTTTGGGGTGGCACGTTGCAGTTATCCTCACCTGCCGCAACACTGTGCTTCCACACAATCCAGAGGGGTGTGCTGGCGGCAGTGTTAGATCTGTCTAGCCTTGATGTCAAGAATGAGGTGAGGCCTGTCAGGTATTGCAGGTGAGGACTCACGCCAGGGTGCTTGGGGTACCTCTCCGTTACATTTCCCATATGCAGCTGAACTCGGCACCTTTCCGGTTCGGTTTTCCGACAGGCTTGAAGAAGGAGCGAGTGCTTTCTGCCAGAAGGAGGGAGAACGCGGAAGCCTACATCCCGACCAAGCCCGTGATGGTTAAGAGCAAGCCCATTTGTCCCCTCTCTGCTGGGTGTCTGAAGCAGGAAGAACAGGAAGCAGCCCCCACCAGTAAGAGAGATGGCTCCACCCCGCCCTCTCCGTCTCTCCGAGCAGCAGGAGGAGCCCCAGGGCAAGCCCCGGCAGCTGGCAGAGTTCCGGTTTCTTCCCTGGGCCTTGGCTGGTCTGTGGAAGCACTGAGGCTGCCACCTTCTCATGCGATCAGGAAGAGGAGAGGGAAGGGGGCCGTGACTCACAGGCCTCTCCTCTGCCGGAAGCCTCCGTTCCCCTCCTAGCGGGTTTTCCTAACAGAACCGCCCAATGGGGCAGCTGCCAAGCGCCATCCTGGCTCTGGGAACATGGCCGCCGGCAGCCAAACGCCCTCCCCCGCTGCTCTGGCCTCCACCCCCCACCCCCCTTTGCTCTTTCTCAGCTCCCAAGAGGACTGTCTTTCTCCTCCCGCTTCTCTCTTCTTAACTTCTGGGGGGCACGGACATGCTCCAGGGGTCATTACTGCCCAAGACATAGCTTGATTTCGTGTGCCTTTCCACCATGTTTGCTAACCTCTTGAGTGGGGGCATCATTGAGGGTGGGGGGGGTTCCCCCCTCCCAGCTGTGTCTGGCATCTGTTTCTGGATGACGGACAGCTGAAAGGGCGGAGCCTTTTCCTCACCATCGTGGTGCTTCTGTTGCCCTGGAGCCTTCTCCTCCTGCCGGCCTTCCCTTGTCTGGCAGATCTCCGCCCTGCTCGCTGGACAGGAGGGGGGATTTGGCCTTGCTCCGTCCCTCTGCCGCTGGGCCCGCTCTCTGCTCTCTGTGGGTGGAGTGTGGCTGATGCCAGGCAATCAGTGGTTCTGTGGGGGGACTGTTTTGGCTGCTCTGGCATCCCAGGGGTGGAGTGGGCTGGGCACACCTTGAAATCAGTATCGTGTCCAGATCACGAGATGTGATGGTGCCCCTTTGCTCTGGTGAGACCTCACCTCTAGAGTACTGTGTTCAGTTTTGGGCACCACAATTTAAGGAGGACATAGACAAACTGGAACATGTCCAGAGGAGGGCAGTGAAGATGGTGAGGGGTCTGGAGACCAAGTCCTGTGAGGAAAGGTTGAAGGAGCTGGGGATGTTTAGCCTGGAGAGGAGACGACTGAGAGGTGATATGGTAACCATCTCCAAGTCCTCGAAGGGCTGACCGAGAGAGGATGGGGCGGAGTTGTTTTCTGTTGCCCCAGAAGGTCAGACCAGAACCAAACGGCTTGAAATTAAATCAGAAGAGTTTTCGGCTCAACATTAGGAAGAGTTTCCTGACAGCTAGAGCAGTTACTCAGTGGAACAGGCTTCCTCTGGAGGTGGTGGTGTGGGCTCTCCTTCTCTGGAGGTTTCTTCAACAGAGGCTAGATGGCCGTCTGACAGCAATACTGCGTCTGTGAACTCAGGCAGATCCCAAGAAGGGAGGGCAGGAAGGGTTGCCTCAGTGCTTAGTTCTTGTGGCACACACCCAGGAAAATGCTGACGGCCACTTTGGGGTCAGGAAGCAATTCGGGAGGGGTTGGTTTTTTTTGCCATCTTCTGGGGTCATTTGGGGGTGTGTGGAGGGGGAGGTATTTGTGAGCTTCCTGCATTGTGCCGGGGGTTAGACTAGATGACCCCGGAAGTCCCTTCCAACTCTCTGATTCTGCGCCACTCGGTCTGTCCCACGTGGCATGAAGCTGGGACTGAGCTTCCTTCTGCTGCCTCCCAGGTGTCTCTTGCAGGAACGTCTGCTCTGGGGGCTGTCCTTCTGCCTCTGCAGACCCACTTCGGCCTCAGGGTGGTGGTGGTGGTGGTGGTGCCTGCGACAAGAATACTCTGCAGCCCTTTGTGCTTCCGTAGTGTGACCCCCCTGGGGTGTCTTCTGCTCTTTTGGGTGCCAGGGCCGGCCAGCCGCTCAGAAAGGCCTCTCTCCGCCACTCGCAAGAACGTGTGTGAGAAGAAGGACCCGGCGCACTCTGCCTCCCTCGTCCTGAAAGCCGTGCGAGTGGAAAACGAGGCCCTTCCGAAGGAGCTCCTCTGCCGGCGCCAGGAGGAGGTGTCCTCTGTGAGCCCCCAGCCGGAGCAAGCGGCCCCCGCGGAGGTCAGTGCCAGGCCCCTCTGACAGGCCACCCATCGTCCCCTCTGGGACTCCCTGGAGTAGAGAGGAGGAGTCTTTTTTTGGGGGGGGGGAGAAGAATGGGACTGGGGCCGGCGAAATGCAGGCATCGAGAGCCCCGGGGCCCCTCTGCCAGGAGGAAGACGACCGGGCACCCCTTCCCTGTCTCTTCCCGGACCTCCCACCTGGCAGCACTTGGAAGAAGCACTCGGGAAGCTTTGCCGACAGCCACTCCTCTGTGGGTGGAGCCGGGGCTTCCTCAGAGGAGGGCCTCTTCTCCTGTCCGTGGGGGTGGGCGTTCCTGCAGGCTGCCCTTGCGTTTCCCTGGCTCCTTTGCACCCCGGTTGGCCTCAGTCAGACCTCTCCCCCCTCCCCACGTCCTCTCTCGCACAAAGTGGGGGAAACCCAGCGACACGTTGCACATGACGACACGCCCCAATTCTCATAACAGCAGCAGTGGTTTAATCGGACGTTTTAGAGGTATTTTCAGCCACTGTGTGACACAATGAGTGTTGGACTGGATGGGCCATTGGCCTGATCCAACATTGGCTTCTCTCTTATGTTCTGGAGGTGCTCAGCTCTGGTGACAGAATCCAGACTACTTAGGAATAGCACACAATCTTCCTTTCCAGCAAGAAGGCTCTGGGTCCCTTTTGGGAGCCGGTGGGGATTTTGCAGTCCCAGCGGTGAGGTTCATACAGGTCTCTGGTGAGCCCAAACAAGAGGGTCCCACCAGGTTCTCTGGGGCGACTCTGGAGCCTTGCTGCTGGTAAAGAAGTCCGTAGGGGGGCAGCAGCCACGCGCCTTTTTCCTCATCCCTTTGGAAGGGCTTTTGTGCAAGAGAGAGAGAGAGAGTGGCCACCCTTTGAGTGGAATACAGAGAGGCTATCGGGGATTTTAAGCGAGCAAGAGGCCCCCAGTCTTTTTACATCCTTGGTACACACTACTTTCCTTTGAAGTCCATGGAAACCCCACAGAACACCTTTGAAATACAGCCCCTTCCTGCCCTATTAAGTAGCCAGACTTTTAAGTATTTTAAATGCTTCATCACTTGCTCAGATTTCTATATCCGTATCCTGCAGAGTGCAGGGGGGGTTGGACTAGATGACCTGCAAGGTCCCTTCCAACTCTAACATTCTGTGATTCTCTATCGTGTCACTGCGTCATTGACCTCTGATTTAAGTACCCCTGTCCGTGGAACACTAATAGTTATGGCCATGACTTGTTCTTTGTTGACTGCTGAATTGCGGCAGTTTATTCGTGTTTTCCATATAGTGTGAAACTCTTACTGTTGTTTATAAAAGTGGTCAGTGAATCAATAAATGTTTTTGAAAAGGAGAGAGCGGGAAGAAGCCGGCTCAGCTCCCAAGTTCCTGGGCGGGCAGCTCAGGGGGCCGGTCCCCCCCAGGCCCTTCAGCCTGCGGCTGCTGCTCCCCCCCCCCCCAGGGAAGAAAGGGAGGGCGGCCTGGCCCCTTCCAGACACCCCGGGGCATCTTTTGCTTCCTGCCCGTGAACAAGCCAGGCTCTCTGAAGGGTCTCCCCCCTCTCCCCTCACGCAGGGGCCATCACCGTCTGCTTCTGCAGCCTCCGAGGCTCCCCCGAAGCAACCGGAAGGAAGAGACCTCTCCACGGCTGTCGACCGGATCGGCCTCTTGGGAAGCAGGTGGCTGAGGGGGGTTGTTCGGGAGCCCTTTGCGCTTGCCCTGGGAAGGGGGTGCTGCTCTCCACTTTGCCGGACTGCTCATGGTCCAGGTGACTTTCCCTGTCACTTGGTACAAGGATCCTCTCCCGACATCCCATCCTCCCAGAATCGGGTCCACGTAAGGGCAGGGTAAGTGGGGGTGGTCGCAAATGCCATTGCAGGAGCCTCCTCTCGGGAGAGGGCGCGTGGGGGGTGGCAGCAGTCCTGGGCTGGGAGGTGAGCTGTGTGTGGCGACGTGGCCGGGAGCGCTGGCTGCCGTGGGGCTGGGCTGGGCTGGGGGCAGGTGGCTGCCTGTGTCAGGAGGAGGCGGCCCCAGCTGCCTGGGAGTTCGCCCGCTCACATCCCTGGGAATGAAGCTCACCAAAGGTCCTCTTGGGACAGGCCATGAATCATCGCCTGTCCGACGACCGTGCCTGCTTCCGACCAGGGTCTTTAGTGTGGCCGCCCAGGCTCCCCTCGGCAGGCACACGGAGAGAGCCTGAGCCAGTGCCCAGGTGCCCCCCCCCCGCCCCCCGGTCTTGGCCTGTTTGGGTCGGGAGCCTTTCTTTAAGCCCTGGTCTTCCGTTTGGTGTAGCAGTTAAGTGCGCGGACTCTCATCTGGGAGAACCGGGTTTGATTCCCCCACTCCTCCACTTGCATCTGGCTGGATGACCTTGGGCAAGCCGTAGTTCTGATAAGAGCTGTCCTTGGAAAAGAGCCAGTTCCTGTCAAGAGCTCTCTCGGCCCCGCTTACCTCACCGGGTGTCTGTCTGTTGTGGGGAGGGAAAAGGAAAGGAGTTTGTCAGCCACTCTGAGACTCCAAGTGAAGGGCCATGGGGTATAGATCCAATCTCTTCTTCTTCCTCCTCTGCCAGACCTCAGAAGAAGCTTCTGGAGGTGCTTCCGGAGCCGGAGAGCCCATCATTGGCCTGCCGTGACGCTGCAGCTCCAGGTCCCGTCCAGCCGGAGCCGCAAGCGGTGGTACGAAATCAGGTCTCCGTTACGGAAGGGCGCAGCTTGGTAATCCTCTTATCCTCCAGCTCCGTCGCGGTCACAGCGGGGGGGGGGTCAGCACCACGAGCCCAGCAGGCCTGGCTTGGCCGGGGAGGGGAGGGGAGGGGGCGACAAAGAAGGGCCCTGGGCCCCTGCGGAGGTCACAGCGGGAGCCTGAGAGAGGTCTGCAGGGCCATGGGGGCATCAGCCCTTCCCGTCTCGGCCATGAGGTCATTTGGACAGCATCGAAAGATGCTCCCGTGGCGGTCGTTGGCTCTGGGCATGAAACAAAGACCAGGTGGGGGGGGGGGCGTTGTGTTTCCGTCTCTCTCCTGCCAAGTGCCCCAAATCCCAGGCCCCTCGGCCAGCCACGTGGTAGCGCCGCCTCCTGGCCCCCTGGGCTGCTTGGCTCAGGACACACCTCCCTCCCTCTCTCTCTCTCTCTCTCCCTCCCCCCCCCCCCCCCCCGTCCTTCCAGGGCCAGCCGGAGTCAGGGGGGCGAGACGTCCGGGATGCCATCTACGTCACCCTGGAGGTCCTCTCCAACTGGGGGGGCGCCCCGAGGGTGGGGCTGGCGGAAGTGGAGTTCTTCGACCTGCACAACAGGAAGGTGTTTGTGTCTCCCCACGACGTGGACATCAGGCACGCCGACTCGCCCGGAGACCTCTGCTGCTTGGTCAACAGGAACCTGCGCGTAAGCCTCCCCAAACTGCCCCTCGGCCATCACAGCCCCGGCCCTTCCGTGGCCCTCTGTGCTTTTGTGGAGAGAGCCGTTGTGGAGGCTGCCGTTCTCTGGCCCTTTTGGTTGACTGGGACCTTGCCCTTCCGCACGCACACCGGTGTTTTGCTTGAGGGAAGCTGAACAGGACTCTGGCTTGGCCGGGCGATGGCTGCCATGGGAGGGAGGGCGGGCAGGCGAGGTGGGGAGCGCAGGCTTCGCCCCCTTCCCCACAAACAGGCAGCTCTCAGCCACGTGGTCCAGGCGGTGTTGTTTTCTTCTGTAAGCCACTTTGGGTCCCTTTGGGGAGAAAAGCAGCCCAGAACTGCCTTGCCGAAGACTGATGCCCCCTCCTGCCCGGCAGAGGCACGTGAGCTGGGCACGAAACAGAGCTGCGTGAGGAGCCTGTAGGAAGGCCGGGAAGCTTCTCTCCGCCGGCAACGTTCCACTTCCGGGCCAGCTGGTGCGTTTGAGAGACCTCGGAAGGCCAGCCAAGTGGCCTGAAATGCCGGCCCCTCTCGGAGATCCTGCCTCCTTAATCTGGACATAAATGTCCCCTTGAGATCCTGCTGGGCTGCAAAGCGGATTAACGCGCTCAGAATCCTCCTGGGTTGCCTCGCTGGAGGCTGCTGCTCCCGGAGGCCTTGGAGGGCGCCTCATCTTTTGCCCCCCTCTCTTGACGAGGGCTCCTCCCCCCCCCCCCGGTCTTGCAGGCCAGCAGAGACCCTTCCTCTTGGGCATGCCCTTTCCAGCCGCCCGTGCAGCTCTACTTTGTGCTCCGGAACCCCAGCCTGTCAGGTGACTTCGGGCTCTCCAGGATCAGGATTTGGAATTACTGCACGCCCCTCCTTGGCGTAAGCAATGGCATCTTTCGGGGGGGGGAGGAGGGGGGCCCTTTCGGCATTTCTAGGTTGTGAAGGAAACCTTCCTCGGGGGGAGGGGGCGGGGGGGAGAGGAGCCAGGCCAACCAGGGATCTGTTACGCACTCTGCATTCTTCTCGTGGTTGCTTCACCTCAGTGCCAGGGAAGTGCTTTTGTGACACCTTCGAAATGAGACCAGCCTTCCCCAGTTCGTGGCGGTACCTTCGGGAATGTCCGAAGAGCGAGCAGGCCTTTGAGCAGGATTCCGTGAGGCAGGGCTGCTAAGATCCACTCCGTTGGGGTTTTATTGGCATCGTGATCCAGGGCAAAGGCGTTCCTGGCACGACTGAGAAATTCCCGCCTGTGGATGCCGCGGAGATCTAGCCGGGGTTCCGGCTGCACGCGCAGAGTCGGTTTCATGCTAAGCCGACCTATGGGCCAACGTCTTTTGTGTAAGAAGCGCCACGTCCCGTGGCAGAGGGCAGCTAGCTGCCGGGCCTGAGATTCTCTCTGGAAACTGAGAGAGAGAGAGAGAGAGAGAGAGAGAGAGAGAGAGAGAGAGAGAGAGTCTCATTCAGAACCACCCCAGGTGGTGAGACAAAGAGGATTTTCCATGCTGGATTATAGATGAGCTCAGCTCCGTCCTTTCTGACTCATCGTCTTCTGTGCTTTTCGAGGTGCTCATCTGCCAGCACCAGTGTATGGGGGGGGGGTGTGCTGTGCAGCCCAAGAGAAGTGCCCCTTCCTGGACTTTCTCAAAGAGCCTGGATTAGGTCATCAGCAGAGGTGGGCCGCGGGCCGCCAGTCCAGGCGGTGAGACGGGGGGAAACAACCTGGAGTAAATCGACATGAGAGACTGGAGGGGGGAAGGCTTTGCAATCAGTGTATTTAGTGGCAGAGATTGCCGGGAAACTGCCAGCTGGGATGTGGCTCCCCGGCACCCTGCGTGTGTGTGACTCTGTCAATAGGATTTTTCCAAAGGCCAACGACCGTGGCCCAAATCAAAAACTTTGTCTGCTTTTTGTTCTGTTTGAACGGCCTCTCGCTGTGCGCATCACCTTCAGGGCTTCCCGATACCTCTTATAGATTAAAAAAAGAGCCCCTTGTTCTTCCAGGATCTAGACGTAGGAGCCAGAAGCGTCACTGTCTACGTGGACGGAAACCTGGTCTTTGCCGGCGAGTTGCCAAAAAGCCGTGGAACGACTGATCCAGAGGACAGCACCACCATCGACCTCCAAAAGAGCAGTCCCCTTCCCCCTGAGCAAGGGGATGGCAGGCTTTGGAGTGAGCAGCCGGGCAAGCTGTTGTTAAACCCGAACTCTGCTGCCGGGGGAAATCGCCCCGAGGGAACGGTGACTGCCCTCGGCCTTGCTGAGGCAGAAGGATGTCCCCCAGTGCCTTCAGACCCTGCTTCCATGGAACAGGTTAAGAGCTCTTCCTCTCCAGAGATCCCAGAGCTGGTCCATTCCGAGGATGAATTGTCTCTGAGCGAGCGAATGGACAGACTCTCTGGCAGGAAAACGACTCAGAGGGTGCCCTCTCCCTACGCAAAGAGCGAATCCTGCTCTGGAACGGAAAAGCTGCCTTTGTGGCTGGAATCGGAGCCTCCTTTGGACTTCAGCGAGAACAGGAGGGGGGTCTCCCTAGAAGCGGCAGGCGAGAACCCCCGTCTCCGTCCGGCTGCGCCTGAGAGAGGCGGCAGTGGGGGTGCAGGCGCCGCCGTGACGCTACCACCAATAGGAAGAGGGGAGTCCGCTGCCGACTCGGGGTTTCTGAACCTGCTCTCCCGCAAGTGCAGTGGAACACCTGAGCATGTTCCCCCCGGGAGGAGGAGAGGGAAGGAAGGATCCGGCAATGACTGTGGTGGAGATGACACTCCCCGTGACAGAGGTAAGAGAGTTCACGGCCAGCTGCTCCGCCTATATGGCTGCAATACATGGGGCCGTCCAGAAAGTCCAGCTGGGTTATTGTCAGGGGTGGGAGGCAGAGATTGTATCACCCCTGAAGTGAAAGATCTACACGGGGTTGCCTGTCTGTTCCCGGTGAAATTCAAAGGGCTGGTTCTCAGTTTAAGGCCCGATGTGGATGGGGCCCAGGGCCCTTACTGAAAAAATGTCTGAGCTCGCTTTGTCCATGCGCCCTGCCTAGCCATCCCCGGGTCTAGGGGTACAAAGGTTTGTGTGACTTTCCTGTACCTGCCCAAAGAGGCACACCTGGTCCATCTTTAGGAGGGCATGTAGGAACCAGAAGCTCTGCAGTGGGGAGGGGCCGTGGCTCAGTGGCAGAGCCTCTGCTTGGCATGCAAGAGGTCCCAGGTTCAGTCCCCAGAGGCATCTCCAGTTAAAAGGAGCAGGCAGGAGGGGATGGGAAAGGCCTCCGCCTGAGACCCTGGAGAGCTGCCAAGAGGGGCCGTGGCTCAGTGGCAGAGCCTCTGCTTGGCACGCAGGAGGTCCCAGGTTCAATCCCCGGCAGCATCTCCAGTTAAAAAGGGACCAGGCAGTAGGTGATGGGGAAGACCTTTGCCTGAGACCCCAGAGAGCTGTCAAGAGGGGCCGTGGCTCAGTGGCAGAGCCTCTTTTTGGCATGCAGGAGGTCCCCGGTTCAGTCCCTGGTTGCATCTCCAGTTAAAAAGGACCAGGCAGCAGGTGTTGGGAAAGGCCTCCGCCTTGAGACCCTGGAGAGCTGTAAAGAGGGGCCGTGGCTCAGTGGTAGAGCCTCTGCTTGGCATGCAGAAGGTCCTCGGTTCAGTCCCCGGCAGCGTCTCCAGTTAAAAAGGACCAGGCAGGAGGTGATGGGGAAGGCCTCCACCTGAGACCCTGGAGAGCCGCTGCCAGTCTGAGGAGACCAGACTGGCCTCCAGGGAGGGACCCATGGTGTGATTCAGGGTCAGGCAGCGTCATGAGCGGACAAGCGAAGCAAGTCCCGGTGGCTGACCCTGCCTGCCTTCCCTTTCAGAGACGCCTCCCTCCTCCTCCTCCTCCTCCTCCTCCTCCTCCTCCAAGGGCGCGAGGAGGGCCTCTCGAGCCAAGTGGAGCAGTGCCCAGGAGCACGCGCTGCAGGAGTCGTGGAATTCCCTCCTGAGGTTCAATCACTCTCACCGCGGCCGGCTCTCGAACATGGACTTCCAGGGCGACATCCTGGACGAATTCCTCCATCAGCAGAAGATCAGCCGGCAAGGAGAGAACCCCCTGAGGGCGAAGGATCCCGGTGCCGCCCTTGTGCCAGCGCCGGCGCTGCCAGGAGAAAAGTGCCCGGAGCTGGAGGAGGGGAGCGAGTTCCGGATCCCGGTCTTGCCTTACGGGCGGTGCCTGAGAATCGACATCCAGTCGACCTGGGGAGACCGTCACTACGTGGGCCTTAACGGGATCGAGCTGTTCAGCTCTGAAGGGCAGCCCATTCAGGTGGCCAGGATCAGAGCCGACCCGCCGGACATCAACGTCTTGCCAGCCTACGGCCAAGACCCCCGGGTGGCGGCCAACCTGCTGGACGGGGTGAACAGGACTCAGGACGACATGCACCTCTGGCTGGCCCCCTTCACCCCCGGCAAGTCCCACCACCTCTGCCTGGACTTTGTGGAGCCTTGTGCGGTGGCCATGATCCGCCTCTGGAACTACAACAAGTCTCGCATCCACTCCTTCCGGGGCGTCAAGGACATCGCCATGCTTCTCGACGAGCAGTGTATCTTCAAGGGGGAAATCGCCAAGGCTTCAGGGGCCCTCTCTGGAGGTGTGCAGGACCTTCCTTCCTTCCTTCCCTTCTTCTTGGTTTGCCACAGTCGGCTTAGCAAAGCAGGTGGGAGGAGGTGGCTGCCCCGTGTGTCGTCCCCCCCCCCTGGCCAGCAGAGGGCCCTTTGCCACTTGAGACAGTTTGGCCTGCTATCTTGGCCCGAGAATAGACAAGATTCTCCTTGGAAGTGAATTCTCCCAAGGCTTTGTGTTCAGTGATTCCCCAGGCAGAGGTTTCCTGCCCCTCTGCCCCACCTGGACAGCAGCGGGCATCTGTCCGCGGGGCCTGCCCCTTCAGCTAGGGCAAGGTTATTTGCCGTGCCTAGAAGGGCCTTGCCCTCTTCCACAAAACCCGCGAGGCCTTTCCTCATCCTCTCTAGCTGCTTTCTTGGCCTCTCTGGCCTCTTCCACAGCTGGGTCTTCCCCTGACCTCTCTCTCGGTCTCTCTCTCTCTGCCAGAGAGGTCTGCATGTCCTCTGCTGTAGTGTGTGTGTGTGTCCAGTAGGTGTGAGAAAGAGGAGGCGTGGAGCTCTGGGTCTCCCACAGGGGCCAGGTGATCCTCCCCTCCTCCTCCTCCTCCTCACGGGAATCTCGCCTGCAGAGTAAGGGGTGGGGGGAACCTTAGCGCTTGGCGTTGTGGACTGGAACGTGTCGTCACCATAGAGTTGACAATTTCAGCTCCAGAGCAATTTGGAGACACCATTTTGTTCACAACTGATGACGATATTTTGGAGGCCATATTCTGTTACGACGAGACCTACGCCGAGGAAGCCAAGAGCGTGAGCAGCCTGCGGTACGAGGAGGAACTGAAGAGGCCGGGGACTGCCGACGGGGAGGGGGATGAAAGGCCCTTCACGCAAGCCGGCTCAAGGGCCGAATGCCAGCAGGTAGGGCGCTACCAGCGGCTCTTGAGCGGGAAGCTGTCGAAAGGGGGGTTTCAGTGCAGCTCAGAAGGGGGGGGGGAGGGGAACGGTGCTCCTCAGAGAAGGCAGCTCAGGGCCCTCTCCCCCGGCCACCTAGGGGACCCGGTTCCTTCCTCCCGTTGCTTTTGGACTGAGTGGGCCGCGATGCTCCCTCTGGCCTTGAGAGGAAGGGGTGTATGCAAGACCAGCGCAGCATCCCCGGAGGGCTCGGTGCGGAGGGAATAGGTTCCCCCCCCCCCAGTGTTCCCTTGAAGCCAGTCTGGTGTGGTGGTTGAAGTGCGCGGACTCTAACCTGAGAGAACCGGGTTTGATTCCTCCACTCCTCCTCCACTTGCACCTGCTGGATGAATTTGGGCAAGCCCTAGCTCTGATAAGAGCTGTCCTTGAAAGGGCAGTCCTCAAAAGAGCTCTCTCAGCCCCCACCTGCCTCACAGGGGGTGCCTGTTGTGGGGAAGGGAAGGGAAAAGGAGCTTGTGAGCCGCTCTGAGACTCCTTTGGGTAGTGAAGGGCCATGGGGTAGTGAAGGTCCAATCTCCTCCTCCTCCTCCTTCTGGCATTTTTTATAGAGCCAAGAGCCAAGCTCCGTGCCAGAGTCCATCCCAGAGACGGTGGCCAAGGATCCCGGAGTCTACACCGGAAAGTGTAAGTCCCCCCCCCCCCCCCCCCGAGCTCCCTGCTGCGGCTTCCGGCAGCACTCTCCAGCATCCTGCCCAACGCCTGAAATTGGGGCTGCCCTGCTAAAATTGCTGGGCGGCTGATTCAGAACATGGGGAAGGAAGTGCTTCTTCACACACCGTAGACTCAACTTCCCAGTTCGCTCCAGTGACGGCGGCACAAAAGGACTGGCGGGTGGGGTGGAGGAGAGCTGCTGAGGAATGCCCCGGGGGGGTTGGGGGGGAGAGCTCCCTGGCTCTTCCAGAGGCGGCTCTGTCCTGCTGCCGCTTGGGTACGGCCGTTCTGCTTTGTTATCCAGTCAGTCCACACCTGCACAGGGATGACTGCCCAAGCCCCCCCCCCGGAGCGAGGGCACAATAACCGCAGCGCTGTCCACTGCCGGCTGATGCTCTCCACTGTCTGCCTCTGCTCTAGGCCTTCTGCTGAACTTCACAGCTTCCTGGGGAGACTCGCATTACCTCGGACTGACGGGGCTCGAGGTGGCCGGGGAGGGAGGGCAGGCTCTGCCCTTGACGCCGGACCAGCTCTCGGCCTCCCCTCGAGATCTGAATGACCTGGCAGAATACTCGGAGGATTCCAGGACCTTGGACAAGTGAGTCCGCGTTGGAGAGGGGCGGGGGGGGGGGGTCTGAGAAAGCAGGCGTGGCTGCTGGCTCCAGCCCCGGACGTTCTGGAAAGGCACCTTGTTTACCTTGTCTTGGGTGGGAGGAGAGGGCAGGCTAGAAATGCCACACGTAAATAAAGGGGTCACTCCCGACCCTCTTGCCATGATCCACTCTGCAGCGTTTTTTTGCTGAATCTGGCCAGAGTGGGAGAAGTGGCTGACTCTCGAGCAGGCTGCCCCAGGCCTCTCTTGCAAAGCACACGGGGCCTCGGTGGCCCAGAAGGCGGCCTCGCTCTGTACCTCCCCGCCTGCTGGTCACAGCAGTCCTCTGGGCTGAGCAGGAGCCCGTCACCAGGGGAGCCCCACGGCCTTCCTCTGTACGCCTGGTCTTTCCCCTGGGAACGGAACGAGCTCCTGGAGGAGATCAGGGCCCCGCGGGACCCTTCACAGTTCCGCAGGGCCTGCGAGACGGAGCTCTTCCGCCCGGCTTTCAGCTAGGGAGGAGCCGCTGCCACTGTGGCCACCCACGATCCCATGTGTACTTCGGGAATACTGGGCTGGCCCACTACCAAGGGTGCCATTCAACATCTGGCCCACAGGACTGGCCTGAAGATCAGAAGAGGACCGGAATGAAAACGCACGCCATTCACTTTAATACTGTTTAATACGGCGAGCATTTTAATGTTTAGGGTTGATATATTAAGTATGTTTTATGCTGTTTTAATGTTTTATGGGTTATGTGAAATCGGCATATTTTGCCGTCCTTTGTAAGCCGCCCAGAGCCTGCTTACCGGGTGGGCGGGGTATAAGTATAAATACAGAAATAAATGTGCCGTCCTCTGGCCACCGCCCCCTCCTTCTCCCTGCCAGCCCCTGCTGATTGGAGCGCAGGTGAGACGCTGCAGCACCAAGGCCCACGCAGGGAAGGCAAGGCGAAGGCACCTGGGGGGAGCGGAGGCAGCTGAGCAGAGTCCGACACGCCCGCCCCTTGTGGGTGGGGGGGGGGGGGGGGTGCTGGGAACATGAGCCGTGCCACTCGGGACAGGATGGCGGGATCCGGCCTCTCAGGGCCAGAGGCGTTTCACCCTGTTTGAGGGTTTTCCCGTGGAACTTCCACGTACCCCCGTCTGAAAGGGCACGCTTCAGTCGGAGGTGCCGAAAGCCCCGTCAGGCCGCCTCAGAGAGGCTTGCGGTTTTCTTCCAGGCTGATTGACGGGATCAACATCACGATGGAAGACGACCACATGTGGCTTATTCCCTTCAGCCTCGGCGAAGACCACCGGCTCCTCATCCAGTTCTGCAAAGCGGAAAGCATCACGGGGCTCCGCATCTGGAACTATAACAAGTCTCCCGAGGACACGTACCGAGGGGTAAGCTGGCGGGGAGGGAGGAATCCGGCCGGGGGCCTGTGGTGGGTCCTCCAGAGGGGCAAAGTCAAGCCAGGCTGCTCGTGTTTCCTCACCGGGAGCCGTCTTCCTCAGGCCAAGGTGGTCCACGTGTCGCTGGACGGCGTTTGCATCTCCCCCCCAGAGGGCTTCCTCATCCGCAAAGGGCCCGGCAACTGCCACTTTGACTTTGCTCAGGAGATCCTGTTTGTGGACTACCTGCAGGGCCTCCCCGCTGCTCCAGCCTGCGAGAGGTAAGTCCGTCTCTCTCGGTGGACACAGAGGCCCACGGGCGGCTGCTTCAGGGCACTGTGGCTGCATTTTCTCCTTTTCTCGGCAGACTGGAAATGAAGAAGACGGAACAAGCGAGCATGGACTATGAAGCTCCCTTAATGCCTTGTGGCTGTATCCTTTTCTCCAGCACAGCCGTGGCTCCCCAAGTCCCCAGCTTTCCGTTCGGCCTTCCAGAGCAGTCCTCAGGGTTGAGCAAAGCGACTCTCCCAAGGGCCTTCCTGGTTCCGCCCCGAGGTCCAGCCCTCTTTTGAGACTGGGGACTCCCGTTGGTCTTGCCTGCCCTGTGGATCAGTCCCCCCCCCTCCCGAGTGCTTTGCAGGCCCCTTAGTAGGAGGGGACTCAGCGTGTCCCGCCCCTGTGGTCACTACTTTTTGCCCATTCTGGAGAAGCAAATACAAAAACTGAGGGTCTCAGTGTTAGGAAGACATACAAAAATATATATCACTGTGTACAATAAATGTGTGTTTATGGCAAAACAATTTTATGCTTTATTCTTTTTAAATTATTCAATACTGTTGTCTAAATATTGGTTTCAAATATTACCAAAAATATATTTCACCCAAACAATACATAGAGAAAAATATGTTTCAGCCGAACAATACATCAAGTGCTGGTTTGCAATCAGAGAGCACCTTGACGGTAACACTATTACTGACAAGGTGCTCTCTGATTGTAAACCTGCACTCGATGTATTGTTTGGATGAAACGTATTTTTCTCTATGTATTGTTTGGGTGAAATATATATTTGGTAATATTTGATACCAATATTTAGACAACAGTATTGGAAAAATATAAAAAGAATAAAGCATAAAATTGTTTTACCATAAACATATATATTTATTTATTTATTCTTCACATTTATATCCTCCCCATCCCATAAACGGGCTGAGGGCGGGTCACAGCATTTCAATAAATGCAATAAAATTTAAAACGCATTAAAACATATAAAGACAATAGTCATGCTTGCCATAGGGAGAATCCGGCCCATCAATGTAACTAAGTATGGCCGGTCATGAGTGGGTGGGAGACCGCAGGGGGGGGGCTATGTGGACGCCCTCTGCCTCAGCCAAAGGCCTGGCGGAAGAGCTCCGTCTTGCAAGCCCTGCGGAATTGCATAAGGTCCCGCAGGGGGGCCCTGATCTCAACAGGGAGCAAGCATGCTCCACCAGGTGGGGAGGGGACCAGGGCGGAAAAAGCCCTGGCCCTGGCCGAGGCTAGGCGGACATCCTTGACTCTCAGAGCGTAAGGCTCTCCGAGCCATATATGGGAAGAGGCGATCCCTTAGGTATATTTATTGTACACAGTGATATATATTTTTGCCTGTCATTCTAGCGAAGCAAGCAAGCACGCCTAGAGGCTCCCTCGCGACATGACTCTCCTTTCCTTAATGGCCTTCTCCAGTCATCTTCCAGTTCCAGCTTCTAACGAGCTGGGGCGATCCGTATTATATTGGTCTGAACGGACTGGAGCTGTATAACGAACGGGGAGAGAAGATTTCTCTCAGTGAGAACAGTATCCTTTCCAGCGTAACGGAACTCCGAAGGCTGTGGCAAGGGGTGAAAGGTGGGCCGGAGCCTGCTGCCTGCCAACGCCCTGGGCCCTTCTGGGGTGGTGACCAATATTCCCTCTAAGCTGCGTTGTTTTCTGAGCAAAAATTCTCCTTTGTGAGCAACTGGCATTAAAGTTGTGAGCGAGCAGTTTGGCTCCTGCATAAATTAGTTTACTCTGGAGCCCTCCTTCCTGAGCTAAGACAGAAATTTGTGAGCCGGAGGCTAAAAAACTGTGAGCTAGCTCACACTAACTCAGCTTAGAGGGAACATTGGTGGCGACGTCCCTGCCAGGGGAGCCCGCCTGCTGCCTGTAACACCGGGGGGGGGGGGGGTTTCCCAAACAAGCAATAGTCTAAAATAGCCCATTTCAGTCACAAAAGATGTCAACAAGTTCAAAAGTCCGTGATATAGATCAAAGAAGTCCTGCAGCCTATGTCAAAGAAGTCCAGGGTGGTTTCCAGATATAATCAATCCCCCCCCCCTTTTTTTTAAGCTGGATTCATGTTGGAGAGGCATTCCGTTTAAGAAACTGTAAGCTTGGTGCCCATTTACTCCCACGGGTCTTTTCTTTTGGGGAATGTAATGGAAGGGCTTTTGAATAAACATGCCCAAAGATAAATGTTATGTTATGAAACTAACCAATGGATAGGATTATATATCTTCTTGAAAAAGGAACCTCGAAATGTGTGTACTGATTATATCCGGAAACCACCCTGGACTTCTTTGATATATATATCACGGACTTTGAAACTTGTTGACATTTTTTGTGATTGAAACAGACTGCTTGTTTGGGATTTTACCCCTATGTTACAAATGTTATGAATGAGACATTCTCTTTTATAGGTGTTGTGTTACTTTGCTAATTTATAATATAAAATTACACTTACATTTTTCATAAAAATACTTGAATCTTTTAAAAAGATTTTTGAAAGACTGTTGTCATTAGATAATTGGACATCTTTTACTCACAGTGTCACTTTCTAGTTGTTGGTTCCTACCACTGTGATGTATAAGGTTAAAGGTCGGCATAGGCCAACGAGCAGCTTGAATGTCAGGAAAGCCGGTTTCCATAGAGAGCAAGGCCAGGAAGGATCCTGTGGGGTGAGAGGAAGGAATCCCAGAGGGGTGAAAAAGGAAAGCGGGGCTGCTCCTGAAACAGCCGTTGAGGCTCCATGAAGAGCTGGGGGGGGGGGG
>NW_015165236.1:1854086-1858761 GCF_001447785.1 Gekko japonicus | reverse complement strand
AGACACGCCGAGGAGGGGAGTGGGGGGGGGTGTCCCCCGGGGGGGGGGGGGGGCGCTGCCGAGGACAGTAGAAAGGGAGCTGTGCTGAGGGAGAGGAAGGCCACAAGATGCCTGCTGCTCAGGGAGCTTCAAACTGGCAACGAGGAGGAGGAGGAGGATCCTCCCCCGTGCCGCCTCAGAAGAGCAAGGCGAATGCTGAGGGGAAGAGAGCGGAGTGAGAGCCCGCGGCCCAGGGAGCCCCCAGCCGCTTTCAGAGAGAGCCAAGCCTGCTGGGCTGGAGGGGCTGCGTGGGGGGGGACGACTCTCTGGGGAGACCAGCTGGTTGCAAAAAAGTGCAGTCTTCAGAACAGGGAAAGGGTCCAGGAAATGACAGACCACTCAGGGAGCAAACCAGAAGAGACAAACCCGCAGTCAGTCCGGGAGCACCCAGGAAACAACGGGGTGGCTAGTAGAAGTCAGAAGGGACTGGCCAAAGTCAGGCCTCGTGGCTCACAGGATATAGTATGGAGCAGTCTGGTGTCGTGGTTGAGTGCGCAGAGGACTCTCATCTGGGAGAACCGGGTCTGATTCCCCACTCCTCCTCCTCCACTTGCACCTGGCTGGATGGCCTTGGGCAAGCCCTAGTTCTGACAAGAGCTGTCCTTGGAAAAAGAGCTCTCTCAGCCCCACCTGCCTCACAGGGGGTGCCTGTTATGTGGGGAGGGGAAGGGAAAGGAGATGGTAAGCCGCTCTGAGACTCCTCTTCCTCCTCTTCCCCTTCTTCTTAACATAAGAACATAAGAGAAGCCAGTGTTGGATCAGGCCAGTGGCCCATCTAGTCCAACACTCTGTCACACAGGGGCCATCTTCTGTGGGCTACAGTGGAGTGTTGTCCGGAGGATTGACAGCCGGCCGGCTGAGACCCAGGCCCCAAAGAGTGTGTGTCAGTGACACTCTGTCTGTGGGGAGGACTCACGTGGGCTGCTGCCACTTTCTCTCAGTGGGCCCCACGAATGGCTGGAGGGCGTCCTTATCAAATGTGCAGAGGACACCAAACTGGGACAGTCAACAGCCCAGAGGAAGAAATACAATTCAGAGTGACTTTAAGAGGTTGTCAGGTCAGTCAGAGACTAACAAAATGGAACTAGACAGTGACAAAACACTTAGATTTTTAAAAAGGAAAGATAGAAAAATTTTAAAAGTATAGGAAAAAAGAAGGAGTTATGGGGTGGGGGAAGCAGAAGGAAGAATGCCTGCACTGGCAGTAGCACCCCCAAAAAGAATCTCAGGGTTGCAGTTGATTGCATGCTGGACATAAGCCAGCAGTGTGGTGCGGCTGCAAAAAACACTAATATGATTTTAGGGTGCCTTCATAAACTGAAAAAAATTACGTTCATCTTTCATGATAAAGTAAAGCAGAGATCTGGAGGCACCTTAAAGACTAACATTCATTCCAGCAGTGAGTCTGAGTTCACTTCTTTAGAGTTGCAAAGGAAGGGAATCCTGTTGTGTTGACACCAGGCCTCTCGCTACCCCCCCCCCCCCCGTGATTTTTCTTTCAAAAATCTCAAAAATTATTTCCTTCCTGTGGCATCTGAGGAAGTGAGCTCTGACTTACGAACATCGTGAGTCTTGGGCCTCTGTGTGGTCGTCGTGCTGAGCGGGGTGCCTCCGGAGCCCTCCGCCTCTCTTAGAAATGCTCTGCCTGGAATCCCAAGACTCTCTCCGGCTTAGTCCCCCTGCAAAGACCTCCTCCAGCACGGACGGAGGAAAAGGTCTCTCTCTCTGGAGGGAAGCCTTTCTGTCGGGGGGGGGGGGCTGGGTGTGAGTGCCCCACCCTCCGCCACCCTCGAAGACCAGCCTGCTTTGGGGCTCGGTGCCGTCGTTCAGACGTTACGCTTGACACTCTGCTCCAGACATTGCCGCTTTCCCAGACAGCGTGAACATTCTGGACGGCGTCTGTGAAGACATCCGGACCCCAGACAAACTCATTGACGGGGTGAACGACGCAAACGACGGGAGGCACATGTGGCTGGCGCCAATTCTTCCTGGCTTGGTACGCTTCTCTGGTGTTTCCTGCCTCCGCCTCTGGCCTATCCGTGCTGAGGGTCGCCTTGTGCCTGCAGACGCCTCTGGGGCGGGACTGGTGACACACACCCTGTCTTCTAATGGCAACAGACATCTCTCTGTAGTTTTTTGGGGGGGAGCTCAGAGAATCCTGCCCCCCCTGCTTTCCTGTCCGGAGCAGGAGCCCGCCATAGGCTGGGGGCGGGGGCCGCAGAAAGAGGCCCCACGTCAGAGAGTTGGTCTCGGGGCAAACAACGCCCCACCCCCCACCCCGTACAGCTCTGTTCCTTCCTGCCCGAGTAATGCTTTCCCGTCCATTAAACATTACTTGGGGGTTAATTTCGGAGGCACAGATGTGATTCTGTTTGTTGTTAACTCTCCTTTTTTGGCGGCAGGTGAATCGGGTGTACGTCATCTTCGATCTTCCTACGACGGTCTCCATGATCAAGCTGTGGAATTATGCCAAGACTCCGCACAGAGGCGTGAAAGAGTTTGGAGTAAGCGCTCGGCCTCGCCGGGCGGGTTGCGTGACCGCCGTAGTCCCTCTGGGTCTCGCGCATCCCGGGGCGCACCTGTTTTGTAGCTTGTCACTTGGGGGAGGGCCGGGGGGGGTGTCTCAGCCGGTCTGGCCGCGAAGGCGCAGGCAGCCTCCCCTCGGGGCGCTTCCCGGGACTCCCCGGCCTCCCGCCACTCACCCCGGCGTCTCCTCTGTCCTCTGTGTGCAGCTCCTGGTGGACGACTTGCTTGTCTACAACGGGATCCTGGATAGGGTGAGCCACCTCATCCACGGCATCCTCCCAACCTGTGAGCCGGTCGTCCCGCATCACACCATTCTCTTCACGGAGGATGAGAAGATCTGCGGCCGAGAGAAGAACGCCGTCCTCAGGTGTGCCTGCAGCCCGTCTCGTGCTCTCCTTGTCCTCCAGGAGCCGGGGTGCCGTGGCGGAGCACGCCCGGTGGTCTCCTCCTCTCGGAACGCCAGGCTGCCCTGGCCAGACCGCAGCAAAGAATTCCCTTCCCTCGAACCGTCAGCCCCGGAGGCCTCTTGCCTGGCTCAGCAGCACCCCCCTCTCTTCCTCTCTCCACCCGCATCGAGCCAGACCTCCGGTCGGGGGGGGGGGCAGGCGTTCGGCCAAGCCTGGCTCCCTTCCGGCCAGCATACCGGCCTAGCAAGAGGCAGAGCTTCCCTCGCAGGACTCCCGCCTGGGAGAGCAGAGGAGGGAAACGCCACGGAGAAGGAGAGATCGAATTTGACTGGTGTGTGGTGGAGGTGGTGGAGGAGGAGGCGGCCCTTAGCCCCAAGCACCTTGGTGCCAGTCAAGCCGTTAGTGTGCTTGGTGCCAGCAGGAGAGGGGGGGGTCCCCTCAGCCATCGGTCTTCACGGCTTCCCTAAGCCCAACGTCCTCCCTGTTCAAGGTGCTCCTTTGGAATCCTCCAAATGTGCAGGGGGCAACGGAAGGCGGCCACCTGCCACAGGGTTCGGGCAGGGCAGGGAGGAGGGGTCCCAAAGCAGCTCAGCCACCCCCTCCATCCCTCTGTCCCTCCCACCTGCTGCCTGGAGGGGGCCCAGGCCATTGGGGACACGGTGCTCCCCCCTCTCCCTGCCCTCTTGTGGCTTCCCCCTCAGCACTCTCAGAGGAGGGCGCACAGTGCTCAGCAGGGGGGCCGGAGAAAGGGAGGCGGGGGATCCCGACCCCACACGCCCTGACGCTCTCTTCCCTCCCCCCCCCCCAGCAATCACATTGAAGATCAGGACGTGCGGCTGATGGACGACAACCAGGTGGTCGCCTACTCCAAGAAGAGGCAGGTGGCTGCCGACCCAGGTGGGCTGTGTGGCTGCTGGGAGGGGGCTGGGCGCAGGGACCCTCGGTGGTGCTGGGAGGGGTGGCGGGGGCGGCAGCTGCTGTGGCAGGGGTTTCCCTCGGCTCCTCTGCCATCCGCGCCTCGGGCTGCTGGGGGGGGTGTATCAAGGGCCCAGCCCCGTCTTTAGCCACTGTGGAAGCTGCCCCCCCCCGAACCTGTGCCTCAGCCCCTCCCCCCCGGCCTCCCTGCCCCAAACGGCCTCTGGACCTCACGGCTCCCCCCCCCCCCCCCCCCCCCACCCCTCGTCCCAAAACCCGCATGCAAGACAGGAAGCGCTGCAAAGGACGTGGCGGTGACCGGAGGCAGACGGAGCCCCTCCCAGCTGGCCTGCAAGCCCAGGACCCGGCCGGCAGCTGCCGGCAGAAGCATTTTTCTAATCAGCGGCAGATCTATTAAATCTATTCTCTGAAAGGGACACTGGCTGCTTCTGGGAGTCCTGGGGGGGGAGGGCTACAAAGACACATCTGGCGCCTCCCCCGCTCCTCTGTCTGCTTCAGCTAGTGGGGGGGGGCACGCAAGGCCCCCAGGTTCCAGGCCCCCCGACCGTCTTCCCAGGCTCCTAGGCTGGTCTGGAAGCAGCAGTCACAGCGCCGCAAGAGACCGCCCTGCTGCCCACCGCCCGGCCTCCTCCTCTGGAGCCAGCGCCTGGGGGGCTGGTGGAGACGGTTCTCCTCACCGCACCTGGCACAGCATCTCTCTCTCTCTTCCCCTGCCTGGAGGCAAGGCGGCTGCCCCCCCCGCCTCCCAGAAGCCCCCCTCCCTCCCT
>NW_015165236.1:1853688-1853971 GCF_001447785.1 Gekko japonicus | reverse complement strand
GCTGGGTTCAGTCATGCGGTGGCAGGACCCCAGCTGGGGACTACAAAGCATCTGGGGGGGGGGGGGCATTCGGGATGCTCCCCTGGTGGCCAAGCAGACCTCTGGGGTGTGAGAGAGTGCCCCCCCCCCGGGGGACCGCCTCCCTCCAAGCAGCAGCCAGGCAGGGCCCCTCTCCGCGGGGAGTTCATTCACACAGTCAAGGCACTTCCAAGGCCAGACGTTCGGAGAAGCCAGTGCCACGACTCCCGGGGGGGGGGGGGACAGAACAACCCAAGAACTCCCA
>NW_015165236.1:1846536-1853571 GCF_001447785.1 Gekko japonicus | reverse complement strand
GGTCGTTGGAAAAACCCAGTCCCCCCTCCCCGGGGGGGGGGGGGACAGAACAACCCAAGAACTCCTCCTCGACGCAAATGCCAAAAAGCGCACCTTTTCCCAGAGGGAGGGGCACAGGAAGCCAGGGTACGCACAAAAGCACCACCTTTATTGTTTCCTTTCGTAAAAAGCGAGGGCTTCGGAGCCAGGCGCGGGGGTTGGAATCACGGCAGCCGAAGCGCCTCTTCCGGGCCGGCTCCGGAAGAGCAGGGAGCATCTCTCCCCCCCCCCCCCCGCTGGGCCTCGCCTCGCTCCTCCAGTCATGCCAAAGAGCCCTCCTGCTGTTGGCCGGGGTCTGCCCCGCAGCAGAGCAGTTCTTGGGAAGTCTGGGCGGCCCCGGCCCCCTCTTTCTCCCCCCGCAGGCCGGGGAAGATGCTCTGCAGGATGCCGCAGTAGACCCCGTACAGCTCCGGGTCGATAGGCCTGCGGAGGGCCTGGGCCTCACAGGCCGGTTCGGTGAGAGGTGGCAGCCGCAGGCAGACATCGCTGAAGAGGGCGGCGAGGATGGTGCGGGCAGCTCGGTCGGGGTCCCTCTCGCAGTGCACCAGGGCCTCCAGCTCCGTCCAGGTGTAGCCGTTGTAGCGCCGGGGCTCCTCCTCCTCTGCCGGCGGTTGGGCACCCTCCTCGCCCATCTGCCCCACCTGCCAGCGCAGGCACTTCAGCTCCGCCTGCACCTGCTCCAGCCCTCGCTCCACCGTCAGGAACTCCCGCCGGGTGATGAAGACGCTCCTGCAGGGGAGGGGAGGGAAGAGGGTGAGGGGGGGGGGAGCGCCGGCCAGGGAGGGGAGAATAGGGGTTTGGCCAGACAGCCCCCCTGGCCAGGCCGGAGGCTTCGCCCGACAGGCACCTCCTCACCTCTTGTGGCGGACGTCCTCTTCCCGTGCCAGGCCGGACGCCTTGTTGGCAAACCCTGTGCCTCCATCTGGCGGGTGCAGCCCCTCGGGGCCTCTCGGCGGGACCCCCGCTCTCCCCATCCTCAGCCGCTTGCCTTCGGGGGCAGGCCGGTGCTCTCGGCTAGCCAAGCAGGGTGTGCCGCCGGCCCGCCTGGCCTTCTCCCCCAGAGGGGCTGCCCTGGGACCGGGAGTCAGACGGGTGGCCTGAGCGGCCGGGAGGCCCGGCCTTGCTGCTGCCACCACCCTGGGCACCCCCCGCTGTGCGCTCGGGTTCAGGGACTCTGCGGCCCCCGGAGAAGCTGCTGCTGCGACGATGTGGCCGGCTCCCAGGGAGGAAAGCCAGCTGGGGGGCTCCGATGGAAACAAAGAGGACTTTGCTGAGCTGCTGGAAGACCGGGACGGGGACAAGGACGAGGAGAGCCTCTCCTGGCCATCCGGACCGCCTCCTGTTTGGGGGGGCTTCACAGCTGGGTGTTGTGCAGCCCTGCAAGAGAGAGAGAGAGAGGTCTCCCCTCAGCCTCTGCCCCGCAGCTCGCTCCCCACCACCACCTCTGGCAGAGGCCCAGCGAGAGGGGAGAGGTCCCGGCTTCCACCTTCAGCGGCTCACGGGCACCTTCTGCCCAGGACTGTCCATCCACATCCATCCCCGAGTCTCCCCAGCGAGCACGCTTGGCACAGCACAGAAAAGAAGTCCTCCGGAGATGCTCTCAGGTACACCCCCCCCCCCAACCCCCCGACTGCAGCGTCTCTTCCTCAGTGCAGGAGAAGATCTCAGTAGGGAAGGAAAATGCTGGCCTGGCCCGGCTGCCTCCCAGAACGGAGTGTGCTGCCAACAGTCCTCCTGGAGGCAGGCTTGTCCCAGGGAGCTCCGCAGAGGGCAGGACTGGCCGGCCCAGCGGACGAATCCCTCTTCTTCGGCTGCCTGGCTCACAAGGGCTCAGCTGCCACACCCATCCACCCCCGGGCCTGTCGCCTGGGGCCCTGCTCTTGGACCACCTCTGCTGCTCTGCCAGAGGCTGCCAGGACTTGGTGGGCAGAGGGAAAAGGAGCGGCCAACGGCCTCCTGCTCCTCAGAGAGCCAGGACCAGAGGCAGATCCAAGAAGAAGAGGAGATTGGATTTATACCCCTGGCCCTTCACTCAGAGTCTCAGAGCGGCTGACAAACTCCTTCCCCTCCCCACAACAGACAGACACCCCCTGTGAGGTAGGAGGGGCTGAGAGAGCTCTGACAGAATCGGCTCTTTTTTCAAGGACAGCTCTTATCAGAACTATGCCTTGCCCAAGGTCATCCAGCAGCTGCACGTGGAGGAGTGGGGAATCAAGCCCCGTTCTCCAAGATTAGAGTGCGCCTGCACTTCACCACCACGCCAAACCCAAGAGCCCCTTAACACTGCTCAAGCAGACCCTCTCCTCGGGCTGCGCGGGGGAGCACGAGCCGGCATCCGTGCTCCAAGAGCCAGCCCCAGCTGGGGCTGATACACCATGACGGGTGCCTCCGCAAACCCTTTGGCCGCCTTAGCGCCTGGACCCGAAACGCAACAGAACTTCCACCGTGACCCCGGTGGTGGTCCTGACAAGGATGCGTGGAAAGAGGAAGTGTGCGGCGAGGGGCGGTCCCCCGTCTGACAGCTCGTGTGTGTGTGGGAGGGGAGCCACCCCATAGAACTGACGGACAGGAGAGTCAAGATTTCACACAGTGCAGTTCGGTTTCTGGAATCAGACAGGTTCAGACGGCCCGAAAGAGGGAAAGGACCTTGCAGTGGCTGTTTGCCCCCAAGAGCCTCTGTGTTTAGAGGCAGTCTACCTCTGAAGACCTCGTGCCAAGGGGCAAGCCCGTGGCGGGGGGGGGGCTGCTGCCTCTGTGCCCCCTTTCTTTGTGGGCTTCCCAGAAGCCACTGCTGGGGGGGGAGATGCCAGACTAGGTGGCCCCGGGCCATCCTTGCATTCCCGACCATCTACGGCCTCTCACTCCGTCTTGGGTCCCCTGCCAGACAGCACGGCTCTTCAGGCCTCGCAGGAAGGAAGGATTCCCAATCACCACCACCACCCCGCAAGGGAGGCGGGGCCTCTGCCCTGGCTGCCGGAGGCAGAGGCTACCCAGTAGCCATGGCTCACCAGGACCTTGGGGGAAAGAACAGGTCTCTCCACGAGGGAGGGGAGGATTTGAATCGGGCACTCCTCCGAGACTGAGCTGCAGCCTCTCCTTTTGCCCCCATCATCACGGCCACTTGTTCAGCCGCCGCCTCGGTACCATGCAACACTCCCCTCACCCACCCGGCGTCAAGCCATGCAGCCGCCTTATGCAGCCCACAGGGGGGAGGGGGCGCCTCCAAGCCCCCCAGACTCCTCCTCGGCCCCACCAGGAGCCTCCCACTCGCCACAAGCCAATCCTGCAAAAGCTCCCTCCCTGCCGAGCTGGGGGGGGGGGAGTCCCCAGCCACACAACCCCTGGGGTCCCTTCCTTGGAGTCCACGCAGTGGGGGATACGGGCAAAGGGTCGGAGCCTCAGGCCGGTCTCTCTCCCTCGCCCCTCCCCTGCCAGCCCCCCCCCATTCTCATGTCTCAACAGCCTCCGGCCAGGCAGAAGGGGAGCCCCCCACCCACCTCCCCCAGACGCCAGCGACACAGAAGGGGAGCCCCACACCCTGAAAAGTGGGCTCCTCCTCACCCCCGTTTCCCACAGTGGCTAATGCTATGGGGCTCTGAATGGCTGAGTGGTCCAAATGCAAGCGTGGGGCAGCGGAAGAAGAAGAAGAAGGAGAGGTTGGATTTATGCCCCATGGCACTTCACTACCCGAAGGTGTCTCAGAGCAGCTTACAAACTCCTTTCCCTTCCCCTCCCCACAACAGACACCCTGTGAGGTGGGTGGGGCTGAGAGAGCTCTGGGAGAAACGGCTCTTTTTTCAAGGACAGCTCTTGCCAGAACTACGGCTTGCCCAAGGTCATCCAGCCAGGTGCACGTGGAGGAGTGGGGAATCTAACCCGGTTCCCCCAGATTAGAGTCTGCGCACTTAACCGCGACACCAAACAGCAGGGTCATACACACACACCCCCAACTGGTTGGATGCGCACAAACTCTCCCCTGAATGGGGGACTTCCTCTAAAGAGGTCTCTGCACAGGCAAGACCCCTAAGCCTGCAGCCCCCTCCTCCCAGCACCCAGCCTCTCTCTTCCAGATGGCCGGGGGGTTGCCTCCACCTCCCCCCCCTCCAGCTCAGCCACACCTTCTTCCCCTTGCCCTGGGGCCCCCCAAGGAAAGACCCCGCAGCCCCCTCCGCCATTCCTCACGGAGAAGAGCACTGACACAGCCCCCTCGCCCAGCGCAGGGCCGTGGGAAAGAGGGGCAGCCACAGCCAGAAGCAGGCAGTCCCCGTCCCTCCCCCCACTCCCCCGCCCTGGTCTTGGAGAGAGTCCCGCGGTGCCTGAGCTTGCCAGGTGAGAAGTCCCCTGCAGGGTCCTTCAGCGGGAAACAAATCCCACCCCCCCATCAAGGCACCTTTCACAGAGCCAAACCATCCGGCGAGGAGCTCTGGGCCAATGTTCCCTCCCAGCTGAGTCAGTGTGAGCTCGCTCACTGCTCTTTAGCCTCCGGCTGACACGTTTTTGTCTTAGCCCCGGAAGGATGTGGCTCCAGAGCAGGCTAACTGATGCAGCGGCCAAATGGCTCACGGCTCACAGCTTTAATGCCCGGAGCTCACCAAGTAGGACTTTTGCTCACGAGAAGACTCCGTGGCTGAGAGGGAGCCTGGCTCTGGACCTCACCGGAACTCCCCACCGGGCCGTTAGCAGAAGGCACAGATGTGAAATTCACACACAGGTTCCTGCAACTCCACTGTCAGGGTGAGCCAGAGTCCAGCTCACGGAGGCTGGGGACACGGACACGTCCGAGGAGGAGGAGGAGAGACCCAGCCTTCTTCCTCAGTGGCCCAGCAGCCGTGCACCCCCCCCCCACGCCCCCTCATGCAAGCGGTGCCCTCATGCAAGAGAGACCCAGAGAGAGGGGAGGGGGTTCACTTACTATTGGAGGAGTAGCCCCCTCGCGGGCACTCTAGCCTCACGGCCCCCACCTCATCCCTCTCCTCCTCCAGCCTGGAAAAAGAGAAGAGACCAGTCGCACCCGGGGCCGGGAACCGGCACTGCACCCAAAGGGAAGCCCACCCCGCCCCACACCCAGCCAGAGCCTCCGTTCCAAGCTCTCAGGAAGAGGGCGGCCGGCAGCCAACCAGCGGTCTCATCCTTGCCACCTCCCGGCAGAACTTCCTCAGAGAGACCTCAGGCAAGAGCCTCTCACAGGGTCCCAACGGACAGGGGCCCCCTCTACAGGGAGGAAAACGACCACGACGTGAAGAGTCCCTGCCACTATCCGGTGACTGCTTATTCACACGCAAAGACACGCCTCCCACCCCACGTGTACCACCACCACCACGGGACAATCGACATGGAAATAAGGGGGGGGGGGGTATGAAAAAAACCCCAGAGGACCTAGAAGGAAATTGTGCCTTCTGTGGGACTTCCTACAAAAACGGACGATGCAGACGCATCTTCACCCACCCCCTTTGTATAATCTGCATCAGGCCAAGCGGAGGGAGGGGCATTTACAGGAGCAGCCCCCCTCCCCCCCCGCGCAGGATGGAACCTCAGGAGACAAAGAGGCCGGTCACACCACAAGGCCAGACGCACCCTGCCAGAACACCACACCAGCTACACAACGGACGCTCCCAGCATCCCAAAAACGGCCCTCTCCAGTAGAGGGGAGGGAGGTCTGCCCGGCAGGGCCTTCCATGTCCTCTTCGGCACCCCCCAGGCTCTCCTTCTCTTCAACAGATGAGATCCCTCTCCCCCCCCTTGCTCCTGGCCACCCAGGACAAGGAGCCTGAGATTGCGGAGTAGGTCCTGCGGAAGCCACTGGGAGAGGCCTCAGGAGCATGCCCCCCCTGGCCCTGCCGTCTGCTTTCAAGGCCTGGCCTCCCGGTCAGGTCAGGTCGAGGGCCCGAATTCCCACCTTAAGACCCCCCCCCACGCACACACTCCAGTCCCTTCCCGTCCCTCACCCCCACTGCTGAGGGGGAGGCCGAGGGCGGGAGGCGCTCTTGGGCCTCCTGGGGTGGGGCGGGCAGCTGCTTTCTCGGTTCCCCCCCTTCAGCCTCCCACAAGAAACAATCGCAGGGCCCCCCCCCCCCACGACCTACGACTCTTTGAGCCTCCAGACTTGGGGGTGGGACGACAACAATGTTTGAGTCTGCCAAGAAACCAGGAGAAAAGAAAGAGCCCCGGGCAGGCCCTGCAGGGCACAGTACCCGGGCCCGCCCCCCAGTCCCCGGAGGCTTGCAGAGCCTCCCCCACCGAAGGGTGCCGACGCCTCCGGCCTCCCCGTGCCCTTCCGCTCGCTTGCTCGCGCTGACCTCTCGTGGAAGTACTTGATGGGCTCCGGATCCGCCGGGCCGGTGGGGTCCTCCTCCTCCTCCTCCGGGAAGCCCTGCTCAAAGACCTTGCGCTTGTGCCGGAACTCGATGACGGTCTTGGTGTACGAGTTCAAGGTGGTGACGGAGGCGGCCATGCAGCACGTGAAGGAGCCCCAGGCCAGGCTGCGGGCGGGAGGAAACAAGATGCCAGGCGGGCCTCAAGGGCAGCACGTGCCCCAAGCGCCCAGGAGGCGGGGGCGGAGGCGGCCAACCCCAGCTGAAGAGCAGCCACCCTGCCCCGCTTGGCTCCCGGCAGACTGGAGGCCCACGACCACCTGCCCCCTGCAGCTGACCACACCCCCAGCTGGTGCGCGCCTGGAAAAGCGGCTCCACAGAAGGCCATTTGAGACACACACCCACACCCAGAGGGGAGGCAGCGAGACCAGCTGACTAAAACTGAGGCTCACCAGAAGGACCAGCCGTAGTCCCAGGAGTGGGGCCGCCAGTCCTCCGGCCCGAGGCTGACCGTCACCTGGAACACTTGCGTGTACATCATGTGAGCCACCATGCCCAGCAGCCCTGCGGGACGGAGGCACCCGGCGTGAGACAGCTGGCCGCCCCGAGCGGCAGCCTCCGAGGGATTCCAACCAGCGGCCCAGCAAGGCCCGGCTTCAGCACCTCCAGATCCTCCTCCGAAGAG
>NW_015165236.1:1842388-1846459 GCF_001447785.1 Gekko japonicus | reverse complement strand
CGTGACCCTAACAGCAGCAACGGGGCTGACTCCCACTGCCTGACAGAGCCCGGTGGCTCACGCCCAGGGCCCGAGGAGGCAGGCAGGGAGGGCTCTGTTCTGGCAGGGGGGTGTGGGCCACACTTCCTCAGGAGGCCGGAATAGTCTCCTGCCGGTCTCCGAATTTCAGTGGGACCGCATTTGTGGCAGGTCCGTCAGTGCCAAGAAGATGGCCGTTAGTCTTTCAGGAGCCACAAGACTCATTTTGTTCGGGCTGCAAGAGCCTCTCACGCAGCGGCTGTCCCGTCAGAAGGATTCCTTCACGCCTGATGAAGCGGCCTCCCCACGGATTCAGACCCCTCTGCTCCCTCAAGGCCAGCCCCGCAGACTCTCTCCAGGGACTCAGACAGAGAACGGCCTTTCCCATCAGTCCCCACCGGGTCCTTCTTAGCTGGAGATGCCGCCGGGGGTTGAACCCGGGACCTTCCACACGCCCAGCAGGTGGCACTCCCCAGACGTTCCTTCTCCAGGCCTCCCCTTACAGGAACCGTGTGCACCCTCCCTTTCTCCCCACCCCGCCCCCCCCCCCCTTGACCCACAGCCCCTACCTGACAACACCGTGAAGACAGCGGCAAAAGCGTTGAGCTTCAGACCGTCGATCAAGTTGTTGGAGCGGGCCAGTTCGAGGCACATGAGGCTGAAGCCGACAACCAGCAGGACGATGTAGAGGACTTCCGAGGCCACCGACAGCCACAGCACCCCTGCCGGGACACGAGAGGCCCCGTCATTGGCACAGGGAGGAGCAGGGGCCCCTCCACGACCGCCTCGCAGTCCCTCAGCGGAGCTGCTGGGTCACGTTTGGGACTAGTCCCAGGCAGCCAGGGGAGCGGAGCGCCATAGTTCAGGGGACATTCTGCACACGAACACAGGGTTGGAGCCAGGAACCACAAGGTGATTGTTTTGCACCTCCCTCTCCCCTCCAAAAGAAGCCCCTCCCTAACGATCTGGCTCGGCCCACACAGCCACCACCACCACCACCTCGGCATGAGAAAATTGCTCCTTGAGAAGGAGAGAGAGTGCAGCTGGCCTCTCCACAGTCGTCCTGGATCTCCACAAACCCACGAGGATCTGAGGAAAAGGCCAGCAAAGAACTCCCAACCAACCGGGGGGACTGGGGGGGGGGGGGCAGCGGCAGTGAAGCAAGGGGGGGCCACGCAGCCCCTACGGCGGAGGCCAGAAGCACGGAAGGAGAGGCACCACCGGGCAGGGCCACAAAGCCCGGCACAAGCCGGGAGGGCTGCTGAGACGGCTCAGGGCAAGCTGCCACTGGGATAAGGCCCCCACCCACCCACCCACGGGGCCCTCCTCTCCTCTCGCCAGAGCTCCCTGGGCCATCCCTGGAGGGCTCCCCCCACAGGCAGCACAGAGCCTGAACGTGCAGAAGGGCAGGGGGACAACCGGGGAAAGGGCCACTGCTCTTCCTCCGCGCTCTCATCAGGTGAGCTAGGGACCTGCTCCCAGCAGACACCCCCACCCCCACGCCCACTCCAAGGGGCTGCAGCCCAACCCGCCACAGAAAGGCAGAATCTTTCCCCCTCTGAGTTGTGACGGACGTGTTGCCATCTCCAGGCGGTTCCCCTACAGAGAAGACGGGGACACCCCAAAGCCTCCCACAGCCAGGGTGCGGTGGGCTTCCCGGGGATGCAGGGCGCCCCTCTCACCTCGCTCGGAAGCCGGAGCCAGGTCAATGAAGCTGCGGCATTTTTCACCTGGGAAAGAAGAGAGCGGGGTTCAGCCTCGCTGGCCTTCTCTCATCCTGACCCCCACCCCCACCCAGGCCTCAATTCACTGAGCTCCCCAAAGAGTCTCCGTGCCCCAATGCACCTTCCCTCCTCTCCACCCCTCCAGCTCCCTCCTTGGCTGCTCTGGTGGCACCTGCCGGGCCAGTTCCCCCGCTTCCAGCCTTGTTGCAGGACAGCAGTTCCCACCTGGGGGTGGGGAAGGGCACATCCGTGGCATCCTTTGCCTCTTGGGGGGGGGGGGCACTGCAAAAAGTCACCCAGAGGCAGCAGAGGGCAGCCCCGACCCCAGGGCTCCTGAAGTTCCTCTCTGCCGCTGCCGCCGCCGCACTGTTCCACAGAAGCGCCCAGAAATGCCACCCGGCACATATTCAGGCCTCCTCTCCCTGCACCCGTGACATGCTCTCCACAAGGGAGCCCCCCCCACTGCTCATGGGGGGGAGGGGGGGCACGTGAGGCCTGCAAATTGGCACAACCCAAAACAGAAGTTGTTTCCAGAGGGCAAACCAGCAACGACAGCACTGCAGGCAGCGTTCTGCTCTGCGATTCCCAGGGTCCAATATTTTCCTTTCGGGAGCCTCACTGCACCCCACCCCCGGAATTCTCCATGGCAGCGGCCCACTCTGCCAGTTGGGGGTGTAGAGCAGCGCCTCCGCGTTTCCCCCGGCAACTGGGAGACCGAGAGCACGCCTGTCAGGCGGGGTTCTTCTCCCCTGCAGAAGAGCTCTCTCTGGCTGGCTGGCTGGCTGGCTCAAATCCGGCCCAGAGGGCGTGACTGAATAACCGAGCCACAGGTGAACTTGAGTCGGTGGGAGGAGGCAGGGCTTTTTTGGCAGGAGGGGGGTGGCGTCCCACGGCCAAGAGGACCCCTTGGGCTCACTCACCCACCCACCACAGAGCCAAGCAGAGCAGCCCGCAGATGTTTATGTTGAAAATGCCTTTTCCCGGCCTGTCCCCTGAGCTCCCACCTGCCACTCCCGTTTTCGACATGCTGCGACCAGAGCTGCACCCCGATGACTTGGCTGCAGTGCGGATTAATACCAGGAGTGTGGGAGCACCCGCCCACCCCATACAACCCCCACCACCACCGAGGAGTTTCACCACTTCCCCCCTCCTCTCCTTTCCCCACCCACAGTAGAACTCTGTGGCCGGCCAGGCTGACCTGCAGAGGCCTTTGGGGCTGGGGCCCCCCTGGCATGGGCTTTCCCCCCTGGGTGGTCCGAGATACGGGGTGGCACCGTGGTCAGAGGCCGGGTCCCAATCCTCATTCAGTCAAGATATTCCCCGACCCGCCTCCCAGGGTGGCTGAGGGGACCCCAAGGGGAGAGACACCAGGCAAGGAGCCAGGAGCTCAGGGACGTGTGTCCCCCCCCCCCCACAGCAAGACCACGCTTGCCAAGGGCAGCAGGCCCACGGTGGGCCAAGGCAAGCAGCCAGCGCCCCCTGGGCTGGGGAGCGGCAGGGAGGAGTCCCTGGGAGGGGGCTGCACACCGACCCCGGCCGCCGGAAAGTGACAGGCGGCGCAGGCAGAAGCGCACCCCCAGCCCCTGGGCAGGGTCCCTGGCCGTGGAGTCCCTGCTCCTCCCCAGCGAGCAGATGGAATGACCGATCTGCCACTAAGCTGCTTGGATCGGATTGTCTGATTGCAGCCTTGGCGCCGGACCCGCCCGGCCCGCCCCCCACCGGCCCTTTCCAGCCACCAGCGCCTCTGCCCGAGCGGGCCGGCCACCCCCTGCCCAGGGGAGGCCCTGAGGCTCTGCCGCCCTTTCTGGGCCCCCAGAACAGCCCGGGGGCTGCACATCTCTCCCGGCGCCCCGGAGGAGGAGGAGTGGCGAGGGCGGCCCGAGGGGGCTTCCAGAAGCCAGATGATTCCCCCCGGGCCCCGGGGGGGGGCCTTCCCAAGGAAGCCCGGGCGCTCCCAGGCGCGCGGCCGGGACGGGCCAAGGGGCCCCCTGCGGCTCCGGCCCCGCTCACCGGGCGTGTGGAGGTTCTCCTCGCACGAGTACCAGATGCCGGCGTGGAAGGCCCTGAAGAGGAAGCGGTCGTCGCCCGTCTCCCAGCTGTAGCGCACCGGCGACGAGGAGGAGGAGGCGGCGGCGCCGGTCTCGTTGCCGTAGTCGAGGCAGTTGGTGCGGCGGAGCGGGCCGCAGGTGGGCTTGGGCACCCGCTGCGTCCCCTCGCACCAGTGGGTCGTGCCGAAGGCCGTGGCCGAGAAGAGCAGCGCCGCCAGGTTCAGCCCCACCGACAGCACCGCCCGCGCCCTCCGCGACCCCCCACCACGACGGCGCCCCCC
>NW_015165236.1:1815108-1842272 GCF_001447785.1 Gekko japonicus | reverse complement strand
TCCGGCCCGCCGGAGTGGGACAGCCGCCCCCCCCCCGCCATGCCCAGTGCGGTGCAGGAACTTCCGGCAGCATGAGAGCCAGGCCGGGGGGGGGGGCACCTCTTTGGAGTGCTGAGCGCTGGCAGAGGAGGAGGTGTGCGCCCTGGGGACCCTGGTGCAGCCAGGTGGTTGGCCTAGGGCAGTGGTGGCGAGCCTTTTAGAGACCGAGTGCCCAAACTGCGACCCAAGACCCACTTATTGATCGCAAAGGGCCCACACGGCAACCTGAATACTGACCTGGTTTTACTTTAGAAAAAAGAACTCACACATTGACTTAGGATGATCCAAACAAAGTAAGGAAAGCAATCGTTTACTTAACATTATTTGGCAGAGAATTCGACACTTTAATGAGGGTCTGGGCATGGCTGGGGCGATGGCATGTGTGCCCACAGAGAGGGCTCTGAGTGCCACCTCTGGCACCTGTCCCATAGGTTCGCCACCACTGGTTTAGGGGTTGCAAATGGGTGGGAAAATTTTGTTTGTCTTTAAGGTGTGCTGCCAGATAGCCCCCTGACTTTTTACAAACCCCCCCCCCCAATTTAAGGAATCCTGGCTACGGGCCTGTCTTGAAGCGCTCGGTGCCCCAGAGCTGGATGCCACACTCCAGAGCACTGGGATGCAGCCCTCAATCATATTCACTGTTCTTGCAGCCGCATCACACTGCTGGCTCAGGTGACTGACTGCCACCCCGAGATCCTTTTCGGGTGTGCTCCTGCCCAGCCAGGTATTCCCAACATCCTTTCCACACCCCTGTGCATTCAAGTCTTTTGGCCCAAAGGCAGAACTTTGCATTTATCTCTCCTGCATCTCACTGTGTTTACATTTTGATTGACATTTCTGCGGCAGGCTTGCGACAGACAGACTCTGCTACCATGGCTGCGCTTCTGCTTACTTTTATTTCTTTCAATTTAGTTCTTTCAGTTTATATCCTCCTCTTCCCACAAGTGGGCTCAGGGTGGGTCCCTGTCAGCTAGCTGCCATAGAAGACTGGGAGGCAGTTGGTTTCCCCCCCCCCTCCCCTGGCATCTGCGCATGCCCTATCTTCCCTGTGTATGATCTTGTCTCATGCATTCCTGTCTGTAAACGCTAGGCAACGCTTATCTGCAAGGTTAACAGGTGTGTGGGGGAGCTGCTTTGCCAAATGTATAATGAACTGCACCGTGTGAAGCTGTAATTGTTTAGGTTTTAAGGAACGTTGCTTCTCAGGCTTTTGAGCGCGTAACCTGGAGTCTGCCCGCTCGGCAGGAATGGAGATTATTGGTTATTACCCTGTTTGAATGTCTTACATTATTCCTTGCCCACCCTGGCCCAGGCATTCTGGACAATGAACTTGTTCCTGCTCTATCATAGCTTTAATAAAATACTACTTTGCCTAAACGTGTATTGGATTAATAGCTGTGGGGGACCGGACAGTCACAAGAATAAATTATAATCGTTAAAACAGTTGAAGAAGTAAATACCAGAACAATGAAAACAGTCAAAACAGTCAAGAGGCAGGCATTGCAGCAGATCACACGCTCAGCCGGGAGCAGCGACGGGGCTGCAGCCAAACCCTAAAGATCTTATTCATGGCAGCGTAACCTTACCAGACTCCAGCAGGGAAGCCCACTGGTGGGTGCCCACCCCCTCTCCTCCACGGATGCCGCCACTTGGCTCCACTGGGAGAGCCAGCAGTGTGCCAGGATCGGGGCCTTCGGATTGGGCTGCCGGTGTGGATGCGCCTTCCTTGACTTGTAGCGGCTTGGCCTACTCAGTCCCCCGCCTGCTCTCTTTCAGAACTGCCTCCCACAGGCAGGGAGCTGCCTGGCACTCACGCACACGCCTTTGGGCCCATCGAGATCGGGATTGTCTCTGGCAGGCGTCCCCAACACAGGGCCCGGGGCACCACGGCCCTCCCCGACACCTTCCCTGCTGCCACTGAGCGTTTTGGAAAGTGGGTGGGGCTTCACCAAGCAAGGCTTCTAATTGACCGCTGGAGACTTGAGTGACTGCGCAGATTCCTTGGCTTTGGCCACCGCAGCCCTAGGATCTCCCCGAAGCCGCAGGAGCCGTTTTGTAGCAGCCGTTCTGCGACTGTGGCCACCGCACAGTCAGGACTCCTAAAGCGCCCAGAGGCTCCAAAAGGCTGGGGACCCCTCACCTACCCACACTGGCAGCCAGTCCTCCAGGGTCACTCCCAGTTCCTTCCAACCACCTCCCGCCTGGTCCCTTTAACTGGAGATGGGGGCGGAACTGAGCCTGGGACCTTTGGCACACCCAGCAGAGGCTCTACCACTGAGCCACAGCCCCTCCCCTTTATTCCCTCCCCCAGCCGGAAATGTTCTTTGGGGTCCTCCTTTATGTTGTGGGCTTTCCCCTACTTGACTTTCATGAGCTTTTGAGTTCTGACCGAGGAAGACTACCCAGAAACAAAACAGCCATCCACTTGGGTCAACATCACTCACAGAATGATCCCTCCAATGAAAAGAACTGAGAAATGGAGGACAGAAGCCGACGTTTCTTACAAGAAGTGAAAATACCACCATCAAAACGACCCCTGCCCTACTCTCCGTAATGCAGAAGGTGGACTTGTGAGTGAAGACCCTAAAAGAACGCCCTGCCTTGACGTTGCTTGGGTGTTAACAGGCCAGCAGGAGGACCTGTCTCTGATCTGCCGGGAAGAGGAAGGGTCACAAGGGCTGGCCTGGCATCCAGTGGCCAGACCTTGCGTTTCTCTGCTGCTGTGGCTGGTGCTCCTCTCTACTTCTGGCACCCTGGGGTCTAGAACAGCAATTCCCAAGCTTCTGGGAACGGAGACCCACTGAAGACTACGGCAAAACCCATAAAACTAGAAAACGCAAAGCAAACGTCTTCCTTGACAGGTGCCAATTCTAACAGCCACCCAAGGCCTCAACACCCAAGTTGTCACTGCAGTCGCTTCCTCCCAAGCGTCCCTTTAGGACGAGGCAGACAGGCACGGGCTGAACTCACCTGCTCCCAACACCTGCAGCAGCCGTCCAGGCACAAGAATGCAAGCCTCTTCCAGGTTTTCCTGGGGAATAAAAAGCTCCGGCTAGGATGGGCCTTGGGATGCTTTGGCTGAGGAGAAAAGGCACTGCCCGGCAGTCGGTTATACGGACATGCACAGACACCCCCGGGGGAGGGGGGGCGGCGCTCAGATGCTAGAGGCAGGTACCTTGGGAAGAAAGTGCTTGAGAAACATTGGCCATTACTTGGCCTCAAGGAAAGATGCCGGCTGCTTCACACGGAGGAAAAGGAAAGTACCTCTAGAGAAGTAAAATAAAGTTTAAATGTGGTGTAAACCGATGTCAGGATTTATAGCTTAAAGGGTGCACTGGTCAAAGAGCAGAGGTGCCCATATGCTTTAAAGATACTTCCTCTGCTTTCCACTGAGGAACAGACAAAATAAACCGGGGGGGGGGATCATTCCAATTCCCTCATACGGGCCCATATGATTGAGCTAAATAATGCAGCGGTGCCTATAGGTTTCTTGGCCCAAGCAGTCTGTTCTGCTTTTTAAAGCAAATTTCCTCTCTGAAAATGAGACAGCATTGATGGTTGAGTTTCCTCCAGAGGAAAGGGGACTGAGCTCTGTTCACAAAGTTAACTGAGAAATACAAAATCACTGCTTTTTTCAGGACATCCTCAGTAAATGTCTCCAAGGCGGAGGGAATAAATTAACAAGTCTTTGCTGGTCCCCAGGTAGTCCCCTACAGGGTATGAGAGAGACCCGTTGGTAACTTTGATTTGGAAGTCTTGTCCCTTCAGTTAGGTTCTCGCTAAATGTTAAACTGGAGCAAGGAAACCTCTGCTCCGCAGGAGATGAGACCTCAGAACCGCTTTGGCTTCCAGACTTGGTCCAAAGAAAAGGCGGAGGGCTCCAGACATCTTCCTTCCAGGAGGGTCCAAAGTTCTGCACGTGGTCCCCCTTACCCCCCCTCCCCTCCGTGTATGGGCTGCGAACGGCAGCAGCATTGCCGGAGAGATGAGAAACTCGAAGTGACTTCAGTTTTGAAAATATTTATTGGATATGTGGCATTATACAACCTGGAAACTTTCAGAAACTAGGATTCCCTACAGGTGGCTTTTACACCTGAGCAGCTGCAAATGAGAAGGCAGAAAACCAGAGTGGGAGGCAGAAGATGATGATGATGGCATCTGGCTTTGCAGAGGGAACTCCCATTTGGCACAGGCATGAAACACTAAACAGAACTGAAAGGTCATCAGACAGAAACGGGACGTACAGAGGAGATGCTCCACAGGCCGGGACGGCTCCAGTGCCAAGCAGAGCCCTGCAGAGGGCTGTCGGTACCAGGTGTCCAGGCACGGGGGGGGGGGCTGTGGCTCAGGCAGGCCCTCGGGGAGCAGCAGGGGAGGGGGAAGGCTGGAGGCCCACAGACAGCCACTGAAGCGATGCAGAGTAGTGCTCAAGGGACCGAGGGTGGCTTCATGGGTCCTCTCAGGCTCCAGACTGAATGGCTCTGCAGCTCTTTTGTTGTCGTTTTCCTCGCATATTTGTAAGTAATTCTGAATGTGAATCTTTGAGCCCCTCCTGTGTGAGCTCACAAGATACTTTTAAAGCCAGCGATACAGAATTCTGCTCTGGGGAGAGGCGGTGGATCAGCGGTCAAACACGCCCTTTGCACGGCCACCTGGCTCAAGGGCTGCCTTCAGAATAGGAAGGCCAACCCAGAGACCTGCCTGGTAGCAGCTGCTGCTGCTGGTGGTCAAAGCTGCCAGTGCCGGCTTGGGGCAGGGGGACTGTGAAGGGAGAGACGTAACACCATTGTCGGCAACGACCCCCCTGAAGCAGCAGGGATCCAGAGTCTTGGCCACAAGGTCAACCTGGGGCTCTGCAGACTCACACGACACTTGCGTGATAAACTATCAATTCCCTCAAATCCAGCCAGGAATTGGGGGGGGGGGCGCACACCACGGTTTCTGGATTCAAGGGTAGTTACATTCAGCAGCTTTCTGAGAACCCTCTCCCCTGAAGGAGTCTCTTAATGGCACTTGAGTCTAAACAGTACTGAAAGCTCAACCATTTAAACTGTGCAGACAGGATGTTTTAAAAAATCATTGTTTTACAGTGGAATGCGCTCAGGGTAATGGCTCTAGCAAAGCGGTGGTTTGAAGGATCTTCCTTCCTAAATCCGCCTCGTGACGGTGGACCCACCAAATCAAGAGGTTCCGACATAGATTCCCTCACGTCTGAAAAGAGCTTAGGTGTGGCGAGGGGGGGGGGGGGGGTAAGGGGTGGAAGGCTGTGCCTCTGTCAAGCAGGAGAAGAAGTCAGACCTTGGGGCAAAGAGAAGTTTGCTTATTGTGGTTAAAACTGCCCAGAGTTCAGTCTTCTGAGGGTGACGCTGCAGGAACGGCCTGGATCTTATCAGGCAGGTCGCTGTGTTGGTCTAAAGCAGCAGAACAGAGTCCAGACAGGCACCTACAAGACCAAGAAAGTTTAACTCTGGGTGTCAGCCTTCGCGTGCATTCAGACACCTGAAGCTGATACTGCAAATTAAACTTCGTTGGTCTTAAAGGTGCCACTGGACTCACACTTGGTCCGGATATTAAATTAGGGAACCAGACATTCAGTTGAGCGAGCACATCCAGGTTGCTTACCCGTGACTGACATTCCCCAGAGGTGTTCTGCAAAGTCACCCTGTGGGCTCCACCTCTGCCCCGAGCACCAGTGAGTGAGACACTTCTGCGGCAAAGGGTCCTGTGGCTCCCCTGGGCACGCCAACGCCCCCCCGGCCGAGTGGCACACATCTGGCGGGGAAGAGCTGCTCAGACCTTTGCTTGGAACAAGGTGGCGGGGCTCAAGGCACCTCTGCGGCAAGGGGGAGGGCGGGCGGGGTGACTCCTTTCTCATTGCTTGCGTGCACGCACACACCCATGGGCAGAAGAGTCGCCAGGTGACCTGCCTGGTGGTAGGGACACCTGACATCTAAGGCCTCACAAAGGTGGGGAGAGAGCTGCAACCATGGGGCTGGCATGGGGCCTGCCTCTCCCAGAAGCTGCAGAGGTTGCCGCTGCTCTCCTGGAGTGAGCGCTGGCGGGTAGTTGTCAGCAGCAGCTGTGCGCCAATTTGTAACAGTCGGAGCAGAGCTGGCATTGAGGGGCTCGGCTTGGCCACAGGACACAAACAGCCTGAGACCCTTCCGGAAGAAGGCCAATCTGCCAACATGCAAAGCGGGAGCCTCACAAATGTCCACAGAAAGTCAGGAGATCCTGGTGAGGGCGGACCCGGGAAACCGTCTTGGTTAAGAAAATTACCTCTGCAAAGTAGACAATGTACGAGGTAACAAAATAACTAAAAGAATGATGCAAATGGTACCTCCAAACTTTTCTGTATTTGTGTTTGTTATAAAAAAACTATGGGCTAGCTCACACTAACTCAGCTTAGAGAGAACCCTGCTCTGGATGGAGAACCAGTTTCCTTGTTGAAGACAGAGTCAGGTGGGTAGCCATCTTGGTCTGAAGTAACAGAACGAAGTTTTGAGTCCAGTGGCACACGAGAGCTGATCACCAGAGATTTAACTCGTTGGTCTTAAAGGGGCCACTGGACCCCCAGCTGTGTTCTGCTTTCCTCCGTGTGAAAGAGGAGGCACTGAGGATTGAGCGGAGATGCTGGCCTCACCAGTGTTATCAGAAAAACCAAACAATAGGGACCCCAAGCGTATATAATGTATAAAAGAAACAAAAACACAAGGGTAGACCATCAACAAATATACAAATGTCAAAAGTTGCCGGTAGACACAAGCCTATTGAGCCATAGGAGAACCATGGATTCCATTTGAGATATGAGCTGTGCCTAGACTATTGTGGAAATCTGGTTCCATTTTTCAGCCGTGTAACTGAGGAAGGATGTTTTGAAACGTCTGGCATACCTGGGAAGGACGTCTTTCGGCCGCAGCAGCTTCTTTGTTCTTTGGGACATCCTCTGCCTTGTTTGTGGGCTCTGAGGTCCTTTGGACACGATTTCATGAAAGGATTCAGAGGAATCTCTCGTTGTTTATTACCATTATTGTGACCATTATCTTTTAATTGTGACCACCAATTCTACTTTATTTAGTGATGTAATGTTACCATGTTTCAATAGACTTGTGTCGACTGGCAACTTGTGAAATCTGTACATTTGTTGATGGTGTACCCTTGCGTTTTTGTTTCTTTATATAGTGTTATTATCAGAAAGGCTGCCTTGGCAGAGTCAAAGAGTCGAGTGTTTCAGGCTGCCGGCAGTCAGGATCAGCGGAGGCCTGTAAAACACCGCTCGGGCAGCAGTGGAACAAAGAAACAGCTTTTTAAAGAAGGGTGCAATGTAGGCAAGATTACACTGAAAGAATAAACCCTTGCGAATGCTGGAATAAGTATTCCAGCCCTGAAATGTTGCAGTGGACGCCAATACTGGAATGCAGCAGGCAGACAACCACGGTCCTGTTTGGTAAAGACGCAGCAGCACACGGATAGTTTCCTTGAGTTCAGAAGGATCAGTCGCCTGAAGACCAAAGTCGCTGATCCTGGAGTGGGCTTCTACCACGCCACACAGCGCGTTCTGGCCACGTCACAGTGGAACGTCGCTACACGGCTATTTTAACTGTCAGCCGCCTAAAACAGGACTCTAAAGTGGCACAAAGATATCCTAAGTAATAAGTAAATAATACCCTGCCTTGACCTGGATGGCCCAGGTTGGCCTGATTTCATACGGCCCCCTGATTAGTCCTTGGATGGGAGACCCTCTCCCCCCCCCCCAGGAGACCCAGGGCTGCTACTCAGTCAGGCAATGACAAGCCAGCTGTCCCAGGCGAGCCGGACCTCATCAGGTCTCAGAAGGTCAGCCCTGGTCAATACATGGATGGTAGGACCCACCAAGGAAGTCCAGGGTGGCTACGCGGAGGCAGGCAAGGGCAACCCACCTACCTCTCCTTGCCTTGAATACCCTACAGGGTTGACACAAGTCGGCTGTGACTTGAAGGAACTTTCCCCTGCCAAATAATACCATTCCCAGGACCTGGGATAACAGAGTCCATCCTTGAAGGAAGCCGAGAAGAGTCCCCCTTGGCACAGATAAAGAAGCTCTGTTAGCGAAGACTGGTGGTGTGAGGAGGAATGGGGGGGAACACGTACAGAGAACTGGCTATCTTGTGATCTGAAAAGGCATTCCCCTCTGGGGAGCACCTGGTGTGCTACTTGGGGGCAGTGTTCCCTCTGAGCTGAGTGAGTGTGAGCCACCCCACAGTCTTTTAGCCTCCGGCTCACACATTTTTGTTTCCGCTCGGGAAGGATGGGGCTCCAGAACAAACTAATTCATGCAGCAGCCAAACCGCTTGCTCATAACTTCAATGCCAGGAGCTCACAAAGTAAAATATTTGCTCACAAGACTCCACAGCTTAGAGGGAGCATTGGTTGGGGGCATTCAGCACTTGCTGCCGAAATGAAGATATTCACACCTGGTCCATGCATACGTGGGGATCCATTCCAGTCCAATAAAGTGAATGCCACTGGAGAAGTTAGGGTGGTCGTCCCCCCCCCCCCCCCCCCCCTGGGGGGGGGGGCCGGGGGGGAGGGGGGGGAGAAATGGCAGCTCTCTGCATTTAAAGGGGCCCCTTTAAGAGCAGGGAGCTGGCGTTTGGAAAGAGGAGAATCTCCCGGGTGGCAGAGAGATCATGAGTGTCTGTTGAAATTGCATTGAGTGGGTGGTTTAGTATTTTGGAAGTTTGAGGAGAAAAGCAGCATAGAAATGCCCTAATAAATACATACTTTGTGAAAACTCGAAGGTTGGTCAACAGTAGAAGAAGGAGAGAGGAGATTGGATTTATACCCCACCCTTCATTACCCAAAGGTGTCTCAGAGCGGCTTACAAACTCTTTTCCCTTCCCCTCCCCACAACAGACACCCTGTGAGGTCGGTGGGGCTGAGAGAGCTCTTAACAGATACTGCTCTTTTTCAATAACAGCTGTGCCAGAGTTATGGCTTGCCCAAGGTCCTCCAGCCAGGTGCAAGTGGAGGAGTGGGGAATCAAACCCGGTTCTCCCAGATTAGAGTCCGTGCACTTAATCACTACACCAAACTGGCTACACTACACAGTACTGACAATCAATGCTCCCCCTAAGCTGTGGAGTCTTGTGAGCAGAAATCATTCTTTGTGAGCTACTGGCATTAAAGTTGTGAGTCAGTGTCATGATCTGTGAAGGACTGGGAGACAAGGCCTAGAAGCCTAGGCCCCAGGAGACCGGTGTGGGAGTGGAAAGCAGACAGCCTACGATCCCCAATGCTTAGCGACAGTTGAAACCAATCGGTGTCCAGGGATTGTGTGAGGAGATTGTGACTTATACTTTGGGGGCTGTGGAACTGCGTTTCTTTACTCTCACAGAGTTAAGCTGATGAGACAGTCTGGCCTGAAAGATCCTTCACTTGGGACAGAGTGTTTACAAGCACAGGCCTGGTATAGAAGGCTGTGGGCCTTGAATAGTAACCAGTCAAGTGAAATAGGTAGCCGCACGAGTTGTTTATTTTACCTTTAGACACTGTTCTATATTTTAAACACTTTGTCTCGTTTTCAGTGCCCCATTACTGTATTAATAAACCATTTGTTTAATGTTCTCTGCCTGGTCATCACGCCTATATTTCTTGGCTTAAAAGGGGCATTTTGGTTGGTCTTGGGAGGGTACTCTGGGCCTTCCCGAAGGACCCTAAGTCCAGAGTGGTGGCAGAGGAAGGCGGCAACCCACTAGGGGACATGACAGTGAGCAATTTGGCTACTGCATAAATTAGTTTGCTCTGGAGCCCCCTTCCTGAGCTCAGACAAATATGTGTGAGCTGGAGGCTAAAAAACCATGAGCTAGCTCACACTAATTCAGCTTAGGGGGAACACTGCTGACAATGTACATTGCCTCCTGTGCAGTGGAGATATTTGCAATATTATGGAAAGCCTGAGATATTTTGGGGGGGGGGAGTCTTGCAGGGCTGCAGAATTGAACCATATCCCTTTGGCTAAAGCAGAAGGAGCGTCAGCACAAGAGTGACCACCCAGAATCTCCTGGGCAGACAGAGCTGTTGATGGCCCTCAGGTCTAAGATGGGGACATGGCCAACATCCTTCTCTGGAAGGAGAAAATGACAGAATGTTATAATTCCTAGCAATCCTGAAAGGGTGCGACAACCTCTGTCACACTTAACAAGACCAGGTTTGAGTGAGTCTTATCAGAAAATTTCAGACAGGGCAAGCGAAGTGAACACTGCTCCATAGCCATTCCCTTCGGGAGTTAAGATTTGCACAGCTTGAGTGATTCTCCCCCCCACACAAACTGACGGAGCTGACTGGACCCTGGGGAGAAATCTGCCGAAGGAAGGGGGAGCCAGGCCAGAGTCCGTGAGGGCTGCCCCACAGGAATGTGGAAGGCGGCTTTGCTGCGAGTCCTTGAACCATTCCCTCTGCTTCTGCCATCTGGTAGAACCTGGAGTGATTCCCATGGCAGGAACAGTTGATCTCAGCTTCTGGACACGTTCCAGGTTGATCAGCTGTTTCATTGCTAAAGAATCCCCCTCCCAACCAACAACAGAGCTCCCATTCTGTCCTTCGTCTAAAGTGGCCAGGCTGACGGAGCAAAGCCTGACATGTTTTCTTCTCAGGGCAACGGAGCTGCCTTCAGGTCTTTATCTGCCGCACTGGTGAGGCAGTGCCTCCTTCTGGGCGAGCAAAGCCAGGTCCCTTCTCGTCACAGGGAAGGGAATCTTCTCCCGTGGAAAACACAGTGATTGAGCAGCACAGGCGAGAGCCGCGAGGAACAGAACTTGCAGCTCATGAGGCTGACTGTTCTGGCTTGTCCTTTGGGGGCGGAATGGGGCTCCTGGGCCAAGGTCACCCACTCCAGGGTCACCCACTCCGCTTCCATGGAAAGCCTAGGAATTTCCATGGAGGGGAGCGGTGGCACAGAGGATTTATCCTCTGGTTACAGTAACATCTGAACTGAACAGAACTGCTGTCAGTTCTAGCACGCGCTGGTGTGAGCTACCAGCCTTGTCCCCAGCTCGCCGTCCACCCAGCGGTTCGAAAGCTTCGGCGAGTAGATAAAATGGGTACCACTCCTTAGAGAGGGTGGGCACACTGAACCTCCTCGCTGGGGGGAGGTGTTAGCCAGCGAAACGGAATGTCCAGCTCGGAAGCCTGGAAGGATCTCTTCGGCATTAAGAAGCCTGCAATGGGCCAATATGGCCAGGCGGTGGCAGTGCGACGCTGCGACTCGAAGCAGTCCTGGAAAAACTGACGTCATCAAGCCAAGCCGAGTGAATGACGTCTGGAACACGTCTAAGCCTACAGCGGAACAAAAACCCTGTCGGCTGCAAACATGTGCAACTTTAAAAGATTTATATGTTGTCCTCCCTTACCCCCTATGAATCATTGTTAGTCCCTTGTTAATATGTGTAACTGTAAATCGCTCAGAGCCAGCAGCTCTGCAGGATTGAGCGATTAATAAATCGAAATATATTATTATTATTATGGAAGAAGAAAAGGGGTTTGGACCCCGGCCCCCCAGAGCCTGACACTCTGACTGCACCACCACACTCGCACAGAGACTGGTATTAACATGGGGGGGGGAACCAATGCTCCCTCTAAGCTGCGGAGTCCTGTGACTCTCCAACACAGGGAACTTTCCCTCTTGAAAGCTTCTACCCCAATAAATCTTTTGGTCTCTGCAGTGCTGTTGGACTCAAACCGAACTGCTCCACACAGAACGCTTTCTAGGAAAACGTCTTCTAAGAAGCCAACCAGACTCCCGGTGAAAAATTGCTGTCGTTTTCATCCCCGCCCCGTTTGCTGCTCTCATATGCAACTGAGGGGGGGGGGGGCCTTTGGGCAGCCCAGCGAGGTTAGGTTGACATTTGGCAGATCTCGTCGCATTTCATATCTGGGCTGTTTTTTAAAAAGCTGGGGGTGTTTTTAGTCTTCTTCTAGTGAAAACGGAAAATAGGCTTTTTAAAAAAACAACCACAGTGGAGTCTTAATGACAGCAGAATGGAAGCATCCCTAGGCTTGGAGATACCAAGTTTATCATCTCCAAGTCCAAAATTCTGCCAAAACCATCCCAAAATTAATTGCTCCTATTATCCACCCAGGCAGTATTTGAAGGGACCTACAGAGAGCTTGGCTGATCCACTCAAGTCACTGTCTACCACCACTTGGCTGACGGGAGAACCCACAGGGGCAGGTGGGGGACAGGCCAGATGTGCAGCCTTACTGAAGGTCATCTGTGGGGGAGGGGGGGGGAGGCTGACAGGCTCCTGCACGCGAAGAAGAACCCGGGAGGACTCCGCTTCCTGGCGCAGAGTTTGCGTTGCAGTCGGCCGCTGGCTCTGCCTGCCTTCTTCCCTTCCCCCAAAAGGCCCTTGCAGTCGACAGACCAACAGTCATCTCCTTTCCTAGCTGGTTATGTAAGAAAAGCCGACTTTGTTCTGTGTGGGAAAACACGACTCTCGCCAAGAACTCCCGTTATCGTTTTCACTCAAAGAGGAAACGGCAAGGTCCTCGCCTGCCCTACAGCGTGGTCCAAAGCAGAATTGGGACCAATGTTCCCTCTAAGCTGTGGAGTCTTGTGAGCAAAAATTCTACCTGGTGAGCTCCTGGGATTAAAGTTGTGAGCAAGCAATTTGGCTACTGCATAAGTTAACTTGCTCTTGAGCCCTCCTTCCTGGGCTGAGACAAAAATGTGTGAGCCGGAGGCTAAAAAACAGTGAGCTAGCTCACACTGACTCAGCTTAGAGGGAACACTGGTTGGGACCTCCAAGTCCACTGGAGTCAGTAGGCTCAGAAGGGTTAACACTGCTCAGCATCGCTCTGCAGCAGATACACCAGAAGGGGGGAAGGACTTGAACATTTCATAGACACACAAGTATTAAGCAAAACTGGCTTTACTCAGACAGGCAAACCCAGGTACGTGGCTTGTTCTTCCATTTCCTTATTTTACGTTTTTAATATCGACTTCCATATTGCTATGGTGCCAGTTTGTCAGCCGAACTACGGGTGAGGATGAAGCACCATGACTGGAATGCTGGCGAGGTATCGTTTGGCCCTAAAAGCACGTAGTATTTGGCCCCCAAGTGCGGCTGTAATATCAAAACACCAGTGGCCACAACACCAGTCACATCAGAGAGGAGAGTGGAGATTTTTCACTTCCAGCTGCCTTTAATTTCAGGCAGCTAAGCCAAAATCCATTAGTCATTTACCCTGGACAATCGCAGCTAATCTCTGCTGCCCATTCACTGCAAACGAGGCCTGTGCAGGTGGTGAAGGGCACATAAGTCTCTCTGAAGGCAGCGTTTCCCCCACGCAACACAATACTAACTGCGGGCGGGGGGGGGGGCAGGAGGCAATTTGTAAGAGGGGGGCCAGCGGCTGGTGACCCCAAAGGCCACTCTGGAACCGGGTGCGGAAGTAGCCTACACCCCTGAAAAGAGCAAATCATCCTCGGAACTGGCATATGGCGGATGGCTTTTCCCAGACTCCTCGACATTTGGGAAATAAGCTCCAGCACTGGAAGTCGCTTTAATGCACTACCGGTTACAAATCTGATGTAATCTCAGAGATTATGTGTACATTTATCCGATGCAGCTTTTGCCATTGTTTGTATCGTCAACAAAACATGTGCGGGCTATTTATAACCCAGCAGTTGTGTTTGGAGGCCAGCCTCAGCCCACTTCCCCTCAGCAGGCTGCGTGGAGGCAGCAACCGCTCCTGTCCCTCCCGCCCGGAGCCCAGATCTCGGGGCCTCGTTTTGCCTTTCCCCTTGATGCCCTCAGCACAGATCGGAGGGCAGCTATCAACTGCCAGACGTCTCACAACCACATGCCACACCAGAGGCGGATTTCCAGGAAAGTCGGTCTTCACGGAGTACCGGCAGCTGGCAGGCGTCTGAACAGAAATCTTGCCTCAGCAAAATTAAATTACTTCCAAATCACTTTCCTCTCTTGCACACACACCCTCCCCCAAACCATTCCACCACTGCAGGGCGAAGGACTGAAAACTCTGGAACAAGGAGAGGCTCCTGCCTGCATACTGAATGCTGCCTCAGTGCGGCAGAGGGCCTCCGTCTCGGCATCACTCTCGGAGAGACTCGGACCCTTCAGCCCACACCTCGTGCGTCGCTGCATGCGGGGCAGTGCATGCCGTCTCGAGGAAGAGGAGCAGCTCTTCCAAACCAAACACAGGCATTCAACACAACTGTGACAAAACCAAAATCGTGCATAGGTGTCTAAGAAGAGGAGGAGAAGGAGATTGGATTTATGCCCTGCTCTTCACCTGGAGTCTCAGAGCGGCTTACAATCTCCTTTCCCTTCCCCTCCCCACAACAGACACCCTGTGAGGTAGGTGAGGCTGAGAGAGCTCTTTTGAGAACTGCCCTTGAGAGAACAGCTCTGAGAGAACTTGTAACGGACCCAAGGTCACACCAGCAGCTGCATGTGGAGGAGCTGGGAGTCAAACCCGGTTCTCCCAGATTAGAGCTCCTAACCACTACACCAAACTGTCTGAAGAGGCTTGCTCAGGCAGCGCTCGAAGCAGCTTCCCGCCATGGCAGATCACAGGCTCATCTAGCTCAGTCTCTCCAAGTGTCAGCAGCAGCTTCCCAAAGCAGAGATCTTGGCTGGTGTCGCTACCCGAGAGCCTTCTCAGTTGCCCCTTCAGGTGTGGGAAGCCCAAGCCAGTTTGTTTCTTGAATGACCCTGGCTCGGAGGGGAGCCCTTTCTCCCTGTTTCCACAGACGGTGGCGCTCAGCCTTGAGGGGGACTCTTCCCGCGCAGCCCACTTTCCACTCACACAAGACCCCTGTCTTGCAACGAGCAAGACGGGCCCAGCACTAGAGAGGAAGGGGCTCTACAACCGAGGAGAGCACAGTGGAGATGGAAGAAGAGGTTCTGATCCAAGCCACGGATCACGGGACTTACATTTTAAACAATCAGGTCCTGAGAAGTGGCCCATCATCTCCCCCTCAAATGGCTAGAACTCGAAGGTGGAAGAAAAAGAAAGGGCACAGCCCTACTGAACCTGGGTCCTGCACTGGGCGGGGGGGTTGGGCTAAATACAACCCTTCAGGGGAAAGGAGGCACAGCCCTGCACATGCTGGAGGAGGTTTTGGCATTCGAGCGCAAGTTGACAGTGTTTGTCAAAGATTTACAGAGAGGTACACTGTCTCACTTTCCCTCTTTGAGAGAGTTCAAAGACATGATACGATAAATTTGGAATATTTCAAGTCTGCAATCACTGCAATGCAAAGCTCGTTTGGGAAACGATTCTGTGAGTTCAGGGAGGAAAAAAACACATTATCCTTCCCTGTCACTCCCCTGGCGATCGATCCATCCCTATTGAATATGACTGCATTTGCAGGTGTAAGTCAACCTGATCTTGAGATGGAACTGGCCGATTTAGCTGACAAAGATATATGGGTGTCCAAGTTCAAATGCTTGACCGCTACTCTTGAGGATGTTGCCCGTCAGAAGGCAATTTTGGCTCAGAATCATAAATGGAGTGATATTGAAAACCTTCCCAAACAGGACAAACTTGTATTCGAAACATGGAATGCCATCCCCAACACTTATATAAACATGAAAAAGTATGCATTTGGAGTCCTGTCGATCTTCGGCTCCACATATGTATATGAGCAGGTCTTCTCCAACATGAACTATATTAAAAACAAATATCGATCACGCCTCACAGATGACAGCTTGCAAGCCTGTGTAAAAATGAAGGTGACGTCTTACAGCCCTGATGTGCAGACACTGTGCACTGAGGTTCAGGAGCAAAAATCCCATTAACCAGGTAAATTAAATATTTGTTTTAAATGTCGCAATGGTTTTACGGCTCCCGGGTTTTTTTTCCGTCGGAAACGGGTCCAAGTGGCTCTTTATGTCTTAAAGGTTGCAGATCCCTGGGCTAGACGGTCTGTATGGCCCCTTCCCACTCTGATTCTATGGAACTCTGATCCAAGGCCGACAGACGGGCGAGGGAGGGAGGGAAGGTCACATGCAGGCAGGCAGGCAGGCAGCCATCAGGCAGGGTCTCGAGGTCTGGAGCCAGGCGTGTTTGATGCCTTTCAGTTCGTTAAGGCTTTGGCTTTTTTATTACTTCCGGTTGTACTTTATTACTGCTAAGCCTCAAAGCTGTTGCTTCAAAGGCCATTTTGGAGCCTTCAGCTCACGTGAGTGCAAAGTCAGCCGGAAGTCTGGGGTGCCTCTTTGCCCTGCAGGGCTCGTCTCACTTCGGCTGGCTGGACTTCAGCAGAGGCTCCCCCGGGTACGTCTGACGGAACAGGGTGACCCGGTAACAGAGGAAGCGCCTAGAGCCCTAGCTTGCGCCTCGTCTGATAGAGGACACCGCCTTCCCTTCCCTTCCAGGTTAAATGAGGAGGGCCAACCACTACACTAAGGAAAAAAACCCCAAACAAACAGCAAGGAGCAATGGATTACACCGTTGCACAAGTGCGCTCGGATGTGTCACATCAGCAAACTCCTCCCTGCTTGCCAAAGACTCCTTCAACTCTCAGTCCACACAAGACCTGGTGCCCTTGAGCAAAACGGGAGCTGCAGCACAGCTCGTGAAGATCCGGAGAACGACAGACGCACCAACGCTGCCACGCCCTTCTCTGCCCGTCTTCTGGGTTACTGAAACTGGCAAGCAGGACCGCCCATTGGGCAGCACGGGGCTTGCAACAAGGCACCCAAACCCCAAAGGGCTCTCTCTTGTCTCCCCTCCCCTGCTTTGTTTTCTTCACATCCAGCCCAATTAGGAGAACACTTTTGCCTTATTTTGGTCGGTCACAAGAAGAGGTGTTTGTTTTGGGATTTCACTTCGGATCTGTATGACCCGAAAGACATCCCTGCTGCAGTGACAGAGACCACCGGGCTGCATCGCGGAAGACCAAGGGAGGCGATCCTTCTCAGGGGCCTTAAATGGAACTCTGGTAAGAGGAGACCACCACCACCCCAACACTCCACAGATGGCTGTGAGAGAAACCTTGCCCCCTCCTCTGGGGGGGGGAATATTTCAGTTTTTTAAAGTTACATACTTTACCTAATTTGCAAGGGAAACAGAAAAACAGGTTGCTTACCAGTAACTGGTGATCTTCGAGTGGTCATCTGTGCATTCACACCAATGGGATCTAGTGCGCCTGCGCTGGATCTGCCGGTGCTGTAGCAAGCTCTTTTAAAAAAGGATTTTCGTGCCCAGTCCCTCTGGGCATGCGCAGGAGCCCCAGTGCGCATGCCCAGAGGGGCGGGCGCGGACATGCTGCCAGTTCCTACAAACCGCCGCGTATCAACTCCTAATAAAACAGGTAGAAGAAGACAACAGCGGGGCAGGAGAGCGGGTGGTGTGAATGCACAGATGACCACTCGAAGATCACCAGTTACTGGTAAGCAACCTGTTTTTCTTCTTCGTGGTCTCTGTGCTTCACACCAATGGGAGATTAGTGAGCAGTAGCCTACCTGGAGGTGGGTTTCCCCAAGACAGAAAATACAGTACTTGTGACCGTCCGGAGGAGTCAATTTACTCCAACTTTGGCAACGATTTAAAAATCCCCACTTCTTCGATTGTTTTGTCTTCCTCTCCATAGACTGAGAGTTAAACAGTCTAAACGGCAAGAAGGGTTGGTGGTGGTGGGGGGGCAATGGCCCAAAGGCCTGAGGTAATTTTACCTCCCGACAAAAAAAAAAAAAACTCTCCTTTTTAAAAAAATACAAGAAAAAGGACAACTGAAGGAAAACTGAGAGAAAAAAACAAGAGCTAATCGCTAAAAAGCGACAAAAAACAGCGATCCAGACCTCTCGAAGAAAGGGTCTGCTCAGTGCGGCAGTAAGGAAAGAACTGGCGGGATGTCCATGCCCGCCCCTCTGGGCATGCGCACTGGGGCTCCTGCGCATGCCCAGAGGGACTGGGCACGAAAATCCTTTTTAAAGAGCTTGCTACAGCACCGGCAGATCCAGCGCAGACGCACTAGATCCCATTGGTGTGAAGCACAGAGACCACGAAGAAGATCTATGCATTTAAAGAGCCATCCCATTATCAGTATACTGTCTGAAAACACTGAAAGAGAGCCAGTTTGGTGTAGTGGTTAAGTGCGCGGACTCTAATCTGGGAGAACCGGGTTTGATTCCCCACGCCTCCACTTGCACCTGGCTGGATGACCTTGGGCAAGCCGTAGTTCTGATAAGAGCTGTCCTTGAAAAAGAGAAGTTTCTGTCAGAGCTGTCTCAGCCCGGCCTGCCTCACAGGGTGTCTGTTGTGGGGAGGGGGAGGGAAAGGAGCTTGTGAGCCGCTCTGAGACTCCTTCAGGTAGTGAAGGGCGGGGTATAAATCCAGTCTCTTCTTCTTCTTCTACCTCACAGGGTGTCTGTTGTGTGGGGAGGGGAAGGGAAAGGAGTTTGTGAGCCGCTCTGAGACTCCTTTGGGTAGTGAAGGGCGGGGTATAAATCCAGTCTCTTCTTCTTCTTCTACCTCACAGGGTGTCTGTTGTGTGGGAAGGGGAAGGGAAAGGAGTTTGTGAGCCACTCTGAGACTCCTTTGGGTAGTGAAGGTCAGGATATAAATCCAAGCTCTTCCTCTTCTAAAATTGCCAGAGTGTTCACGTGGACTAGGGTGAATTGCTTTGCTGGTTTGGAAAAGTCAGGTGTGTGTGTGTGTGTGGGGGGGATATCATCGTTTGACATTTTCTTGTCCCTCCTCAAATGTAGTAGACAAAAGGCTTTTCATTGGAGACGATGGACAGACCAAGTCCCCAAAGATCCGTCAGTGAAACTGTGCTTGCCGCCCTCCAGAGAACGCGGCATTCCCTACCTGGGCCACCTTCTTGATCAACGGTGCCTTGTGCTTCTCTATCTTCACAACATTCTCCCACTCTCAGATTCCTCCATGGTAACTTCTCTAATTAACACTAAAACTTGTTTTGTTTCTGTTTTTCAAAAAAAAAATTTGCTTCTAAAGTAAAATCCTGCCCTCTTGAAGGTCAGAGATACAGCAGCCCAGCCTCTGTGCCCAGCTCAGCAGAGGCAAATTAGATAACCAGAGGGTGACAACGTGCCTCTTTTGGATATCACTAATGTGGTTTCATTTGTCCTAACACAAAAGTGATTTCTAAGGATACACAGCAACATTAAGAGATCTAAGGGGCTTGAATGCACCACATTTTTGCGGGTACCGCTGTCAAACAAGGAAAGTGAGATCTGACTTCCCCTGGGACCATGGACAGGTAAATTTTGAGCCATTCTAGTAATCTCAAACGCACCTTTTACATACATGACCCAGAGCAAAACACAGTGCCTGAAAACAGCCAAGTTTCCAACCAACATCTGCCTGATTTGTGGACAGACAGGACAGGACACAGGGTCCTTTTCAGGACAGAACCTCTCTCCTGTCCTAGTGAAAGCAATGTGCCATGAGCCACTAGTTCCCAAACTCAGACAAAAAGGCATGCGGAGCTGATCTGACTCAAGAAAGAGCTAGACTCAGGAACAGCCCCCTCCCCAGTTGGGGAAATTGTGCTGTTTTGACTGCTAGCTTGTTTTAATTGTTCAGATTCCTCATGGCTAGAACTGTGACAACTGGGAAAATAGGAACAATTATCAGGTGAGAAGTTCAAGTGGCCCCTACGTTCAGTTAGCCACAGGCTGATATTCGTGCCCTTGGATGAGCAAGAGGGAAAAGGAAATCACTGCTCGCCTGGAACACTCATTCCATTTCAGAAGGCCTGGCAGTGGCCTTGAACGAAGCCAGTCCTGCCGTAAGAAGCAGAAACAAATACCCTGATGGTTACCAGGGGCAAAATAGCAGAAACCAAGGGGGAAAAAAACTGAACCTAACAATAAACTCCAAAACCAAACAAAGGTTAGTGAAAAGGAGGGCCAATATTAAAACCTTTCCATAAAAAATAAAAAGAGGTACATGTATTTATTAATAATAACAAATTTTAAAACATATATAGAGGCCCATTTGCAACCAATGTATATAAAATATTATATAACAATATCCAGGGCTTACAAAGTTGACCTTACGCGTTTCGGCCAAATAGGCCTTCTTCAGAGGTCATACATAAGTGGCGAGATAATTATATTTACATAAACACAATCAATAATATATACAAAGTATAAATTCAATGAGGACCATAAAGCAGATTGTTCAAAAGTAAAATCACCAGGCACAAGGTAAGTATGCACATAAGGCCTTTAAAGTGCAATCACTAGCCCAGTGATTATAAATTTGTGGTCCAAAAATGTCCTTCTTTGATTCTGTTGCCACAGCATTCATAAGTAAAAAGCAGTGTCTTTTGAACAATCTGCTTTATGGTCAACTTTGTAAGCCCTGGATATTGTTATATAATATTTTATATACATTGGTTGCAAATGGGCCTCTATATATGTTTTAAAATTTGTTATTATTAATAAATACATGTACCTCTTTTTATTTTTTATGGAAAGGTTTTAATATTGGCCCTCCTTTTCATTAACCTTTGTTTGACCAGGGGCAAAATGACACCAAGACCTCCTGAAATGATGAATGCCCGCTCCACCCAAGAAGAGAAACAAAACTTCCCGACTGGACTCATCTTTCCCAACAGATGGGCTCTGGACTTGCAGCCACAGTAAAGACTGGCTTTCTTCTCTCCCTCGCGTCCACATTTTGAGAGGTAAGCAATGAAGTCCCTCTAAGTGCAGTGATGAAGGGTAGGTACTCAGCCTGCATTTGTGCTAGAAATTTGCTTCCCCCACCCAAAAGCACTAGCAAGGGCTTGTCAAGGAGGAGAAACACATTAAAACGCTGTTTGGAGCGGCTATGACCTGCGATGCAACGATGTAAGAAATGGAGAAGACTTTGAGCCTCTTCACTCCAGGGATGCACCTGATGTGTCTAAACCTGAAGGGCTTCAACTTATGCAAGACTGGCATGACTGCAAAAGGAAAGGAAATGAGAAAAACTAGAGCTGTCTGACTGGGCCCAAAGCGGTGAAATTATGACCTTTGTGCTATACGCACAAGAAGGTACAAGATGAAAAGTTCTTGGGAACACAAATTCACACATGCCATCGCCAACTTAAGAGGGCTCTGAGAAAAGCATATTCTTTTAACCTGTCATATTCCAGAACAGCCAGGTCAGAGTCTTGCAGCAGAAGTCGAGTCCTGCGGCAGACGTGTCCTGCAGCACAAGCTTTGGAAGGTTGGCGGCTGCTCCTGGAGTATCTGACAAAGCGGCCCCCCCAACCCGCAAGGGCTCATGCCGACAACAAATCTGTGACTTTTTAGGTGGCACAAGGCTCTTGCTTAGCTTTTTAAAAAAAACCCTCTAAACTTATACGAATGCAGACCAAGTACTCTCTTCCCCTTCCGCCCCTCTGTGGCAGATTTCGGTTTCAATACAGCATCTTTATGAAATAGTTGGCTACACTGGGGGTGAGCAACCTTAGCACTGCTCCAGGCATGTGCCATCTAGACAGGACAGTACAAACAACTGCTGAACAGCCACGACAGACTGCAGAAGCAGCAGCTCCCGGGCACGGCAGCCAACGCCCCAAACCCCTGCAGAGAACGCAGAAGGGTGCGCGGGCCAAGCGGCTCTTGATAGCCCAGGGGTTCACTAACCTTTGCCATCAATTCTGCCCGGGCAAAAGACTAGATAGGACTGCAGAGACACCTGGAACTGGGTTTCGGATTATACCAATCAGTAGCCATTTAAATCCTAGCATCTGCACAAGAATGGATTTAAGGGCGGGGATGAGAATTCTTGCACCCAGAAACTCAAAAGAATTCACCCGTGCAGGAGTAGAAGAACAGAACACCCAAGAATAAGACTGGCTACGCGCTTGGTTCTGGAGCATGCACAGGCACAGGCACACACACCCACACCCCAGGCTAGCACCAGGCCCTGCCACACCATCAAGGGCCTCCTCGGTGAGGGGCACATAACATGCTCCAGTGTGCGCAGGGACACTTTAGCCCGGTTGTGGCCGAAGGAACAAGTCCAACCACCCTTCCTGACCAGCACTGCAAATCAATGCTGCTCACTCCCCCCACCCCACCCCACCCGGAGACGATCCTGCGGTGTTGCCATTTCTCTGTCCTCCACAAGTCCCCCCTCTCACTGTCTCTTCATACGAGTCTCAGAAAGATAAAAGTAAACATGCATTTGTCCGTGTTTACATACAAAAGGCTATATATATATTCCCCCCCAAATGGATCTGCAATAGCCAAAATAATAATAATAATAATAACCCCAATACACAATGTTTGTGAGAAACAATACAAATGATATAGCCACGGTTTATCGTCACTTGAACGCATTCATACCCTCAACCTACGGTTTGCCTTTGTGCCTCGGTACCTAAAGAGGGAGTCCAGCAGGATCTGTCTGAAGGCACTTTGTTATCTCCTCTCCGCTGAAAGAATGTGGCAAAGAGCGAGAGGGCGAGAGGGGCATTGGCCCGGCATGGCTGTGATCCACCCAAGGCAGGCAACGACTTGGGCAGTGGGGAAGGTCTCTCTCTCTCTCCTGCCCCCCCTCCCCCACCCCTCGGAGGACTGCTCGGCGTTCCTCGGGACGGAGCTCTCACCCACTCCGCGCTCCGGGGCATCCTCACACGCTCCTCGAGCTGTTCAGCTTGGTCAGTTCGTTGGCCTCCTCGAGACCAGCCTCCGCACAGTCCTTTTTCTCACCAAACCTATGTCGGTCGTCCAATTTCACAGGTTCTTTTGGGAGCTTCTTGAAATAGGGCAAAAACTCTGCGTTGTGGTCGTGCGCGTGGGGCGCCTTGTCCGAGTTCTGCCCAGAAGGCAGCAGGCCGGTGATCTCGTCGGTCGGAGACCTCCCGATGCTGCCGTCCACCTGGACGCGGATGTCGGGAGAGATGGACAGCTGGTGGTGGGGGACAACCCCACTGTCCGTGCACCTGGGGTACAGGTAGGTCTTCATCTGACCTTTGCCCTTCACGTTGACTGTCCCCCTGTAATCAAAGTCGTGCCCCATTTTGCTCAGGACGCGGTAGCTCTCCTCACTCACCTGCACGCGGCACTCCACCCCCGTGGTGTCCATCCGGCTGGCGATGTTCACGGTGTCCCCCCAGATGTCGTACAGCAGCTTGGTGGTGCCGATGACCCCCGCCGTCAGGGGCCCGTGGTTGAAGCCGACCCTCAGCTTGAAGTTGAACCACAGCATGTTGTTGTTGAAGTCGTCCACCACGCGCATCATCTCCTTGGCGAACTCGAAGAGGGTCTGCAGGTGCCCGTGGGGGCTGCTGCCGTCCTGGGACTGGGAGGCATTCAGGCCAGAGGCAGCCATGTAGGTGGCCCCAATGGTCTTGATCTTCTCAATGCTGCTGTAATCCGGCTTGCTCAGGAGCTCGTCGAAGTCCCCGATCAGCTCGTTCAGGACCCGGTAGCATTCCTTGCCGCCCTCGTAGTTCTCCTCGTAGAACTCGCTGAAGTTCACGATGCTGGCAAAGATCACGCCGCCGCTGTCGTGGTTTTTGGAGTAGCTCTGAGAGACCTTCAGCTGCTCGGCCACATGGTAGGGAATTATGTTCCTCAGCAGCCAGTCCGCCTGGTCCCTCATGCTCTGGATCTTCGTGCGGTGGAGGTCGGCTTCCACGTCGCCATGGTAATGGAGGCGGTAACTGACTTCGAACTCCCGGTTTAAGAACCAAACCAAGAGCAGCAGAAGGAAGAAGCCCAGAATCACCTCCTGACCAATCAGGTCCGCCGGCCTCCTGAAGTCCTTGGAGGTCGTCCTGTTGCATGGATTGTTTGGGGAACTGGAGTCGAGCAAGACAAGAAAGAGAGGGAAGCACATGTTAGTGCAGAAGCATCTCTGCACATCGTGTGTATACCGCAAGCGGGATTTTAATCTTTTATTTAAATCAAATTTCTGGACCTTTATGACCACAGCAATAAGCTCAGCAATATGTTATATGCAATCCATAAAGCACTCTCCAATGCTAGGAAGAAGAATTTTGGATATTTTGGCTTCCAAAAAGAAACCCCAGAAAATGTCTGTCCATCAAGGTACCTCCCTTTAGCCAGGGTAATGCCTCTCTTTTGAACCAAGCACGCAGATTTAGAGGTGTGCTGGCCCAGCACGAAACAGATTTTTTTAGAAAAAGGAATGTGCTTTTCCCCACCCCAAGGACCCTTTTTTCTTGACAGAAAAATCTGGAAATTTTAGAGAGCACTGAAAAAAAATTTTTTTTTACTCAAAACGTGTTACATGAAAAATCTTTATGTAAGAAAGCATACAGCATTTGATGATTCCTTAAGTATACTGTGGACATGCAATATTGTCAAGATTTTTTCCCTTTAAATGTAAACAGTTTTGGCAACACGGAATATGCCATAATGTGTTCTAATGACAATACCCTAGAAGAGTTCAACCCTTCAGCGTTGTAATTTTAATTTCATATCCAAGTATGTCCCTATTGTCACTCTATCATAGTGCTTCTCTCCAAATAACACACTAATTTTGTTCAGTACAGAGTTCATTTGCTCTCCCCCGGCTCTCGGGTGGCAGAAATTAGGATGTGTGCGATGGTCGCATAGGGGGGCTTGAAACGCCTCCTCAAGTACTGGGCATACTTGCAGTTTTTCATATAGAAAACACTATTTTATACTTCTAAATTCCACAGATATTCCAAATAGTTTTTAGTTTATATGCTACATTATCAATATTGTATTTTATGTTGTTAAATCAGCAACATAAATTTAGGTTTGATAGGAAACTATTGCATCTATTTCAATTCCTACCCCCACCCCCATGGCATCAAAAGTTCTAGAAATTTCACGTCCTTACACAGATTTTCTTGTCCATCTTTCAAAAACAACAAAACAACAATCAATTGAGCAAGAAAGGAAGGATGCAGAAATGGGCACAGTTAATCCCTAACTGCAGCTCTGTACCTGAATCAAAGTGGGCACTTTCTGTTGAAATGAAGCCCAAATGTGACATAACAGAACTCGAAGCACACGGAATCCAACAGCAGAGGAAGACGGACCGTTTCAGACAGCAGTGAGTGCATTATTCACAGAAGAGCTTTCATCAGAGCAAATCTCAAACGGCAAAACTCAGACACTTATTTCGACATAAATTACCCTGAAATCCAAGCGATCTCAGAACTGGCGAGCCAGTTTTAAGTTGGAGCTTGACAGCGTAATAAATCATTACAAGCGTAATAAATCATTGAGGCTGTGGAGAAATGCCTTGCCTCCTGGAAGGTTGGCAAGTAGGCTTTAAAAATTTCTTCCTCTGAGTGTGGGGGGGGTTTTTTTTATCTCATGGCATTCCAGAAGCACCTGAGCTACCCCTCTTCGGAAAGGCTAATGGTTCTGGCGGAAGAAACGATGGGATAAGACAGCTCATCCCCCCTTCTCCAGGGAGGAAACAGAGCGTGGAAGGTGCTGGGCTATACCTGCCCCAGAGACAATCCCCAGGAATGAGCTGGAGGTTTCCCAGAATGCCCCAGACTGCACCTGGGTGTCCCAGCGTCTGCCTGTGTGACCTGGGTGGACCAGGTCAAAAGGGGCGGAGAGAGTGATGTAAAATGGGTGGAGTCAGGGGTTTAATAAAGTGCTGGCTCCCAGAGGGAAGGCTCTCTTGGTGCTGGTCCTTGGAAGAGAACAGACCACTGAGCTCTGGTCTGCAGGCCGGGAGCCATCTTTTAACCATGCGGCTTGGCTGTCCGTCCATCTGCAGGGAACCTAAGGGTAATGGGACATCTTTAGAACATTTTGCAACCCTTTACGCTCTACATTCCCACCTTATGGTTAACATCAGCTAGGGTATGTTTACAGAAGAGGGAAAGAGGATGCGTTTACAACCTATAAAGCCCTTAATGGCCAGGGTCCAGCGTACCTAAGGGATCGCCTTTCCCCATATGTTCCCCCAAGAGCGCTACGGTCAGGGTCGCAGCACCTACTGATGGTTCCCAGCCCCAAGGACATCAAGCTGGCTGCAACCAGGGCCAGGGCTTTTTCGGCGGCGGCTCCTATCTGGTGGAACAAGCTCCCAGAACAGATTCGGGCCCTGCGGGACCTGGCGCAGTTCCGCAGGGCTTGCAAGACGCAGCTCTTTCACCAGGCCTTTGTATAGGAGCCGCCGCCACCACTGTACCACCACCGAGCTGCCATCTTTGACGGTGGACTAGATCTGGAGGTGAGCCGGCCCTGGGCAGACGCCCAGACGCCTAGGTAACCAAAGAATGCATGCTGTCAGGTTAGGTTAATGACTGAACCCATCTTGGACTGAGAAAAACATTTTAACATCAAGAGCACCGCACTTTACTTAATGATTGTTTTTATTGTGTAATGATTGTTTTATGATGTTTTAACTGTTGTTATGGCAATTGCCCTTGTTGTAGCTGCCCTGAGCCTGCTGGGGAGGGCGGGGTATAAATCGAACAAACAAACAAACAAATAAATAAATAAACAAACCAAGTTTGCGCGAGCTGATCTGTTGTGGTGATTAAGTGTGCTAGAACTTACTTGCTAATAAATCATTTTTGATATTGGATGTGGACCTTACGTTTCTGTGCCGCGTGGTCCTCCAATGGCTCAGACGGACATGCTGATTTCCCAGAGGAGCCCCCAACTGGGAGAGAAGCGGTCAACGCACTTGTTGCCAACCCACCAGGGGGAAACCCAAAGTTGCATTTGGTCCCTGTGGTAGCCAGGCGCTGAGTAGCAGGAGACTCTGAGGCCAGGCCTCAGAACTGGGAAGGGGAGTCAGGAGACGGTCCCTCCTAGCAGGAAGACCCCAACAGGACAGTGGTGGCAGCGGTGCCCTGGTGGAAGGAAGTGGAATAGCTCCCTCCATGGAGTTGGCAACCCAACGGAAGCAGCAGGCGGAACGGGGTCTTTAGGAAAAGCAGCAGGCCCGTTCCACCACAGAGGCCAAGGGTCTGCTACTGGGCTCAAGGTAACTTGAAGCTTCCTGCACCAGGGCCCACTCTCCCTCAGTTACTTGGCAGTAGGTTTGCTACGCCAGAAGGCAACGAGATCCAGAGCCTTATTTGCCCAGCTTTGGAAGCACAATCAAAATAATAATGATACAAATACATCAAACTGGGTCTTTATCAGGAGAGTTCACTGGCAGCCCCCCCAGGG
>NW_015165236.1:1809122-1815063 GCF_001447785.1 Gekko japonicus | reverse complement strand
CACGAGGCCCCCTCACCTACAGCCTCTGGCTGCAGGAGCGCTTTGAGCAGCGACAGGGAACAGCAGGAAGCCAGCCATTTATTTTGGATGCTTCCCTTCGTGGAACACAGGTGTCAGACTCAGGCCTTCGGGCAAATGGCTGGCACCTGATGATGTGTTTGGCTTAAGACCTGCAACCTGTAACCTTTCCCCATGATTTACCTGCTTCTGTCTGCTTGCGATATCTTATCGCTGCCCTCGCCTGCCACTGCATTCCTGAGGGGTAGGGGGAGTGTGTGTGCGTAGTGGAATAGGGAGGCCGCTTGGTAATCTTCCGAAGAGGCCCCAAAGACATTGTTCTCACGAGAAATGTCCTTGGAGGAAAGTCTGTGTCAGGGTAGACGGTGGTTGCATATCTTTCAGGACCACGGTAGTAATGCTGACGTTGAATGCATGGAATTTGGGGATGTAACTATACCTTGTGTTTCCCACCTTGCAAATCAGTCCTAACAAAGAGTTTGAACCCACAGCATCTCATATCTCTAAATAAAACATGCACCGAAGAAAGTGCGTGTAGAGAGTGATTTGACTGGGAACGTGACAACAGGAAGCCCCCAAATTTACTGGGGGTTTCCACATATCACCCACACTCACTCTCTGCTGCATTGTATCCACACATGTGTAAGGCACAGGCACGGTAGGAGAAAAGCGGGGGGGGGGGGCTCTCAGTCTGTTCCCACCCACACCACCTGATTCCCCGCCCCCACGACTGGGGGGGGGTTTTTGCTCCCCAGTTGGAAGCAATCTTGAAAGCCAGTCCTGTGAAATTAAGCAGGATTTCAAGTCACACAGGCCTGACAATACTGCCTTGGGGTTAAGCCCAAAAGGCAAATGCCAACACAATTCTTCCAGGGAAAATAAAAAGCTGTGACACTCTGGAGGCAGCCACATTCCTCCCACCTACTATTAATCAGGGTGTTAAGTAAAGGTAAAGGTTTCCCTTGCTCAAAAGCCAATCGAATCCGACTCTAGGGTTGCGGTGCTCATCTCCGTTTCCAAGCCGAAGAGCCAGCGCTGTCCGAAGACGTTTCCGTGGTCATGTGGCCAGCATGACTAAACACCAAGGCGCATGGAACGCTGTTACCTTCCCACCAAAGTGGTACCTATTTATCGACTTGCAATTTCTTGCTTTCGAACTGCTAGGTTGGCAGGAGGAAATCAGGGTGTTAGCAGAAAACTTTTTTTACATGGAGTTAATTCGGTACCAATACGGCCCATATTTCCCCCACTGCTTCTGCAGGATGCAGGATTTTTAACACCTGCCCTCCTCTCTTACCCCTGACAGCAGGTTTGCTTTAAACGGCTGCACTTTTTTCATTGCCAAAGGGCTCGAAGGCCCAGCAGGAACCAGAGAAGGCCACGGAATGTTAATGCTCACCTGAAGTTTTGTGCTGAATCAAAATAGGAGGTTTCCATAAAGCTAAAAAAAAAAAAGCAAAAGAACCACATCAACAAGAAGAAAACAGGCATTTCCCACAGTGGTAGTAGCTCTTACCACAACCTGCCTATCTGAATATGCTCCATGGTCCATGAGAGCCAGTTTGGTGTAGTGGTGAAGTGCGCGGACTCTAATCTGGGAGAACCGGGTTTGATTCCCCACTCCTCCACTTGCACCTGGCTGGATGACCTTGGGCAAGCTGTAGTTCTGGCACAGCTGTTCTTGAAAAAAGAACAGTTTCTGTCAGAGTTCTCTCAGCCCCCCCTCGTTCACAGGGTGTCAGTTGTGGGGAGGGGAAGGGAAAGGAGTTTGTAAGCCGCTCTGAGACACCTTTGGGTAGTGAAGGGTGGGGTATAAATCCAATCTCCTCCTCCTCCTGGCTGCAATGCTCCATCTAAACTGTGGAGTCTTGTGAGCAAAAATTCTACGTTGTGAGCTCCTGGCATTAAAGTTGTGAGCCACAAGCGATTTGGCTACTGCATAAAGTACTTTGCTCTGAGCTGGAGCCCCCTCCTTCCTGAGCTACGACAAAAATGTGTGAGCCGGAGGCTAAAAAACTGTGAGCTAGCTCACACTAACTCAGCTTAGAGGGGACATGGCCTGGCAGCAGTCGGGCAAAGCTCTGACTGGAAGTACAAACCACCGGCAAACACCACGTCCAAGCTGGTCTCTTTACCAAGATTAACACCACCACTGTAAGGAGTGGGCGATGGTCACTCTCCAAAGATCCCCCCAAAAAAACTTCTCTTACAACGTCCCATTCTACAAAAAAGGCGGGATATCCAAATCTTCCAATGAAAGGGCCAGTCCGATAAAAGAAAAGGGCTTACAGGAGAATATCCCGGGCTGCAATCCCAGCAGGCAGCCTGCCCTACAACTTTCCCACACAGACCGCTCTTAGCGTCCGCTCCCCCTGGCAGCTAAGATTCGGGAAGCCAGCAAGACCACGGGACAACCCGGAAACTTCAGCAGGCACAGAACAACGCCACTTAATTATAACTAGGGGCAAGGCAGAACAGGCATATTACAGTTTGTTCATGGGTTCAATTCAAGGTCAATTCAAGGGTTCACCTACAAGGAAACCTCCCACCCGGCCACCATTCCACAGAGAATGCGAAATGGAACCCTGTTCACAGGAGCTTTTTGTGAAAGGTCGCTTAGTGCTTTTATTGATTTTAGCCAGTTTCCAGCGCTGTGTTCTCTGTGCAATAAACAATATATTATATGGTTTATTGCACTGTTTGCCAGTTCTGCCTTTCAATCTTTGTTGCCTTATCTGCATTATACTGCTTTTGGTGCACTGATCTAATTTTTAATCCAGTTTTTCCATGTCTTTCCCCCACGCGCTCAGTCTGTTCTGTTGTGTCTAATCCACTATTGATTGTTTCTATGTACACTTACAAAAAAAGGTTCTCCATTTAAATGAATCCGCATGATTTTCTACTGAAACAAAAGCAGGATGTCCCAGAGCATTTAGCAGCACTCTTTAACAGTGTGTGCGTGTTCTGGTGACTAAACCTATTCCTTTTTTTTTACAAGTGCAGTTGGCATGATAGAAATCTCAATGCATCTCTGCTATAATCTCATCATCAGAATGTGGAGATGAAGGTTCTTGGCTCAGTACAGAGTGCTGGAACGGATTACATTCATGTCCTCTCTAGCCCCGCAATTCTACAAATTACGTTCACTTAGAAAACTGTCTGGGCAATTCGATAAAAGCGCCTGCGGGAACTCAGACTGACTGAACTGAACTGAAGCAGCACTCGGCTTCGCTCCACCAGTCTGTCCAAACGTTGTACGAGACGGGATTACTCCCACAATCCTGCTCCCTGGCTTGGCCTGTAAACCTTTGAAATGCCACTTGAGGGAGTATCTGCAACCCTCCTCCAGAGCACTGCTGTATCATGGGCAGGTAAAAACAGTCAGAGTTTCCTGTTCTCCCTTCCTAGTGAACTAAACCACTGGATCAGGTCGTAACCAGACAGCTTCAATAAACTGAAGAATTGTGAGGAGCAGCTGCCATAAATGCAGTCATGCCTCCAGTTGTGACTGGACCAGTGAACTGCTCTCCTATCGCTATAGCAGTTTCTCAAGCCAATGTAATAAACATGTGCAAAGTATGGAAGACAAAACTATATAACGTGCCTATATAAAATGTTGACGTTAGCTCAGTTTTGACTATAACTGTGCTAAAAAATGAGAGTTTATGAGGTAGGTGAGGCTGAGAGAGCTCTGACTGAAAACTGCTCTTTTTCAAGGACAGCTCTTGTCAGAACTACAGCTTGCCTAAGGCCATCCAGCAGCTGTGAGTGGAGGAGTGGGGAATCAAACCTGGTTCTCCCAGATTAGAGTCCGCGTACTTAACCATACACCAAACTGGCTCTGATGAGGCACTGATGGTCTTATCCTCACGCCAGTTTTTCCAGGCAAAGATGCTTCCTCCCAGTGCTTTAAGTCCCAGCCGGGGGGGGGGGGGGGGGAAAAAGGGCAACAGGGAGAACACGGGTACCCGTCTTTTTCCCCCTCCAGAGACGAAAGCAGCATGGGCAGGGAGGAGTCTTGAAAAGAGGAATGGTGGCGAAGGTTTCCTTCCAGGTTTGGCTGCATATCTCCAACTGCTCTTACTGCATTATTATTTTAAACTGTGCAATCAGCCCTTGGAGGTTCAGCAAGAAAGGCAGGACTATAGATGACTGTAAATGAAGAAGCGGAGAGACCACAAAGCCAGCACACCCGACAACTAGACACCCAAAACATAAAACAGCTTTTGAAAAGTCTGCTTTCACGAAGGAGAAAAGGAACTGTTACAGTTTTGTGATGGAAACTCAGAATATTTCCGATTTGGTATAATAATAAAACCTCAGGAAACAGACGGCCTGCTGGTGACTGCGAGCATCAGGAAGGTGAGTAGAAATGTCAATGCTTACCTTAAGTTCTGTGCTGAATCCAGGTGGGAGATCATGGAGCTGAAAGAGAAACGCGAGGGGAAACACACGTCAACAAGGAAGCACCAAAGGTACGCAACGGCAGGAGCAACTCCGGACAGCCTGCCGCTCCTCAGACTCTCGGAGAAACACGCAGCCCCAAACCTCCTCCCCTCATTCCTGGATGAAATTTCAAAGTCAAAGCTGATGTTCTCCAGGGCCCCATAAAAGCTGAACGAGAGCAGCTTCCCCACCCTTGGGCGACAGAGGCCCATCTGCGGCAGCAGCGGCAGCACACACCAAAGTAGTGATATATCTTTCAAGGCTCACCTGTCAGGACACAGAGACACGTAGAGCAGGATGAGCAGGACAACCCCCACGAGCGTGGCCAGAGACGACCGCATCCAAGAGCTGAGCTGGCAGAAGTTACAGTACTGGACAATGGTGATCAGGATCGCACAACACATGAACATCGTGCACTGCGACGAGCAGAAAGGAAACAGCTGCTGTCAGAATCCGGCACCAGCTCCAAGGAAGTCCTCCAAACCACTGGATGCGGAGGAGGGGGCTTCCCTTAAGAAACCACAACAATCACACAGGGGAAGCCCCACCGTCTTTCACGATGACCCCAGCACCCATTTGATGAGGTCTCCTGGCACTACTGCCCCGGTGGAATCCCACATTCCAAAGATCCCGTGGAGAACCCCACCCCCACCCCCCACACATTTTCACATCTTTAACACTCAAGCAAAGAGAAGTCCGTATCTTAGACTCCAGACAACAGGCATATCCCCCCCCCCCCGCGCTCTTCAGATAAGGACACAACAGAGCCAGTTTTTTGGAGGGTCCTGCTGACCAGAGACTTCCATCCCAAAGCCTGGTCTGGAAGAGAAAACTAAGCTCCGTAGTCAACCAGAAGTGGAAAATGCTACGGTCCTTTCCCACTGACAAGAGACTAACTGCTATGAAAGTTTGGCTCTATAACAAACAAACGGCCTAGATGCAGCCACAATGACCAAATACGCTGAGCAGAGGGGGCATTCAGCAAGTATTTACTAACCGCCAGCATTTCTCCAGGGATCTTCCAAGAGAGCACACCCACCCTGCAAAGTAAGCTCAAAGGAGAGAGCCTCTTGCCCAAGGGCTGCCACCCCCCCCACCCACCCCCACCGTCCTTCACAGCCAAGGGTGTCTTTGAGCCTCCAGGGCTCCCTGCATCCCAGCCACCGCACCCCCTTCCTTTGTCACAGGAACCACAGAGGCGGAAGAGGTCAAGGTGGACAACCTACTCTGATGGGGCCAGATGGCAGGACACACGCAGGAGTCTCACACGGCCTACCAGACAGTGCAGGGTTCCTCTTGCCCGCCCAGCCAGCATCTGAGAATATTTAGATGCAATCCTGGCTCGTCTAGACGTGCATGCCGGAATACGAGGACCTCTGCTACACCCAAGGAACTTCGTCTGCATCTGCTGTTCATCCCCTCAAGGAGGAGTGCCATGCCCGATAACTCAGAACAAGGAGGGCACCCTCAAGGGACA
>NW_015165236.1:1802641-1809041 GCF_001447785.1 Gekko japonicus | reverse complement strand
AACAGAAGGGAACGACACTTGACAGAATGCGCCAAATGATGAGACTCAGCACCGCACGACTTACGTAGATGTTGTTTTCAAACTCAGAAGTGAAGTGTGAGAAGACCGCAATGGCGGGGAGGGAGATTAAAACGGCACCAACGAAGTGTCGTGGCAGCCAGCCAGCAATCACCTCCAGCAGTCGCTTGGTGCAAGCCATCACGTCCTCCAGAAAGAACACCATTCTAGGAAGCACACACACACACACACACAAACTCAAAAAAGGTTTCCCAATACACTCCACTTCATCTGTGACACAATTAAATCCCAAAGATACAGTCGAGGCTGGAAGGCCCATCCCTTGGCTAGGTGCTTGTTCGTTTCTTCACCTTCACCTGCCTCCACGGCCGTAGACCTCGGCCCCACTGAAACCCAGTCCACGCATCTCACGGGGAAGAGACCTAAGTGCTTGCCTGTCACATCCAAACAGGGCAGCGAGGGGGTCTTCAGCCTCCTGCTCCCTTCCCTTTCCCTTGTTTCCACGGCAGAGATGAGAGTGAGCAAAGCTAACTAGGGCCATGATCTTTAATTATGCCTCAAAACGGGTGTTGCTTGACCTGAACAGGCCCACTAGAACAAATGACACCCGGTATAGTCCTGCATTTCCAAACGTGCGGAGGTGGGCAACAGAAGCGTCTGCTTTCCGGACACTGTGCCAAAGATCCTGGAGAGCCGCAAAGGCAGTGCAGATCTCTCCCCATCGCTTTGGTTACTCATCGCCCGGGGGCAGGTCTTTCCTTGGCTTAATACCCCAGGAGTCTCCTCAGAGCCAATCGGCGATCTCGACTCGGCTTTGCCCGGTTTACCTGACGGAGACGAAAAGGGACAGCATCTCCAACAGGACGGCGATGACGACCACGGCCACCGCAGCGGGGGGAGGGGGGGACGCAGCCATCCCGTGTCTCAGGAAGCAGGTGACGGACAAGGTGAGGAAGACGACGGCAGACAGGAACACGTCCAGGAGGGAGCTGAAGGTGGCGCTGGCAAAAGTCTTCACCGGTGCGTTTCTTATGACCTGGGAGAAGCAGGAGAGCACACACAACTGGCTTCCAGTGCCTGACTCCCCTTTAGACCATGAGAGCATAAGAGAGAAGCCCATGGCGGATCAGGCCAGTGGCTCACCCAGTCCAACACTCTGGGTCACACAGGGGCCAGAAACACCAGGGGGGCCATCAGGAGGTCCACGGGGGGGGGGCATGCGTGAAGATGGCTGGGGAGCAGATGCCCGTAGTGGTGGCTGGGGGCCCACCTTGCCCCTCTGTGCCCCTGCCCAAGGGGATCCCACCGCAACTTTTGCGTCTGCATCAGATTCTTCCGCCACCACCCCGCCCCCAAGTCATACTGCCTGCTCTTGACATACGTGGCCTGGTATGAGTGATGCCTTTATGAAAGGTGTTTCTGTAAAACAGACTCTGTGTCTTTAAAAATCCCTATAATACTACGTCAAACCCAGTCACGTTTTACAGCCCGGGCATCTTAGGCAGAGGACAACTTTGGGTTTTGGCTGTTGTCCTCCACCCCCCGCGGTCAAATCACAGCTGACGTATGGCTACCCCTGGTTAGAGATGTAAAATTTCCGGAAATTTTGAAGCTCGGGGAAAAAAAAATGGGTTTTTCTGGGGAAAAAACGCTACATTGGCACTTTTTTTTCTTTTCCAGATTGAAAGCCATTCTGTTACTTTAGGAACATAAAATATGACTATGGACATTTTTACTTGGCATGAAATTATCACAACTAGCCTATTAAAATATAGTGTGTATCCAAACAATTATTACAAACAGAATACCCACCCTCACATGCAAAAACAGAACTGAAACCTTTTTCTTTTCTTGTGACAATAGAACCTCCAAAAGGAAGAAATGCATCTTGTTCTTGCATTAGAGAGTTCAGTTGGTAACCTAGGACTTGCTTGTCCTCAGTGCACAGAAATTAGATCAATCTGATACCATACATATTTTTTAGAAATGATTTGGAAAATATTTGAACACCTTGTCTTAAAGTATTTTATTCATCATGTTAAAATAAAATGTTCCATAATCATTTTGTTCCCTTTTCTTTTTTCAATTTTTCCAACTTTTTGGGAAAAACCAAAAAAGGCTTCAGGGAAGAAAGGTGCCCCCCCCCCCCCCCCCCGGCGAAATGTTTTCATTTTTTCCCCCGGGCCTTCACATCTCTACCCCTGGTAGGGCTTTCATGGCAAGAGACGAATGGAGGTGGGTTTGCCACTGCCAGGCTCTGCGTAGCAACCCTGGACTTCCAGGGCTGACCCTGCATAGCTTCCGAGACCTCATCTGGCTAAGGGCTGGCTAAGGGCTGTCTTCTCAGCAAGTCAGAACATTTAGAATTTCCGTCTTCAGCCGTATTTCCAGGATACAGTGTGGAGACGGTCTTGTAGCCTCAAAGGGCAGTCTGCAGTTTGCCGAATGCTCTGCAGCTGAAAGAAAAGTTCTGTGCAGGGGTATGAGAGCAGTTTTTGAGTACATCCACAGAGAGCTCTTCTGCAGGGTGAGCAGAAGAAGTACAAGCCGCGAGGGACTCCAGTCAAGCCGATTTGGACTTAAGAAACACCTGTAAGAATTGCCTAGTCTGCTGTCCCATGATTCTGAGTGCTAAAACCCAAAAGTCAAACACAAAACAAACATGCAAATACACACACCTCTTCTTGATAGCTGCTCCTGTATGCCATCTCCAGATCCTGATCCAGGAAGTTCAGGCTCAGTTTGTTAATGGGCGGTTTAAAAAAATAATCTTTCATCAAGCTAGGAAAGAGATTGACAATATGTTTAGTTGGGTGGGTGTTGTATTTTTGAATTTTTTGTGTGTGTGTCCGTGCCTGGAAGTCATGTGTGTGTCCGTGCCTGGAAGTCATGGCGACCTCTGGCGACTCCTACTGGGGCATGGAGGAGGTTCCAAAAAGTGGCTTGAGGGCCTGCCTCTGGCCTGCTGGTCCTGGTATTCTCTGGAGGTCTCCCATCCAAATAGTTGCCAGGGTCAGCCCTGCTTAGCTTCCGTGTTAGTAGAGGTAGACTGGGCTGAGTATGTGACTGGCCTAAGCCTGGGTCACCTAAATTCTAGTTTGATGCTCTAACCACTACATCACAACCACTCGTACTAATCAACAATGAATAACTTCAAAAGAACCATTACCATCAGCCACGCTGACACTCAGTTCTACATTTCATCAACTAAGTATTCAGAAGCAGCCGTCTCTGTCCTAAGCAGTGTCTGAAAGCAACAATCAAATGGATGTGAGTGAACAGAATGAAACCGATTCTAGGCAAGATAAGAGAAGGTAATTGTTGTAATGATCAAAGTCTGGTGACTGACAGGGAACAAAGAACTGAGAGATGTGCTTAAACCCTGGCCTACTTCCTAAAAAGCAAGAGAGAGCTGCTCTCCAAAGTACCTTTTCATCTAAACTTAGCTTACAGACCAGTCTGACCTTGCTATGCTAATCCACATTTCTGTAACTTCTGGACTTGACAGCTACAGGTTTTAGATGCCAATGATTCTGTCTATCTGTTGTATAAGCATACGCAGCTTACAGTGTGCCAGTTATACTGCCTCCCAATCTGCTTCTGGGTTCAATTCAAGATGCAGTTTTAATCTGTGAAGTCTTTTGCAGCCTATGACCGGCACACTGAAAGGATCGTCTCTCCCAGGATGTACCCATGCACGGACTGAGACTGGAGCAGCCGACAGGGCCTGGTCTCCTCTATCCAGCAGGTCTTCCCAGTAGCTGCCCCTCCATGGAGAAGAATGGAAAGCTACATCCCTTGTGTGTTTCCACAAAGGCTACAACGTGTTTTTATTTTCACTAACATTTAATGAATCGATTGTATGGCTGTTCTTATAGTGTGGTGATTTGTTGGAAAATAGCAGTGTACAACGACTTCATAATTACTTACTGTTTTTATGTCGCTTGCTTATTATGCATTTTATTACGTTTATTGTAAAACTGCTTTGGACACAAGAAGGCACTAGACAAATTTTACACAAGATATAAAATAAAGCTCACTTCTCTTCTGAGAAACTGACTTTCAGTTTACTTTCTGCTTGATACTTCTGCTCTTAACATACCCGAGCCAGTGAAGTAGAGGGAAGAATGTCCCCTCTAAAATCAGGGTTTCCATAGTGACCTCTGGGGTAAGAAATACTAAGAACACTTCAACCACATGGGGACTTCGTCCAAATTCCAGCATGACGAGGCACAAATTGCAACATATCCTGACTGATTCTTACAGAGTTCAGATTTGTTTGGGGAACACGATTTTTCTTCTCACAATAGATATGTGTGGCCCTTTCATTTAGCCTCAATACAGAATAAAAAGTGTACACTGTACACAAGTGGGACCTACTGCGACCAGATGCATTTCGGCCAGAGTGGCATTCTTCAGTGGTCAAGCAGTATTTGATACAATAATAATGATACAATAATACAATAACAATACAATAATAAGATAATAAGTTAATCAAAGTAGGGCCAAAACAGGGAGTTTTACAGCTACAATCGATTAACGCAAGGCCTGAGAATACTGGTGAGGCCTCATAGCCTTGTGTACCGGTCAGGTATCTATGTCCTGAATACTACTACTATTGCAGGGTTGCCACTAAAATTTTATTTTTCATTTCCCTGACTTTCCCTGACAAACATTTGTCAATTTCCCTGACCACCATTCAAATATAACGACAAGTTAAAAAATGAACAGGTCAGTGCTCCCTCTAAGCTGTGGAGTCTTGTGAGCAAAAAGCTCTACTTCGTGAGCTACTGCCATTAAAGTTGTGAGCGAGGGATTTGGCTCCTGCATAAATTAGTTTGCTCCAGAGCCCTCCTTCCTGAGCCAACACAAGAATGTGTGAGCCGGGGAGCATGCGCAGTATGGCGCGGGCAATGGGCAGATCTTCGGGATGCTCCCAAGCAGCCTGATCTATCTTTCGCCTTTTAACCTATTGTTTTTTGTTGGATGAATTATAACTACTACATCGCAGAAGGATCAAGAGACTATTTGGAGGAGCATTGGATTATAATACCCCCAACAGATAGTTCCAATACTATAGAAAGCGGCCATGAAGCGATTGGAAACTGAAATGATCTCTGCTGCAAAAGGGAAGGGGTAAGAAAAAGCTATTCTGTCTTGTTTTGAGCTATTATTGTATGAAGTTGAAGGACAATATAGGCTTTGGTAAAAAGACTATTAGAAGCTAACCTGTATGCTGAAACGTTAAAATGGAGTTGGGAGAGAGCAGCGAGGAATGGGACCCGGATACAGAAATTGCAACTCTCACAATAGAACAGTTTAAAAATTTATTGGTGAGAGAAATAACACAAGCCTTTAGAACTGCCTGTAATAATCTTCTTAAAACCTCACTAAATGTGAATCAGGATATAAGTAACAATGAAGACCAAATTCAACTGGCTCAGACTGTTATTGAGGAGTGGGACGGCTTTTTGGAAGGGACGAGGGAAATGGCGGATAACCAGCTGAAGTCCGTGAAAAAAGAAAACCAAGAGATAGATACAGACTGGACAAAAGACACAGCAGACCTTGTATCAGAAAAAGAAGATGCAAAAAAAGTCCCCATAGATGCTTTAGAAGAAAAAAAGGCAAAGCGGCAAAAGAGAAAAAGTGGAGGAAAAGCCTGTGTAAACCAGACTAAACTGAATATGAGATTGAGGACTAACCCTCTGAAATATGGAAGAGTTTAGAAGATGGAGATTTACGAATACAAAAGTGCAAGGCATTTAAGGCATTTAAAAGAAATTGAAAGAAAGAAGGAAGATATGGAAAGAGCAGAAGGAGAGAAGAGACAAATTCTATGCTTGTTGATTAAAAAGGTTTAAATACTCTGCTTCAGATTTATATGGCTTTTGAAAACAAATTGAGAGATTGCGCTGTAATGGTGGAGGAAGGAGTGATGATTTGTAAATTACATGTTTCTGTTTGTTTGCTTGCTTGTTTTTTTTATAAGGATTATTTCATTAATTTATCTCACTACCATTTTGGTATAATAGGTAGAATTAAGAAAAGGTATATAACCGAAGTGGCGGCGGCAAGGCCGGCAGCAGAGCGTTCTGTGCGCGTGCGCACGGAACGCTCTTGCACTTTCGGGGGGATTTAAACATCCCCCCGAATTTTTTTTTAACTTTTTTAATTTTTGTGCACACGTGGGGACTGGCCCACGTGTACACAAACCTCCCCCGGCCCCCCAGCTGACCCCGGAGCGCTGATCTAACGATCCGCACTCCGGGGGCAAGTTGGCTATTAGATATATACAAGTGGAGACCTGCAAGAAACTTGCGGAATGATTATCCTATTCCTCACACCTTTGCTTCCTCCTGTCTCCCTCTACCTCTCTCAC
>NW_015165236.1:1802133-1802478 GCF_001447785.1 Gekko japonicus | reverse complement strand
CCTCCCCCCCCCTCTTTCTCCCTTCTGCCCCCCCCCCTTTTTCTTTTTCTCCTCCAGCTATGGCATTATACTTATCTGTAGTTCCTTCCCTCCTCCAATCCCACCCTCTCCAGGCTCCAACTCCAGGAATTTCCCAACCTGGAGTTGGCAACACAATTTCCTTCCCACCCAACAGCCAACCTACCTTTATCTGTCTATCTGCAACTTTCCATCTCCACACCCCTCCCCCACAGCCTCTACCTAGAAAAATTACAGTCTTTCTCCACAGTGGGGACCAAAGCAGCTTACATTATTCTCTCCTCCTTTTTATCTGCACAACAACCCTGTGAGGTTGGCTAGGCTGAA
>NW_015165236.1:1778938-1801658 GCF_001447785.1 Gekko japonicus | reverse complement strand
AACGTTCTAACCTCTCTCTCACAGTTGGTGTCTGAAGCAGATCCCTGCAGAGCCCATTTCAAAGGGTTTTTGGGGGAATTCAGCCATCCCTGGAGCGATTTTCTTAGTTTTTGCATTTTTGTGCAAATACAGGAAGTGTACTGAGCAAATAGGAGCAGCTTCTGAGGCAGAGCGAGCTTCCTTTTCCTCGGACTAAGTATCCGCACGGCGCCCTCTGTTGGCTATTAGAATATATGATATATATATATATATACATACACACACACACACACACACACATTTGATACAAATATATACATATTTTAGAACAACTAAGTAGATAGTAGAGTTTCAAGGATGTAGCTTCTTTAATGTGTAAATGCTGTCTAGAGTGTGCTAAATGTTCGATGAGCTTAACAGTGAAATTGTACTGCTTAAGATAGCACATAATATAAAGGAAATTAGCAGTAAGGTATATGCAGGATTTGTAAAACATAGATATATTGTTTTTTGATACCTACTGCCTTTGATCTCCAGTAGATAGATTGACTTTTTAGCTGTGGTTAGCCCAAACAGGAAATAGATAGTTCAAACAGGAAATAGAATATAAAGTACTCAATTAATTATGAGGGTAGCTTCAATATGAAGGTTAATTAATAGTAAGAATGTTTATGCTATATGAGTTGAAATTGTGATCTATTATTAATATTGACATTAGAGAAAGAAATTAGGATTTGAAACACAGGAAGAGAGATAGGGGGAGGGAGAATATGATTTTTTGTCAATTGGCCTTTCAAAGGTCTATGTGGCCCTGAGGAAGGACTGAACTGAATTCTGAGTTAAACTCAAACAAAATATGATTTGTTGAATTTTGGAACAAAAATGAGTTGCTAGTTCACTTTAACTGTTTTGGGGAAGAGAAACTGGTAAAATAAACTGGCAAGGTATCACACACAGTCTTTTGATCATAAGATCCCTCTCTGACAGGAATCTCTCTTTCACTGGGTAGCCACACTGGCAAAGCTCTTTGTATTAATTCTCTTTTATAACTTTGGAGTCTCACAGACCCTTCTCATATCTCTTCCACACTTAAACTTGTAAAGACATATACATTGAATTCTTTAAATCTCCACACAGAACTGAGTCATCTCACTCTCTCTCAGACTCACTAACTGACTGAATCACTCCAACTGAACTCTCTAACTGACTTTTCATAACTGACTTATTTGACACACACACAGAGATTCATTCCAAACAACTCCTCCCATACTCTGTCATCCACCAATCACAGCACACTTGTCTCCCTCAATCACTCTCCTCGGCTATCACTGCACTCCAACCAAACATTTAAAGACACACTCTAAAACAAGGAATCATTACACTGCCAGATAGGTTCTTCCTTTGAAGCCTATCTGGACGGCATGCACATTCAAACACCACCTGAGCAGTGACGTGCTATAGTAGTTGAGAGCACGAGCCCTTAGGCAGACCTTCTTTGTGTAAGTTCCAGCTCTGCTCATTACAGGTGTGCTGTACAAACACACGGCTCAAAGAAGCACGGCGGCCCAAGCTGAGAAATCACACAACACCCTCCAGTCTTTCAAGTGCTTCACATGCATTCACCCAGCAACCTTTGCCATAACCCTGCAAGGCAGGCCAGGGCTAAGGCAGAAGTGGGGCTGAGGCCACAACAGTAGCAGCCAGCCGAAGGCCACAGAGGAACTCTGTGGAGAAGGGGAAATCCGTGAGTTGGGTGCACTGACACTCACAGCCACTACGGCACAGCAGCCCTCCAGGCCCTGACAAGAATTGCAAGGGGGGACAAAAGCAAGGAGAGAACTCAAGAGACCAGGAGAGGGCTTCCTGCGGCGCCAGCTGCTGAAGGCAGGCAGCTTAAAGAAGCTGGGGGGGGGCTCTTCCTGGTGAAGTCTGGAAACTGGTGACCGGCTCCTTCTCACCTGTCTTCTTTAATCACATCCACAAAGTGGGCGTCCGTCTTCTCTCGGATGTTTTTGAACCTCAATGGCAGAAGAGCCGACTGATCCAGACTCACCCCGGCCCACCTCCCTTTCTCCTGCAACATCTCATACAGCGACGTCTGGCTATTGCTCAGCTTCTCTTCCGGGGGAGGGCTCAGGAGTCCGTTCTGGGCCTTTGGACTGCATCCCGCAGGACCCTGGTTCAGGGCAAAGAAAGGGGGAGAAGAAGACACCAGAAAAGTCACAAATCGCATTGTGACTGTTAGGACGGGGACCAGACTAAATTAGCAACTTTCCGTAATCGCCCCTTCCAGCTGTAGACCCACCTCAGCCCCCCCCCCCGTTCCCCACAAGAAGCATTTATGGAGATCTGTGGACAAGGGGGAGAGGGGAGGCAGGAAGGTACTGTACTAATGGTGGGAAATTTAGTCTGGACCAATCCCTACATCCTTAAGTGCATCTCAGCGTGAAAACACGGTTATTTGTTCATTTCTGAATGGGACAGCCGGCACACTCAAGCATGAGGAGACAACTCAGGGCAGGCAGATTAAACATCTTGATTTAAAGCAGACCCAGCACATTAAACAATTATCTTAAGACAGGAGACAACTTTTAACTTTAAAAGTGGTAACTTCTCTGATATGACGGGACATGTGAAGAGGAAACTGAAAGGAAAAGTAGAAAGGGTCAAAACCATTCGGGAAGCTCGGAAACAAATAGTTTTAAATAATCCTGGAAGCTCAGATAAAATATATACCGCAGGTTAGGAAAGGCACAAATAGGTATAGAAAAAGGCATGGATAACAAACAAAGTAATGGAAGCTGTAAAACATAAGATGGGTTCCTTTAAGTGGTGGAAAGCTAGTCTCAGTGAGGCTGATAAAAGAGAACATAGGTTGTACCTAAAAAAATGCAAGACTGTGGACAGGTAGGCAAAAAGGGAATATGAGGAGCATATTGTAAAAAACGTAAAGACCAATGATAAAACTTTCTTCAAATACATTAGAAGCAGGAAACCAGCCAGGGAGGCAGTGAGGCCCTTGGATGACCAAGGGGTAGAAGGAGTACTGAAGGATGATAGGGAAATGGCTGAGAAGCTGAATGCATTTTTTGCCTCTGTCTTCACTGCGGAAGAAGAGAAACGCTTGCCTACTCCAGAACCGTTGATTTCGGGAGGGGTGTTGAAAGACCAGAGTCAGACTGAGGTGACGAGAGAGGTCGTACGACTGGTAGACAACTTAAAAACTGATAAGTCACCAGGCCCGGATGGCATACATCCAAGAGTTCTGAAAGAACTCAGATGTGAACTTGTGGGTATCTTGACAAAAACATGTAATCTTTCATTAAAATCTGCCTCCATTCCTGAGGGCTGGAAGGTAGCTAATGTCACTCCAATCTTTAAAAAGGGTTCTAGAGGAGATCCAGGAAATTACATGCCAGTCAGTCTGACGTCAATACCGGGTAAATTGGTGGAAACTGTTATTAAGGAAAGAATTAGTAGGCACATTGATGAACAAAACCTATTGAGGCAGACTCAGGATGGGTTATGTAAGGGAAGATTTTGTCTCGCTAACTTATTAGTGTTCTTTGAGGGAGTGAACAAATATGTGGACAAGGGGGACCCAACAGATGTTGTTTACCTTGACTTCCAGAAAGCTTTAGATAAAGTTCCTCATCAAAGGCTCCTAAATAAAAGGACAAGTCCTCTTGTGAATCAAAAACTGGCTAATTAATAGGAAACAGAGAGTGAGTATAAATGGGAAATTTTCTCATTTGAGGGTGGTAAGCAGTGGGGTACCGCAGGGATCAGTACTCGGTCTGATGCTTTTTAACTTGTTCATTAATGGTTTGGAGTTTGGAGTAAGCAGTGAAGTGGCTACATTTGCGAAGTTGTTCAGGGTGGTGAAAACCAGTGAGGATTGTGAGGCACTCCAAAGGGATCTGTCAAAGATGGGCAAGTGGGCGTCAACATGGCAAATGGGGTTCAATGTGGCCAAGTGCAAGGTGATGCACACTGGAGCCAAAAATCCTAAATATAAATACACGTTGATGGGGTCTGAACTGGCAGAGACTGATCAAGAGAGAGATCTTGGAGTTGTAGTAGATAACTCACTGAAAATGTTAAGACAGTGTGTGACAGCAATAAAAAAGGCCAATGCTATGCTGGGGATTATTAGGAAGGGAATTAAAAACAAATCAGCCAGTATCATAATGCCCCTGTATAAATCAATGGTGCAACCTCATTTGGAATACTGTGTGCAATTCTGGTCACCACACCTCAAAAGGATATTATAGCATTGGAAAAAGTGCAGAAAGGGGCAACTAGAAGGATAAAAGGGTTGGAACACTTTCCCTATGAAGAAAGGTTCGGGCTCTTTAGCTTGGAGAAACGACAGCTGAGGGGTGACATGATTGATGTTTACAAGATTATGCATGGGATAGAGCAGGTAGAGAAAGAGGTCCTTTTTCCCCCTTTCTCACAATACAAGAACTCGTGGGCACTCTATGAAATTGCTGAGCAGTTGGGTTAGAACAGATAGAAGGAAGTACTTCTTCACCCAAAGAGTGATGAACACATGGAACTCACTGCCACAGGAGGTGGTGGCGGCTACAAGCATGGACAGCGTCAAGTGGGAATTGGATAAGCATATGGAGCAGAGGTCCATCAGTGGCTGTTAGCCACAAGGTATAGATAGGAACTCTCGGCCTGGGGCAAGGGATGCTCTGTATTCTTGCTGCCGGGGGAGGGGGGGCAACAGTGGGAGGGGCTTCTAGTGTCCTGGCCCCACTGCTGGATCTCCTGATGGCACCTGGTATTTTTGGCCACTGTGTGACAGAGTGCTGGACTGGAGGGGCCATTGGCCTGATCCAACACTGGCTTCTCTCATGTTCTTAACTAGGGGATATATTTACAAAATATCAAATTCTTTATGATCGTGAACACTTTGCCTGCATTTCTTATCGCATCGGCCTCCCACCCTTCCCTCCAGCGACTTCAAGGGCAGACCAGGCAGAATTCCGCCTTCGCAGCCGCCCTGTGAGGTGCGCCAGAGGCAGAGAGGCTGTTCTTTGCCCAAGGTCAGCCTGGGAGGCCCACGAGCCAAGAGGGACTTGCTCCCGGATGCCCCCCGGGGCCCGGGCCTCTTCCGCACCGGCTCCCAGGGCCACAGGCGCCCTTGAATTAGGGATGCTCCCAATAAAGAATCTCCCTGGGACAAGCTGTGGCCTGACGTTCAATGAACCGTCATGATTCACTCAGCCAGGAACAGCCGCCTCAAGGCACTTTGAAAAGAGACCCCAACCTCCGGAGGCTGAATGTTCAGATTTTATGAAAAAGGGTTTTTTAAAAAAAGAACACCTGCAGCAGAACAGCAGAAGTTAGTTAGTTGTTGTAGATTTCCCGGGCTGTGTGGCTGTGGTCTTGGCATCGTAGGACCTGACCTTTCGCCAGCAGCTGTGACTGGCCTCCTCAGGGGCATAACGCAGAAAGATGGCGTACCCCCCATGTCAGCGTGAGAAGAAAAATGGGAGGCAGGTCATTTATATCTATTCAGGAAGGTGGGGTAGGGCTGAGTCATTATCTTGCAGGAGTTCCCCAGGCTGTGAAACATCCTAAGGGAGGACCTTTGTCTGAGGAGGTTCTTTTGCATACGGATGTGCTGCTGAAATTCTAATCTTATCTGTAGTGCACAAGTGAGGCTCTTCTACAAACCGTGATGAAATGGAAATGCAAATAAGATCCAGCAAGGGAACAGCTCAGCGAGCGGCATTCAGGGTGGTTGCCACAGAATTCTGCTGTCCGCCTCCCCATGTTAGTCTGCCTTATTTATCCACTAGGAAGAGAAAGCGTTTCTGAGGGCGAGTTGCAGAGGGCAGCCCAGCAGCCATGCCGACCTCCAGATTCAAGGCCAGCGGCACCTTAAGAGACCAACAAGGGTTGTTTGCTTTTTTGGGTGTTTTTTTTTGGGGGGGGGGATAAGCTTTTGAGAGCCAAAGGTCCCTTGGTCAGAAAGCTCATGCCCCCCACCCACCCCAAATCTTTTTGGTCTCTAAGGTGCTCTAAGGACTCAACTTTACCCACTCGAGGCTCTTAGCTGCTAAAAAGTGAGCCATGATAGGGGCTTATGGGGGGAAAGCGTAAAGAAGGCTTTTTCCATCTGACCCTCTGTGCTAGAGCTCAGGGTCCGCCCCCCCTTGAGCCTGACGAGCAGCAGAATCAGAACGAGACTCCTTCCGCACAGTACGACCCGACGAGAGCCCCGGTGGCGCAAGGGGCAGGGATGGCCACGGGCACAGGTGGCTCAGGTCCCCAGTGAAATGGGGATGAGGCAAGAAGCCGCAGCCGTTATGCCTCAGTGCTCAAAGACGGTGTGGTCTAGAAGCATCCATCGTCTGCTGGTGTCAACAGCAGAAGAGGGTACCCTTGTTGAAATCCAGCAGACTTCTTCAGATGTTCTTGTATACCTGAACAGTTCTGACTCTTCCACAGCTTCTAGAAACATCTGCTAGTGGAGCTTCCAGAAACGTTTCCTCGTGGAGACTGTCAGCCACGGGCTGGGATCTCCTGGGGCACTTCCATGGATGGGACAATGTCCGCCAGCAGAGCACAACTTTCTTGCCTCCACTTCCCTGCTGCGGGCAAAGATGCCCTTCCCCCAAGAAGCGCTAGACCACGTCCTGTTTGACTGCAAGCTGCAGAACAAATTTCGCGAGCCCCTTCCTCTGCCTGTGTCATTGATTGCCTTTAAACAGCAGACAGAGATCATGCCTTCTGAGTGTTGGAAATGTGTGTGTTGCAAGGTCTAAAATCCAGTCATTATAGGGTTAATGTGTGTTTACCTGGTGTGCTGTTGTTTAGACTGACCTGGAAGGGAACCTGGCACAGAGCCAAGGGGAAGAAAGCCCGGGAAAGTGAAGCCTATTTATTAACAATCATTGGTTAATGCATTCAGGTGATTTCCTTCTAGGGGTCAAGAAGAAGAAGAATCTCCATTGTTGTAGACTGCATGGTCAAGTGTAAAGATGTAGTCTTAGGTGTCTTTGTTGTTTTGTAGATTTCCTGTGAACCCTTCCCTTAGAAATAAAGATTTTTACATAGAAGAAAATGCCTCCTCTCCAGTGAAGCAAAGATCCATTGTAATCACTGAATATTTAACTATTTTGCCAGTTTTTAAAGTACTGAGGAGCTTTCTTTCAGACAGGCATCACAATGTTACTTACCGGGTAGCTAGATTTGGCTGGCTTGCTACAAGGCATAGGAAAACTGTAATAGCTCATGTAGGGGATTGTTGAGACTTTAAACTTCTTAATAGACTTTGTAGCATTCTACTATATTCTGAATTATTTTATTATGAGGTATTATTCAGATTCTATTGTGAATTATTTTATTATTGTTGTATAGCCCCAATGAGGCATTTTATTGTTTGTGATTAATGTTCTGGTCATAGACCATGAATAAAACCTTGAACCCTCCCCCAAATGCTGCAACAGGATGGGGCGGGAGGCAAGAATGTTGTACTCCACAAGCAGAAATCCTTCTGACTGCTGAACAATTACATCTTTTGACCTTATCGCTAAGCAGCAGAGCAGCCAACAGAAGAGAGCAAGTAAGAATAAGATACCTTTGTGAGGTTTTTGTGTTCGTCCTGACACCCGTTTTGGACAGCTGCTTCCTCTATACTTGCTGCACAGGTGGGAGCCAGTGTAACATTGCACAAAGGGCAGGCCTAAAAACCAAGAAAGAAAGAAAGAGAGAGAGAGAAAGAGAGAGAAAGAGAGAGAAAGAGAAAGAGAGAGAAAGAGAGATAAACATTTTTATCTTTTCACAACTAGCCCGCTGCTAACACTTTTCACTGACATCTCCAAATTGCATACATTTTCAGCGTTTTGAACAAGCGAACATCAAAAGGATGCTGTGAATGGTCTGCACTGCGGAAGCCATTTTCCCTTCCTGAAAACATAATATAACCACAGCAAAGAGGTCTTCAGAAATACAGCGGGCTGCAAGAGGGCCAATAAACTGAATTCCAGTCCAGATAAGACTGAGAGGCTGTTCTGCACAACAGTCTTATCAAGGAATTAAATCAGCTCGTGACACATGGGACTGACTGCATTCCCTCTGAAACACGAAGCTTACTCACCGCTTGGGGGTATCATTTAGACCCACCACTGCACATTCCTCTTCCTTCTGTGGCCCATGGAGCTTTGGGCAATACTAGTTGGTGATTTCACCAGCTGTCTCACTCCCCGTAATCCAAAGGAAGTCATGTGCAAAAATGATACCACAGCTGACTGAGTTTGTTCCCCACCCCTCCTGATTCATGTTTTTATGGGCCCCACAGAAATAACTAAAAAATTTCCAAAAATTTCTGGGTCAAAACTTCAAGAGTGCCTTTTTGCCATTTCAGATATCCCTGAGATGAAATGAAACAGCAAGTCTGGGGTGTAATGTTGGACTGGAAACATCCAAATGCATGTCCCTGAGTATCACATCTGAATTGTGAGGCCAAACAACAGCTCATGAACCCAAACTACATGCTGAAACATTCAAATGCCAAGCATCAAATCAAGACATGTAAATTCAAGACATGTAGATTGAAGGTCAAAGAAGACGGGGACGGCAAAGGATGAGATGGTTAGACAGTGTCATAGATGCAACGAACATGAAGTTGAGCAAACTTCAGAGGACAGCGGAAGACCGGAAGGCCTGGTGTGATCTGGTCCATGGGGTCGCGAAGAGTCGGACTCAACTGTGCGACTGAACAACAACAAAATTCTGTGACTGTCTCTGCTCAATGTTTTATACTGCTAAGTCCTCTACTCAGCGTAACCTGTTAAGTGTGTTCCTAAGAAACACTGGCTGCTACAAATCCCAACACAACACTGGGAATTTTTAGCAGGGATTTCCTGTGTTGGAGGACATGAAGCGGCTCCACTTGAACTGGCAGTGAGGTAGACAGCTGCCCAGTGATTCACAACCCAAAGGAAGGAAACCATCCGCCTGTCACCCCACCATTCTCTTTGACCGACACATTTTCAATTTCAGTCAAAACAACGCCGAGCTGAGAAATCAAACCATAGGCTGATACAACAGATGGTAGAACAGAGTTAGCTCTGTCACCAAATGTTCTATAGTCCATGTGTCTCTGAGCTGAATTATCTATAATGTGAACTATGCAAATGGTTGACTGTACTATTAACAGCAGCTTCAAAATGTTCCTCAAATGCTTCCAATAGCTGTAACAAGTAGTTTCTTCGAGGAGCCATCTGCACAGAGTACAGGCAGGAGGGTGTCCCAGCAATTCAGAGCTTCCCTTCATATATATATCCTGTCAAACTTCAAAGTGGGATGAAGATTTCGCAAGCATTTACTGGAAGCCTTGTGATACGTGGCCACCACACCCTCTCGAAGGTTTTCAGACTTCTTTAGCGGCTGGGACTGAAGGAGGATTGAAGAAGGACTGTGCTTGCTCTTTCCAGGCCGATTAGTCTTCACGGACATGCAGTGAACTCTGTGACCTGCCAGCCATCCTGCTCAATTCTACCTTTGGAGTATTCTTTGGGCTTGATGGAGAGATCTGACATTATTGGCAACATCACAAAACTGTTCTTACACATTTTGTATGAAATAATATCAGCTGCCGCTGGAGAACAGCTAATGCCACTGTGCCTGTGCCCAGCAATGCTTCCATTCATTTTTTCCTGTGTGCAAGTCAAAGCGCTGGTGCTCGCCTTTAAAAGACTGCGATGTGAGCATCTTCAAGGCCACCCCCTCCCGTATAAACCCCGCTGCAGAGGTCCCCATCACTGAGGCAAGGCAGACATCAGCAAAGAGCAAAGAGCTCCACAAATAAGCGATCGCTGCTGAGAAGAGTCTCCGTCCTCCGGCTGCTTGGTGCCTTTCTTGTTAAATCGGAGCCGCCAGGCAAAAAGTGTCACTGACCCCAGGAACTGGTGATTCAGTCGGCTGCGAGAGAGGCAGATACTCAGTTGGATAGTTTTGGTTAAGCTGCTTTTATTCCGTGCATCTGACCCTGCAGAGATATTTCACAGTTTTATCCGCCGTACTCTCCTGAACTGCATTTTCATCACGTCTTATCATCTGTTGTTCACCTACGGTCACTGATGCTGATATATTGATTTTAATGTTACTTCTTTTGTGTGTGTAACTACTTTTGTGTGACTTATCTTTATGTGCAGGAAAGTACTTATAGAACGCACAAATGTTACAGCCTACAAACAATGAGCGACGGATTAACTAATTTAATGTGGCAAGCCAAAACTACCAACAGAGAAATCAATTCAGGTCTACAGAGATTTTAGAAGTCTTTATAATATGGTTACTTATTCACCATTACTGATAGCATGCCTTATCACAATTTAGCACAGATGATCTCACATTCTTTCGACCCACCCACCCACCCATTAAAATCAAGCCTCAGTAACTGAACTGAATGTAATTCCTTCCTCTCCGCTCCATCTCCTTCACATCCCTTGAGGATTAAGCTCCCTGGACTAGGGATCTGTTCTTTTGATGTTTCCTGGTAAGCACCAAGAATCCGCATGTACCTCCCTCTCACAATTCCAGAACAGAAAAGACCTTTAACTGGCCACAGAAGGCCTGCAATGACGGTGCCAGATCTCCCTCCCTGGGGGTATAGTTTCAAATTTGAGGGGGGGGGGACAGGAGTGGAAAAGGCCCTTGTATGGGTTCCCCATCAACCTCACCTCTAAAAGGGTCAGTTCCATCAAAAAACCCTCTCACAGATGTTCTACATGCCCAAACAGATGGATATTGGAGAATGCAGCGCGTAAAGACACTTGTCCTTTACTACCCAAGGGAGTCTCAGAGCGGTTTACAATCTCCTTTCCCTTCCCCTCCCCACAACAGACACCCTGGGAGGGAGGCTAGGCTGAGAGAGCTCTTGACAGAAACTGTTCTTTTTCAAGGACAGCTCTTATCAGAACTATGGCTTGCCCAAGGTCATCCAGCCAGGTGCAAGTGGAGGAGTAGGGAATCAAATCCGGTTCTCCCAGATTAGAGTCTGCGCACTGAACCACTACACCAAACTGGCTCTCATAAATGTCACTTTGTCGGGCCGGGCCATGTGTGCCATAGAACGTAATGCCAATTATAGGAGATATAAAAATGGTATAAAGGAGAGCAGCTGGTAAGCGCCTAGTTGGTGTCTCCTCACGGGACAGGAATGCCGTTCTTGGGGAACAGCTGCAGTAGGCAACCCAAGTAAACTGGTAAAGAGCGCTCGTCGCCATCACCATAGATGTCCGTAAGAGCTGTCCCAACCTGCAAGCACAATCTACATGGGTTGCATATTCTCTGACAGAAAAGGCTGGATACCTCCTCTTGGGTCAGCTTTACATCCCTAAATACTTGTGATTTGCCTGGACTAACTCCGCTTATCCATATGCACTCAGTGCTTTTCTGCCTTCAGACACTGGTTCAGCTGCATTCACTGCCTCCCTGCAATTATCTGGAAAGGACGGGTAGAGCTGAGAGTTATCAGCATTTTACTGATCCTTCAGCCTGTATCTCCAGAGAGTCTCTCCCATGAAGTTTAAAATCTGTGTGAAATCACTGGGAGACGATGAAACTGTGAAGCACGCCCACAGTACCTCCTTCTGATCGCAGCAAAGACAAAAAGTGCATCCAAAACCCATCTAAGGTGAACAATACAAAAAATCCCACAGTTGATGGTTACCTAAAGTTGCCAAGAAAGCCATCCTCAAAGATGTACTCCCATAATCAACTGGCCAGCATAAATCATCTTTTACAGTGACCAAGTTGGTGCCATATACAGGTCAGAAACCAGAGAGCTATACAGTCGGTATCATCCAGAAATACCTGGAGTCACCACTTTGAGGGATGCTGCCTAGAAACTGCCGATCGGAAACTGGTTTATCCAGGCCTGAAGAATCTACAGAGGGTTTTTTTTCTCCCCTCAATAAGGATCCCGTCACTGCCTCTTTCAACACCAGAGGCAGCCATCTCTTAAACGAAAGAATTATTACTAGTTTGTGCCATAAATAAGGAAGTTCTCCTCCGGCAGATTTCAACAGCTGGGATGGAACAGGATCTGCAGGACCAGGGGCTGGATCAACTCCAGATATTCTGTCCACATCTTCAGGTTGCAGAAACAAAAAAAGGCATCCATCAGAGCAAGACTAACTAAATCCCCAGGAGCATGCAGCATCTCTGAATGAGAGCCAGTTTGGTGTAGTGGTTAAGTGTGCAGATGCTAATCTGGGAGAACCGGGTTTGATGCCGCACTCCTCCACTTGAACCTGTTGATGTGACCTTGGGTCAGTCACAAGCTCTGGCACAGCTGTTCCTGAAAGAGCAGTGTAATGATTCCTTGTTTTATATGTGTGTGTGTCTCTTTAAAGGTTTGGTTGCATGGCTGTGTGATGGACTAGAGTGCTTGAAGAGACAAGTGTGGTGTGATTCGTGATTGACAGAGAGGGAGAGGGGTTTTAGAAAGGGTTTCTGAGTGGATGAATGGGTATGTCCTTCAGGAGTGACAGTTAGAGGTTTGACAGTTGATAAAGACAGTTGTTAAGTTTTAGTTCGTTCTGAGGTCTGAGGGAGAGAGACAGTCTTGTGTGTGATACAAGAGTTAAGTTCTGTGTATGAAGAAAAGTTGAATGTATAAGGAAACAAAAGTTAAATGAAAGTCTGAGTGACAGACTGGAGTGAAATAGGAAATGTATATGACCCTGAGTAATGAGTTACAAAGTTACTTGAAAAATCCCTGTCAGAAAGGGAGCAGATCTTGTGTGAGACGTTACATTGTTCTACACTTTTATTTATGAACTGTTTCAATAAATCTTCTTTTATTTAAGTCTGCCAGCTCTGAAAGAAATACTTCCCAGGACCACAGTAGTACCTCGAAAGCCTTAAAACCGACCTACCTACCCAGTGATAGCCAAAAGAAAGTATAAAGGTTTGGAAAGCCTAAAATTTCCTGGTGGCAGCCTAACCTACCCAGTTGAACAAAATAAAAAGAACACTTTAAAGTGAAACCAGGCCTCCCCAGATAAGGGGACGTCACAAGTGGTGCTTGGTGGTGGGATTCGAACATCCTGAGGAAGAGAACACATTATAGAGAGCATATATTGAGTGAAATAAAAAGTCTGGGAGAAAGAAATACAAAAAGACAGAAAAATGGCAGAGTTTTTGGGATTAAAGGAGGCTTTAATTCAGAAATGTATAGACTTAAATTTACCTCATGAAGGAAGAGGGGCAGAAGAGATGAGGGCTAGTCTGATTCAAAACGCGGTGGAAACAAGTAAACATGATAGTGAGGGAAAGTTTAATCCCAATCCTGATTATTTGGAGTTTTTGAAAGAAAATAGCGATAGAGAAATGGAAAAGTGGAAGGTTGAAACTGCACTTAGAGAGAAGGAATTAGAAATGACCACAGCACTTAGGGAACGAGAACTACAATTGGAAGCAGAGAGATTGCATTTACAAAGAGAGAAACTTAAACTTGAGGAGAAAAAGGAGGGAAGCCTAGAGAATAGATATGATAACCCTCGAGTGACACCCAAGGATTTTATAATGTATGTGACAGGAGAAGATCCCCAAATCTTTTTGTCAACTTTTGAAAAATCTGCTCAAAATTGGGGAATACCAGAGACTCAATATATGAAATATTTACCCAGTTTAATTAGGGGGGAACTAGCTGAGATTTATAATACATTTCCCTCAGATACGCCTGTTGTATATGCCGAATATAAAGAAGCTGTGTATGACAAATTTAGACTCTGTGCTCATTACTTCAGAAAAAAATTTAGGAGTCTGACTCCTCAAAAAGAGAAGTCGCTTAAAGCATTCAGCGCACAATTAGGTGATTCCTTTGACAAATGGATCTCATCAGCCAAAACTGACACTAGAGAAAAATTAAGGGAGCTGATGATTCTAGATCAATTCCTTTCCCAACTTCCCTCAGAAATAAGACTTTTGGTGAAAGATAAGCTTCCTGAAAATGTAAAACAGGCAGCCGAATGGGCTGATAAGCTAATGCTCAATAGGGGGGGGTTGGGGAAAATATGAACAAAGGGAGTTCAAGTCTAAAATACTTTCGCAAGCCAGCCCTGTCTCTGAGAGAAGGAGACCTGAGGGTAAAGGACTGGATAGAAAAGTGGAGGAAACCAAGGAGAGTAATTGGAAGGACAGACAATGTTATACCTGTGGGAAATCCGGACATTTATCATATCAATGTGTAAAGAACCAAAATAAACCCAGAAGCCCTGAGCAAATACGAAGACTCACTAGGTTTACCTCAGGAAATGAGGGAGCACAGCCTAGAAACTACAGTAGTACCGCAGAGACTTATGAAAAGTCCGACAATACCACTCCCTCCCTTATAGCTTAGGAAACAATTTATCTGTGTGGAGTTAAATTAGGACAGTCTTTGCTGCTTTCACCGCCACACCACAGGCTCGACTGTGGACTCCTGTGTTCCACCAGGCTTGGCAGCTCTAAGTGTCATTCTAAACACTTCACATTCCCCAGCGTGTTAGAGAAGGGGGGGGGGGACCCAGAAGTTCCCTGGCGGTGTTAGGACCAACTGGGGACCCACCAATTGATTGACATGACTGACAGCCAAATCAGCAGGGAAATTCCCCAGAGATGCCAGGAAGCTCTTTCAGAGCCACCCTTCGCCAGGAGCAGAGGATGTTAACTGGGTCTTTACTTGGCCCTGTCCCTTGAGCCAGTTTGGTGTCATGGTTAAGTGCACAGACTCTACTCTGAGAGAACCAGGTTTGATTCCCCACTCCTCCTCCTCTTGCACCTGGCTGGATGACCTTGGGCAAGCCGTAGTTCTCTGATAAGAGCTGTCCTTGAAAAAAGAGCAGTCTCCGTCAAGAGCTCTCTTAGCCCCACTGACCTCACAGGGTGTCTGTTCTGTTGTGGGGGGGAAAGGAGTTTGTAAGCCGCTCTGAGACTCCTTTGGGTAGTGAAGGGAGGGGTATAAATCCAATCTCTTCTTCTTCTTCCACTTCTACTCCTCCAGATGCAGCCAGCTGGGTGACCTTGGGTCAGTCACAAGTTCTCTCAGAGCTGTTTTCTCAAGGGCAGTTCTTGAAAGAGCTCTCTCAGCCCCACCTACCTCACAGGGTGCCTGTTGTGGGGAGGGGAAGGGAAAGGAGTTTGTCAGCCACTCTGAGACACCTTTGGGTAGTGAAGGGCCATGGGGTATAAATCAATGTTCCCTCTAAGCTGTGGAGTTTTGTGAGCAAAAATTCTGCTTGGTGAGCTCCTGGCCCTAAAGTTGTGAGCAAGCGATTTGGCTGCTGCATAAATTAGTTTGCTCTGGAGCCATCCTTCCTGAGCTAAGACAAGAATGTAAGAGCCGGAGGCTAGAAAAAGTTTGAGCTAGCTCAAACTAATTCAGCTTAGAGGGAACACTGGTATAAATCCAATATCTTCTCTTCTTCTCTTCTTCTTTAAACCCCACCACGCCATAATCTTGAATTCTGCCACCACCACCAGATCAACTATCTCTTGTCCTGCACAGACCACCACATCAAAGAAGGTATGCCCAGATATATGTCCGGGGCTCACAGCGTTACCTGACACTGTCCCACAGTTGTTATGCTCTGGAGATAAAGCATGGATGCTGAAGTCTCCAGAACATTCAGTCAGAGGGTCTTCAACACCAATCGTTATAGAGAGGAGTGAGCCCACCAAGAGAATCTCTGTCTTGTGAGCACAATTTCAGATGTATACACTTATGAAACAGGACAGTAGACGAGGGGAACAGAAGTCGATCATAATCTGCTGGCTACAGCCCCAGTCTCACCAGCTTGAAACCTGGCAGGCATGACAAAGAGAGCCCAACTAACACCACTGTGTTCCACCAAGCAGCATCGCTGTGTCCATCCAGGGCTAAATTCCGAAGTTTCCTGTTAAGTGACCTGGCCTTTTAAACACAGTAGTTTGTTGATTGGATGCCCAAAGTTTATTTGGTTGGGAAGAGGATCCAAAGGGAGGCAAATTCATGAGAGTTTTTGCTGCTTTCTCCTCACGGGGTAAGTCTACTTCCCACTGCCCCAGATTCAGGGGGTGGCAACATCCTTGCTGCTGCCTCCAATCATCCTCTCACCTCTCCAGTTCCCCTGAGTGTCACACTCTAATACAGCAGAAGAAGAACTACTAGAAAAGTAGAAGGATTTACACACCTCAAAGTAATTTGAAAGACAATTTGGGTAGCAAAAGATTTAAAAAACCAGTAAGTTAAGCCCGTCTGAAACGATGAAAGAAAGATCAAATATAAGCTACAAACCAGAAACAGCAGTGAATATTATCATAACCATTTCCCCCCCTCAAGTCTATGGACAGATTAAATTCCTGGCAGAGGACCTCTCTTGCTGGAACAAATTTCACACTTAAGAACAGGGGCAGTCCGATAATGCTTTGCAAAGCACTGAAGAAAATCATAAATGCTGCTTTCCAAGTACATGAAATTATCTGGCTCTATTTGTGGCTCAGGACTCTCTCCCATTAGATGCACTCACAGATTACCATGTGAAAAGCAAGAGCACACACACACCCCAATCACCACACTTTGCCAGCCTCCAACTGCTCAGAGCAGCAGTACTTTTATCTTCCCAGTAACCCTACCAGGAGGTTTAGCCAACCTACAGACACTTTGGCCTAAAACTCAAAAGCCGGCCGGAGCTGGGGACTCAGGTCTAGATTCCCACATCCGGCTCTGGTCCTCTCTCCCAGTCTTTCGGTTAACAAATGCAAAGCCTAACTGCAAAGGAATAGAGTGTTTATTTTTCCTTCTTCAGGAATTCACAACAATCAACACAGCTGCATATTTTCCAGCATTTCCCCCATGTCAGCTAACTACGCTGCTGCTCCTCTCCAATTTATGTTTTCTTTGAGGAACAGGCTGGTCTTTGATAATTAAACAATGCAAACATCAGGAATAAACACAGCAAAGACAAGCCAAACACAGACATACCACACATATGCATTTGAATCACGAGAACACAAAGCTGTCCGATTAAAGATCTCCCGGCCAATGATGTGACTGTGTCTGTGTTTTGGTCAGCATGTGGGAGACTGAGCTTCAACTCCCCAGGCTGCCATGGAAGTCCGCTGGGTGACCTTGGGCCAGTCACCCACTCAGTCTGACTTGCCTCTCATGATGGCATCGTTTCTAGCTAAGCATCTCAACAGAGGTATGAAGAATGTATTTGACAAACCTTGTTTTTCTTTGGTGGTCTGCAACCCTTTGCTAAGTCACCAATGTTCTCCACTGATGAGGCTCCCTGTAACTTGCTTCTGTCTCCCGCTTCAAGGCCCGGAAACAGAGTCTGTGAGCAGCTGCAAAGGGGATCCTTAGCTTTCAAACCAGAGATCAGGAACGTTTTCATGCCTATGGGAAAGTTACAGTTAGAGCAGCAGAAACAGTTCTTCTGTCCACATCACCGCAGAAACCCCTCTCTCCACACCCAGAAGCTGCGTAAATAACAATACCTGCTACCAGTGTTCCCTCTAAGCCGAGTCAGTGTGAGCTAGCTCACAGATTTCTAGCCTCCGGCTCACACATTTTTGTCTTAGCTCAGGAAGGATGTGGCTCCAGAGCAAACTAATGTATGCAGTAGCCAACTCGCTCGCTCACAATTTTAATGCCAGTAGCTCACAAAGTAGAATTTTTGCTCACAAGACTCCACAGCTTAGAGGGAGCATTGCGTGCTACCAGTGCTAGCAAGGCTGGTCGCTTACACCACCAGTTCCTCCTCCTCCTAGAATCAGAACTAAGCCTAAACTTTGGCAACAAAAGATGCATTTTGTAAGTTGCTCAGCCAACCCTCGCAGAGTTGTGTTTTCCTCGGCTTCTTTTCTAATCCTTCCTTTAAAACACACACACACCCCAGAATGGCTTCCTTGTATAATGCACTATATGACAGCCCTCAAGTGCTACTGCTGTTCATTAGTCAGCCACCGAGCTCCTTGGCAGCGTGAACATGTTAGCTTTAAAAGCTCCGTGTCTTAGGAGAAATGGAAAGCTGGCACTGCAGCAATTTGCAAGGCTGTTCGAGTCCCCTGCAAGAGAGGGAGCAAGGAAGGACACAGCCCCCTCCAGCCTCTTTATATTCTTCCTTCGGGCAGCAACCGTCGCATCAGCACTGAGTAATAAAGGCAGCACAAGTCTTTCAAGAGAAATGACTCACACATCAAATTAAGACACTTCCAGTATGTCTAAGACTGCATCTTCAGGCACCCTTTGATGGGGATTTAGCCCCATTTAATTCGGGGGGTGGGGGGGACTGCTTCATAAAATGCATGCACAAAGTATTTCAGTGATCTGACAATACACAGGAACAATCCTGACTCACTGTAGCCTCTCTTATTTTGTTGTGCTAGACTGAATCTAGACAGAGGCTATGAAGGGGCCTGGATATCTTTTAACTACCCTAGTTATATCTGTGTTGTTGTGACACCAGGTAAGTGTCAGGCTAATTCAAAGCTACCCATAAAATAAAGGCTTTTATTTTAGCCATATACACTTAACCACAGTATAACCTGCAATCTAGAATGAAAGTTTATGGCAAACGCACATAAAAGTGTTCATGTTTTCATAGCAATACACTCCTCTGCATAAATTTGCTACTAAGGCATCTGGTAGCGACTAACAGGTCCAAGTTCAGTCAGCTGAACGTTAGGAAGAACTTCCTGACAGTTAAAGAGGTTCCTCAGTGGAACAGGGTTCCTTGGGAGGTGGTGGGCTCTCCTTCTCTGGAGGTTTTCAAACAGAGGCCAGATAGTCATCTGACAGCAATGCTGATTCTGTGAACTCGGGCAGATCATGAGAGGGAGGGCAGGAAGGGTTGCCTCAGTGCTGAGTTCTCGTGGTCCTTTCTGACATGCCCAGGGAAATGCTGATTGCCACTTTGGGGTCAGGAAGCAATTTTTCTCCAGGGATCTTGGAGGTTTTCTTTTGCCATCTTCCGGGCATGGAGCAGCGGTCACAGGGAGTGTGTGTGTCTTTGGGGGGGGGGAGGTATTTGTGAGTTTCCTGCATTGTACAGGGGGTTGGACTAGATGGCCCTGGAGTTCCCTTCCAACTCTATGATTCTACAATTAAATGATTCCTCCAAATTCTCCCCTTGTAAGCCGCCCTGAGCCCGCTCGCGGGGAGGGCGGGGTAAAAATGTCTAAAATAAATAAAATAAAGGCCAATTCATAGAACACTGCCAGACAACAATAATCGCGAAATGGGTTATTAAATACAGAAACACACTGGCATTGTTCTAGATCACTGGGCATCTTCTACACTTCAGGCAGAGAAATCAGCAATAAGCACAGAGATTTCTCCAAACAAAACAAACACCGCTTCAGATTTTGTGGCCAACCTACAATTCCTAAAGAATTCATATAGTATTCCAAATTATCTGCGGAAAAGGAAAGCTACTTCAAGCCCTGCACAGGACTGAAAACGCTGCAGACAGCTGCACTTCCACGGCTGTTCCCTCCAGGAAAGGCAAGCCGACTTGTCAAACTTGCCTAAGGGAGATGGAGTGTTTTGATTTCGTGCCATTTTCCACTCCGAGCCCTCTCCTTTATTCTCAAAAGCCCGGTTATCTCACTGTCTCCTCAAACTCTGCTCTTGCCTACAGCTTTAAAAGCAAAATGTACAATGCACAGAAACTTGAAGGTATTAAGGCAATTTCAAATACTTCAGTGTGGATCTCATTTTGCCTTTCATCTAGTCTCCAGGTTTATGAGACTCAGCCTAAAGGAGCTGATAAAGTGTCAATCATTCCCTGAAGAATATCCCGTTGAGATCCATTTGTCTTTACGGCAAGCAAAAATTAAAAGCGTCGATAGAAAAACAAGAATTAGCACACCTTCTTTCTTAAAGTTTTTGTTCTAGTCCTGGTAACAAGTTTGCAATTATCTGAACTCTTTTTTGATGTGAATGATTCATTCACACTACTCAAGTTCTAACAGCTGCAACTTACTGTAAATCTAGCAAACTTATTTTTTCTTGTGAATCTAGGAAAGGGGAACAGCAAAGAGACATAAATGTTACTGAACACACTAACACAAAATCAGTTTGCTGCTCAGCTTCCCTAAGCGTCGTATTTTATAATAAAACACAGGAATCGCCTGCCTCTTATACAAAGACACGAAAATATAAGCCCTAACAGCAGACTGGATGCTGTCATGCTCTGAAATATTTGGCATGCAAAGACCTTACTTTTCATCCCTCTTCAAAGGGGGTGGGGTGGGTAGATACCTGTGTAATGAGTTTCGGGACTGGCTAAGGATACACACAAAACTGCATCCCAACTTTCCACCATTTGCATGGCAGGAGCCTGAGGTTATGGTAAAGAATACTGAAACAAGCCAAGCCTTTTTAAACCTCTGCCTTATATGTAAGGTAAAGGTTTCCCTTGTTTGAAAGCCAGTCGAATCTGACTCCAGGGATGCAGTGGTCATCTCCGTTTCCAAGCCGAAGAGCCAGCGCTGTCCAGAGACGTTTCCGTGGTCATGTGGCCGGCATGACTAGATGCCAAGGTGCCCGGAACGCTGATACCTTCCCACCAAAATGGTACCTATTTATCTGCTTGCACTTTCTTGCTTTCGAACTGCTAGGTTGGCAGGAGCTGGGACCAGAGACGGGAGCTCACTCCATCACGTGGCACTTGGGTCTCGAACTGCTGAATTACCAACCTTCTGGTCTGCAGTTCAACGTCTTAACCACTTGAGCCACCGCAGCCCCGCCTTATATGTATGGACTGGTAAATTCCATTTCATTGTATTTGAGGAACTGTGCGTGCACATACAATCTCAAGCCAATGGCCCATCCAGTCCAGCACTCAGTCACACAGTGGCCAAAAATACCAGATTACAGACACTGGATAGGAAAACAGATCCAGGTGGGGCAGCCATGTGGGGCTGAAGCAGCAGAACGACGTCTGAGTCTAGTGTTGGTGGCACCTTTAAGACCCACAGAGCTTATACCCAGAATAAAAACTTTGTTGCTCTTAAAGGTGCCCAGGCTGGACTCCAACTTTGCTCTGCTGCTTCAGACCAACATGGCTGCCCCACCTGGATCTTTTAAAGCCAAGTTTCATACGAAGGAAGCACACGTACCTTTAAGCTGGTCTGCCACCACACTCTGGCCAACTCGCTCAATCACCTTCCCATCCTCCATTTCATAACGGTCATCCAGGTATTTTGCCGTGGCCTCCGAAATGTGGACCTTCCCGGCCACGCCCAGCTGCTCCATCAGGTTGGCCAAGTTGACGTCGTTGGACCAGACGTCAAACTTAAACCGCCGCATTCCCAGAATGCCGCACAGGACGGTCCCGGTGTGAACCCCGACCCGCATGTTGACCATCTCTTTCTTTTCCTGGCAGAACTGCTCGATGGCCTTGATCATGCCCAGGCCCATCTCGATGCAACAGTAGGCGTGATCCTCTCGCGGCTCGGGGCACCCAGCCACACAGTAGTAGCAGTCGCCCAAGGTGCTGATCTTCTCGCATTTGGTGTCCTCGCAGAGCCGGTCGAAGCGGCCGAAGAGATCGTTCAAGAGCCCCACCAGGGCGTGGGCGGATTTGTTGGCGCTCATCTTGGTGAACCCCACGATGTCGGCGAACAAGATGCTGACGGGCTCTATCTGCTGCATCTTGAAAGGGCGGAAGACGATGGGGTTCTTCTGCAGGGAGGGCTTCTTCTTGCGGCTCTTGGGGCTGGAGGCGGAGTGGCGCTTGACGGAGGAGGAGTTCTCGCTCTCGTCGTCGTCGCCCTGCCTCATGAGGTCGTCGGCGATGGTCCGGGGCATGACGGAGTGGATCATGCGCTCCTTGAGGGCCTTCTCCACCTCCAGGTCCTTGCCGTGCATGATGGACTGGCCCACCTTGAGGAAGGTGCTGCGGGAGCGCACCTCGGACATGATGAAGAGGTGGACGCCCGTGGCGTGGATGCAGAGGTGGAGCAGGGCCCGGGCGAGGGCCTCCTCCCAGTAGGCGGCCACGCGGGGCCCCCCGGCCCAGCAGCCGTCGTTGCGGAAGTGGTAGGCGAGGGTCTCGAAGAGGGCCGAGTAGGCCAGTCCCAGGAAGAGGCTCAGGTAGAGGGGCAGGCGCAGGACGGCGTAGAGCAGGAGCAGGGCCTCGACGCACATGGAGAAGCCGCCCACCGGCGAGAGGAGGGGGAGGCCGCGGCAGGGGGTGGCGGAGGCGCTGCTGCTAGTGCTGCCACTGCTGGCGTTGCTGCTGCTGCTGCCGGCGGGGGCGGCGTCGGTGGGGCCGGCCAGGGCCTGGAGGTGGGGGGCCAGGGTGAGGGCGAAGAGCAGGAGGGCCAGGGCCAGGGCGGCGGCCCCGCAGTGCCGGGCGTAGCGGCGCGAGAAGGTGAAGAGGAAGAGGGCCCCGCAGCCGGCCAGCGCCCCCAGGGCCGGCCCGGCCACCGCCGCCCGCCCTCCGCCTCCGCCGCCTCCCAGCCGGAGCCCGAGGAAGGCGGCCCAGAGGAGGCAGGCGGCCCCGGCGTAGGAGAGCGCGTAGCGGAAGCGGCGCCGCGTCTGCGGGAAGCAGCGCTCCAGGCAGGCCTCCTCCAGGTTGCACGAGTCGAACTGCGGGTTCCACCAGCGCCGCGACGCCCGCTCGAACAGCTGCGGAAGACCACGCCGGCGCCGGCCCCGGAGGCCCCGGAGGCCCAGGAGGAGGAGGCTACGGGAGGAGGCCCCCGCCCCGCCTGCCCCTGCAGTCCCCGCGGCGCC
>NW_015165236.1:1759574-1778549 GCF_001447785.1 Gekko japonicus | reverse complement strand
TTAAACCGCGGCCCCCGCCCCGCCCCCCCCCCCCCAGTCGTCGTCGGGCGGTGCTTCCCGCCTCCGGGGCGGGCTCGCCACGCCTTTCCTCTCACGTGGGGAGGGGGAGAGCCGATGGGTTTCCCGCCCTTTTGGGTCGGCGCCTGATGTAGGAAGGGAAAAAAAATATATCGCGCTCTCTCTCTCTCTCTCGCCCTTCAGTCTGTGTGGCGCTTGTATGAGGGGGGCGGCGGCGGCGGCGGCGCGCTTCCCCTCACGCGCGCAGGCGCACACAGAATCGACTGCCGCTCGCGGTCTCTCTCGTGTTCAATCGCCTCAGGCGGCGGGGGACGTTAGAAGGGCCGCCCCTCACCCCGCTCGTTCCCCTCAGGGGGAAGCGGCCGCCACTCGGCTTGACGACGAGTCTCGTCGGCCTCGTCTCCCTCTCACACTGCAGGCCTGGCAGCCCCGACCAGCCTTCCTTCTCAGCCGAGTCGGTGTGAGCCAGCTCACGGTTCTTTCGCCTCCAGCTCACACGTTTTTTGTTTCCGCTCAGGAAGGGATGGCTCCAGAGCAGACTAACTGGATGCAGTATAGCCAAATCACTGGCTCACAACTCGAATGCCAGGAGCTCACAAAGCTGTCTAATTTGTATATTGTTTAAATGTAAATTTTAAATTGTAATGGCCAATGGCTACACAATAAATTTTACTACTACTACCAGTAGCTCACAAAGTAGGATTTTTTTCCTCACAAGAACTCCGCAGGTTAGAAGGGAGCATTGGCCCTGACATCGCTTTTCTTGGGAGCCAGCCCCCACTGAATAAATATATGGGGCTTCTGGGTGGAGAGGCCTCACCTTACTCTCCCAGTTCTTCAGTCTTAAGACCCGTCCACATGCACACCCCCTCAGAAGTAGCTTTTTGCTTTCAAGAGACTGACAGGAGGTGGTAGAGTTTGTGAACAAAGAAGTGTGAAGGGAGGGCGGCTGTAGGGCAGCGGCCAGAAGAAGGCTGTTGGAAAGACCAGAAGAGCCTCGCATAACATGTCACCACCACCAGGCTGGGACCTTCTAGAAACTTCTGGAAAGACCAGAAGAGCCTCGCATAACACCCACCACCAGGCTGGGACCTTCTAGAAACTTCTGCAGTCCTTTGGCAAAATCCAATCAATGCCTCCTTTTTGAGATCGAGGGATCCCAAGTTCATGCTGGCACTCCAAATGGCGCTTTATACATTGAAATTATTGGTCATGTTCAAGTTTATTACGGTCATAGACCTGGGGTGGATTCAAACATCCTCCAAGTAGCCTCTCTCCAGGCTAAGTGGCTCCTCCTCTAACAGAAGAGCCACATAAGATGGAGGAAAGCTCCTTAGATTGGAGGAAGTTCAAACATGAGCCAAAGGGAAATGTGGGGTATCAATATTTTAATTAATTAATTAATAATGTTTGCTCAGTGGAGGGATAAGATAGGGGGAGGATCCACCCCAATAATGACAAATGTTTGTTTTCGTTGCAGCGTTCATTGTCATTTCCCCCTTAGTTTTACTGGAAACACTGTTCAAGTGTTTCTGTAACTGCCTTTCTGTGTAAACTTTCACTCATGTTGTCTAGAAATTGGAGATGACTCTAGGAAATTCCTGATCACTTTTCTCCCACACCCTGGTTCATTGAATTCTAGGGATGGGACTGGGTTTCAAGAGCTGTTTGGGGTAAGATTTCACTTGTCTCAGTTGCCCTTTTCTCATGTTGAATGTTTCCTCTTAGAATTAATGTATTTTTTGCATTGCTATTTTTTATCAAAATGGCGTCAAAGAAATGGAAGGACCACCTAAGGCAAGCCCAACCCAATGACAATATAGATTTTTTTAAAAAAAGTTATATTTATTTATTTTATTTTATTTATTTATTTATCGTTTGATTTATTACCCCGCTCGAACCCCCGCTAAGGGGTCTCTGAGCGGCTTACACTTTGAATCTCATACCTAATCTATGGCCACAGAACACAGGGTGGGGGGCAGTCCCTATCAGCACCCAGTGGAGGTACCGGACGGTCTTCAGGTCGGCGTTCCTCGGCTCGATGTCTCTCAGCTGTCTTCTGGCTCCATTTCGACGGTCACTCCTGCGGTGGGTCAGCTGGGCCCCTCCGACGTGCGGCGCGCTCCGGCGCGGCTGCAACTCTGTCCTTCCGGCTCCGCTGCGCCTGCACCGTCCGCTTTCCCCACGTCGTCCGACTCCGCCTCTCCGCCGCCGTCTGCTTCCGTCGTTCGAGCTGTACCGGGACGCCATCTTTTAAAAAATATTGTGGCTCGGCTAGCATCAGATTCCTGGGACCAGCCATGTTTCTCCTCAGAATTACATTCCACAGTCAAGGGCAAAGCCACTGCGGCCATGCACTGTGTGTTCGTTTAAAAAACCCTGTGCCATACTGCACGCAATACTGTTCTGCTATTAATATCTGTCCCTGGACCTGCTTTCCTCTCATTAGAACTAATTAATTGCTGCCAGAACAAGTAAATTATTCAGCAGGGGGAAAGCGAGCAGGTTGTCTCACAGCACACGGTTAAGTGGCGCACAAGGATCAGGGAGCAATTAAAAGGCTGCCGGGCTGCCTTGGATCCCTGGCGCTGCCAGGATCCCTGGCGAGAGAGGAAAGTGGGATAAAATTTCCCAGAGGAATAAACAGATGTGGCAACCAGCCTCGGCGTTTCTGCCATGCCTCTTTCTTGAAGCCGTTATCTGCAGCTGCCAATGTGGCTTTTGCCAGGTTTTGCCCTGCTGCATCCTGTTATCTCTCCCTGCCTCCTGATTCCCTTCTTTGGTTCCCACACACAAAAAAGAGCTCTGCTGCTGTCATCCGTTTGTTCTTCTGGCTTTCTCCTTTTTCTTTTCTCACCCCAGCTGTCGCTCTTACAACATTTGCCTAAAAACACTGAAAAAAAATCACTGGGCCTGACTGCATACAACTCATGTTACTGGGTGACAATGGTGGAATACTTCCATTTATGCATTGTAATGATAAAATATGTATCTAAGAGACCTCTGCAGTGTTCCCTCTAAACTGTGGAGTCCTGTGAGCAAAAATTCCACTTTGTGAGCCACTGGCATTAAGGTTGTGAGCAGGTGATTTGGCTGCTACATAAATCAGTTTGCTCTGGAGCCGTCCTTCCTGAGCTAAGGCAAAAATGTGTGAGCCGGAGGCTAAAAAACTGTGAGCTAACTCACACTAACTCAGCTTAGAGGGAACACTGCTCTCTAGTACTGCCTCAGTGTCCAAACAACATTCTTATTTCTGTGAGTGTGTTATGGATCCAGCGAGTCAGAGGGTTTGCCATGTTAGTCTGTAACGGCAAATTAAAAGAATCCGGTGGCACCTTAAAAACTGATTTGGGAAGATGTTACAAAGAAAGGCCAATTTAAAACAAGACCCAATAAAAAGAGTAATAAATCCCTCAGGGGATGAGGACCACTCCCAATGGCTGATAGGAAAAATTGGATTAACATGTCTAATCCAGGAAAGTACGATTAAATTAGACTAATACACAGGCCATATAGAGTTTAGCTGAATTTATTAACATCTATTAATGGTGGGTGATGCTAAGATATGAGACCTAAAGTGAGTGGGAAATCGCAAATTCTTAATTACATCTGAGGGAGTGTGGGGAGATAATACTGAACTTCTTAATGAATCCATACTCCTCATTTATGTATTTTTCCCTTGAACTCTGAGATGATTTATCCATTAGGCACAGTAGGCATAGTGCCTAGGACCCATGATACTTTTAGGGGCCCACACAAATATTTTAATTTCTTTTAACATCAGAAGAAGAAGAAATGACCTTTTAGGTTTGAAGAAAATGGGGTTTTTTCTCACATCAGAAAATAATTGAATTTTAGGGCCCACGAGAATCTATTAAATTTTTCCTAAAACAGAAAACAAAATAAAATGTTGAAGTATTTAAAGTTATATCAAAAATATTTTTAATGTCAATATTATTATTGTGGAAGGGGCCCACAAAGGCAAAAGTACCTAGGGCCCATGAAAGTCATAATGCAGCCCTGCTGGAAGTTCTTCTGTAGGCGAATAATCATGTTTAAGTCAACAACAGAATGCCCTGGAAGATCAAAACGTTCCACCACTGGTTTCTGAATATTGCTATTTGTAATGTCAGACTGCCCTGTTTGGCTAACAGAGAGAGCAGATGGGCATTATTGACACATGAGGAAGAGCCTGAGATGGCATAACCAATGTGATTAGATCCTGTGATCGTATTCCTTCAGTCTATATGGGGACAATTTGCTTTGTTGGAAAGTCCAGTTGGTGGGTTTGTATCTCTGTTGGGTGGCCATGTGGATGCAAGTGAGAATCTGTTTTGGGTCAGGAGGCTGTCTATAAGTAAGAAAAGACCAGCCACCCCAGGCCTGTGTTCAGGAAATATGGATGGGCTAGAAGCCATTGACTGGTTTGACCTGCAGGAGAGGAGACCACCAGTGGTGTTCTGTTACTATCTCCACTGGACCAGTCTTATAGTAGGCTATTTCTGGGTACGAGTTTCTCCTTGTCAATCTGTTCCTTTTAATATATTATAAGCCAAAAAAATACAGACCAACATACCTACATATACATTGAGGGTTTTCCATACATCATTGGCTTGACTATTCAAGGTCCTCATACACTATATTTCAGTTTATATTCTTATGTATATATTTTGCAAATAGTTAAAAATAAGAATTCTTATCTTCTAGATTGGCTATAAATGTATATATTTCATTTGATATATTCTCCAAATCATTTTTAAAATCTTAACTATGTATCTTCAAATTTTTCTTCAATCTATCCTCTCTTTTCAACCCTTTATAGCCTTTTATCAGTTATTCCTTATCTTATCACAACTTCTTCAGTATTAATGTCAGTCCAGCTCTTTATACTTTTTTCAGACATTTCAGTTTTTAAAACATTGAGATTTTTAAATTTAATGTCTATTGTCGCTTATTTTAGGAGTATTTCAGGTCTTCTTCTGTGTTGGTACCAGTCCAACTCTTTCTTTTATGTATGTTTAAGTTTTAGTCAATCTGTTTCTTTACTTATTTGGGTGGGTATTGTAATTCCAGGAATGCTTCTAATAAATCCTTCAGGTGCATGAAGTGCCTCATGAAGTGAGCTGTGTCTCAGGAAAACTTATGCTAAAATAAATGTTCTTTATGGTGCCACAGGGCTCCTGTTTACAGTCAAGACTGCAGAGGCAAGTTGAATCAACATCTGGGCTTTTATTGGAGTGCTCAGATAAGAATATTGTCATCTACAGATTCAATTTGGGCTGGCAAAAAAAAAGTCTCTGTGGATTACAAACAAGTCCAACAGGCAGTTGGGTGCATCAGTTCTAAAACTGTTTCCTTGTCATATACTTCAAACCTACTCAAAGACACTTAATTACCCCCCTTTTTTTGTCCAGTGGCACCTTTAGCTGGAGTTATTTGTCGAAAGACCGTAAGGAAGCTGGCAGGCTGCTACGTCTCACACGGAATTATCCTGCTGAATTAACGCCTGATGAAATGTGCACAGCCTCAAAGGAAAGCAACTGGAATGTGTGGAATTCCTGAGGAGCTCTTAAAATGTGTTTTGTTCTCCTTTTCTGGGCCTGTTGCTACAAGTGCAGGGTCATGTGGAGAACAATCAGTCTTCCCGAACAGATGCAAAGACAAGTGGAAATCAGAAGTAACATGAAGTTCTGATATTCCTTGTGGTGTCAACCGCTAATCCGGCCCAGGGATCGGGTCTGGCTCATGAGAGATTCTCGATGAGAAAGTTATCATTTGTTGGTTGATCTTAACTTAGAGGTTTTGCTGACAGACAGTGCCAATACTTCCATCTCTTTTACAGTGACTTTTCAAGCTATGTTATGTGTAGCCATCTGTATAGATAAGTTTTCCCACGGGGCCGAGTTGCACCTTCCCAGGAAAATGATGGTTGGGAAGAGAAGTTTAAACCCCCTGTCCAAATATGAACCAGGCTCATACTCTCTTAGGAATTAAGTTCCGAACATGGAACTCTGTCATTTGACAGCCAGGAAGGGGACACAGGGACTTCATAAGGTGTGAATTGGTCCTTAGATAACCCCAACTCCCCCACAACTACTAGTCTAAAAATGGGAAGTCTTTACATTGAATGGCACTACTAGACAGCTACCTAATGATAGCGACCTCAGAGTATAGTAGCTCCAAGAACATATCATATGTGACAGGAATGTTTTAGGGGAAATCTTACCTGTAACAATCAGTACATGTAAGGTTCCTCAGTGGGGCAAATAGTGGCTCTTTGGGGCCTTCTAAGGTGGGGGAAAAGGAAGACACATTGGGGTTCTGATCTGAATTGGGCCCCCACACTCCTGGGAATTGAGCTGCCAGCACAGAACTCCATGACTGCATCTCTTGACAGTCCACAAGTCCACCATGTGGACTTTGTAATGTATGAATTGGTCCTTTGAGATATTGAGGATTTTGTACAGCTAGTCAAATGGCGATAGGAGGTTAGCGGCTTATGCACAATGCCCGACCGGGTCCAATAAGGAGCCCCAGAGCCTAAGATTTGTGATGGGAGATATGGCTGCTCAATCCGACACCGTTTACAGACACCCATTCCTCGTAGCTCTGCATATCCAGGTCACCAAAAACATCACAAAGCACATCTGGTTGCCATATGAGCTTCCCACCCATTGACAGCAGAAGCGACTCCGTGCTGGAGCCGAGCATGTGAAGCAACCAAAGTCAAAAGGAAGAATCTCTGCAGCACCCTATTGTGGTCTACCCACTTCCTAACTGCAGCTTGAATGATCTCCCATAATAACTTCCTCCCTCTAGTCTCACTGTAGAGGGGAAACCCCTTCAGTAATCTCACTGACATCCGACCCACAGTCATTATCAAGCACTGGATATGGATTCTGTGCCACAGAAGCATGGGGGAAGTCACTGGAGGAAGAGTTGCTAGATGGATTTATTGTGGGTTGTTATGTAGACCTAAAGTGAAATGTCTGCTGTGTAGCACTGTGCAGGGCCTTGTGATGGTTTTAGGAAAGGTGGCAGTGTTCCACCATTAATCAATGGAAATTAGTAGGTGGGGGTTCAATCATGGATCCTTTAAACCTCTTTGGTGGACTCCAAACCTTTTATTCACCAGCTCCAACCTTTCCAAAGAAGAGGCAAGGTGACAAGGAAGGGGATTGAAAAAGATCAAAATTTATTTAGAATGGCTGATATATTATGGTCTCTCCAAATACAGATTGTTGCTAACAGGAATATTTTACAGCTTTGTAGTTCCTTTAAAATGTATCTGCCCAAAATCCTGCTCAAAAGAAGCACACGACAGTGGATGGCAGGGTTTTGGTTTAGTAGTTTGACCAGTGAGAGGTACCCAGAATCCCCCCTTCCCAAATTTAGCGGCTCACAAAGACGTATATTCCCAAGACTGAGAAGGACCCCGCTGGTAGCAACAGAAGCCGGCTCCTCAGACCACGTCCATTTAGGTGGACATTAAACTACACCCACATGCTCAAAAGCAAAGTTTTCTCCAGAGTGGATGATTCCAGACCTGGCAGGGGCCATCTTTGTCATAGGTCCTGTAGCCACCACATGGTTGCCAAGACACATGAATGCGGAGCAAACGCATCACCAAAGAGAGCCAGAACACACACTGTGAAGGGGGAAGGAGAACACCGCTAGAGCCAATGAGCCACGTGCCAGTCAAGGATGCTACAGTCCTCATAGATTGGGCAGATCTCTTCCCTGCAGAGGCAGATGCTTCCTCTTGAGTCCAGGCTGCACAGCATCCCCCCCACCATCAGAACCCAACACACAGCAGACTGAATACACTGGCTTCCTTCTTTTCAATGCCACACCAGTGATGGCTCTGGGAACCTCCGCCTTACGGAAATGCTAGCAGCACTTACTGCACCTCAGCACCAGAAGTTATACAGCGTCGACAAAGATTGTGACACTGCGAATTTTACACCACACCATATCCAGCTTGTCGCTTGATTCCTGAATTGCACCCTAAACCGAGCAAACTGCAAAAGAGTGTAGAAAACAACAATCCAGTCTCACTTCCACGTGACCTGCAAGACGCTGTGATTTGTAAAAGCAAAGGGGACATATATGAACGAGAGAATGGTCAAGGGCCGGAAGAGAGGCAGCAAAAACACACAAGAAGAGGAAGGGCGAGCGGGAGAAAAAGGGGGCCCGCCTGTCTTAACACACTTTGATGAGATGCCACTTTGAGCAGCAGCGCTTGTCTCTGTTCCATCAGTCGAGACAAAGAGGCAGGGCCGTTGACAGGCACAGAGAAGATAATCTGAGCTGGAGAAAGCACTGCAGGGTGGGCGGGAAGCAGCTAGTGGGAGAAGAAAGAGGGAGGGAGAAGCTAATATACAAGAGAAGACAGGAGGAGGAGGAGGCTGCAAATCTCAGGCAGTCTAAAGCTTCCCTCGTGTCTACAATGCTCTGGAACGCAAGTACTCATGATGCTGATTTGATGGCTTAGCTGTTCCCGTATCCCGTTCCTTTGTGAGCTGTGCCCAGATTTGTGTCTCTGCACCACCACTCCTCTGTTGTTAGGAAGAAGAAGAAGGAAAGAAAAAGAAAGACAGAGAAAGAAAGAAAGAGGAGGAGGAGGTGGAGGAGGAGATTGGATTTATACCCTACCCTTCACTCGGAGTCTCAGAGAGGCTTACAATCTCCTTTCCCTTCCTCTCCCCACAACAGACACCCTGTGAGGTCGGTGGGGCTGAGAGGGCTCTGAGAGAACTGTGACTGAGGGAACTATGGCTTGCCCAAAGTCACCCAGCTGGCTGCCTGTGGAGGAGGAATGTGGGGAATCAAACCTGGTTCTCCCAGGTTAGAGTCCATGCTCCTAACCACTACACCAAACTGCTGATTTAGAAGGCCTGGCAGCCAGTCTCTGGTACTCTCCATTGTCCAGCTCAAGGCAGACGTGCCTCAAGTCAGGGCTGGAATCCATCATGTAGGAAGCACAGGTGTTGTCCCAGAAACGGTGGACTTGAGGCCTTAACTGCTCCTGCAAAGAAGTGGAGGTACAATCCACATCTTTCTGGAACAGCCAACTGGTTCTTCCAAGCATCATGCCTGGTTATGGTAGGCGAGTGCTCCAGTAGGGTTGGGGTGGCTCTTGGCCTTGCAAGGCTTGACGGATCAGCTGGGGAAATACTGGCTCCTTGGAGACTTTTCAGGTTGGGGAAATGGTGCTGGGGGGGGGGGGCCTTCAGCTCCATCGCCTTGCACACTGTGGTCCCAATTCAACTCAGGACCATCCCTGCCTGAGAATTCAGTTCCCAGTGGGCAGCTCCCAGAGCATGTCTGTTGACAGTCCACATGTCCACCACATGGACTCTGAAACTTAGGAATCCGCCCCAATACTTTCAAACTCATCTTTTGCGGGTGGTTTGTGGCACGTTCCTCTTCAAAGATGTGGTTTTTGAGCCGGACAACCTCTTCACTCTTACAGACTTCCCATTCTCTATGCAACGAACTCAACCGACGTCTCGCAGTCTTTTGGCTTTGCCTTTTCTCCTTCCCTCCTAGCTTTTCCAGGGTGCTTAGTTATACCTAGCTTGGCCTTTCTTGCATCTGGCTTGAGAAATCTCAAGCCATTTTTAATAAAGCTAGAAGTCACCCGCTTTGCTTGTCCCCTTCCCAGGCCTCAGTGTCCTTCACCGCCTATCACAACAGCAACTTTCTCGTTTTCTGTTTGCTGTCATCAGCTTCGCTAGCTCAATATAACCTAGCAAAAGAGGGGCGCCGATGCCTTTCCTGTGCGGAATCTGGCATCGGTTCTCACTTAAAGAACAGTCGCTTGCGCCTGACCACAGAGTTAGGTGGTAGGGAATGATGACACAGACTGACAACTGAAAAGCTAAAGCCGACAAAACATCTTTTGGAGCAGGGCAGAAAGCCCAGTCTTACCCCACAATTAAGCAGCTTGCAAAAAACCAGAAGGGGCCGCAAGTGGGACAAAGGGAATCAGAAGACTCCCAGCAGGACAAAGACCCTCAAACAACAAGCAGGCACATTGTGAACACGTTGCATCCTAGTGGAGGAGGTACTAAGACTCACAACGTTGTCGTCTAAGCACCGGCAGACTCCTGTGTCCCCACACCTTCCCAGACCCAACGGAACTCCACTGAAACATGCTTCTAGTGAAGGCGCCTGGGACTCCTACCTGTGCCAGAGTATTTCTCGTTTTGATCCAGGTTTCCAAATGATTTTTTGAAAAAAAATCTTTATATTTACAGATCGGGCTGGACCCAAATTAAAAGGCAGGATGGAATCTGTCTGTATGTCTGAGACAGGAGGGATACACAGGGGGAGGCTAAGATGCTGCTGGGGAGAAAGGGGGCATGTTCATGAAGAGCAAGAGTGGGTGGTCGGCAGGGCCCAAAAGGAGAGGTTGGGTGATTGTGATGGAGTCTGTAATCCTTTAAAAAAACACACACACACACAAACATGCATCAGGCAAAGATGCCAGAGGAACTGAATACAGGTTGCGAAAGGCTGTGCACCTTTCCTGCTTTTCTCTCTCACTACATGCTTTCTCCTGGTATGCTGAGAATACCCAAGGGTAGGTGACCACCTCTACCGACACGGCCCACCCTTTGCACTGAGAGCTTTACAATACTGCCTCCCGCTTAAAACAACAGAGGATGAAAAGTCATGAATTCACAGTGTTTTTGTTCTCCTCCCCAGGGGCCCCCCCAACCCCCCCCCCCCCCCTGGGCTCAGGGGGCCCCCCCCCCATATTTTGTCATGAATTCCCCGTTTTTTTTTTCTCTCCCCCAGGTGCCCCCCACCCCCCCCCCCCGCCGTTGCTGCCAGGGACTCCTCCTTGTATATTAGCTCTTGCCAGTGTGGCATTGGAAGGGTTAACAAACCTCGGCATCTTGGACAGATAAGACATAAGCTCATTCACCAACAGGAGCAAAGGAACTGGCGGTTATGTGGAACGGCCCCGTTAATGTTTCTTGTAACGGTTCTTTGGAGTTTCCCCACAGCCAGTTGTATCACAGGAGAGGACACTGGGCTTTTTCCCCAGGCCAACGCTCCCCAAGAGATCAGGTAGCTCGTGGGTGATGGCCTTCTCGATCTTCTCCAGGAAACAGCCTCCCATGTAGGAACACTGCTGAGCCAGGAGCTTGAAGGAGCTGATAGGATTGATCCCAAAGAAGTCCTTGTAGGCCTCGCGGTTAGGGAGGTCAAACTTGCTGACGTTGGTCTTGGCCAGAATGGACTTGAAGATGTAGAACTTGTCTGGATCCTCCACAATGTCCTTGAACACCAGTTCTCCATCACTGAAGAAGGTCATTTTGTCCTTATAGGTTTGTAAGTAGCGGTCGACAAGGAGCGCGTGGATACGGACCCTGATGGCGTGCTGACGGATGAAGGCAATCTTGTTCTCTAGCCTATTTTCAATTACCTGGTTAAGGTCTTCTAGGAGCGAGATCTCTTCTTTGAGGAAAAGGTCTCTGTGAGTGTCCGGCTGGTAGTCTGGAGCCCAAAAGGAGCTGACATAAACCCGGGGGGGCTCGGTGACATTGATCAGTGGGGCCAGGCTCCAAAACAAGGCCCCGTAGACTCGCATGAGCTCCTGAGTGGCCAGGCTGTCTGCCTTGTTCAGGATTATTCTGATCTGGGATTCGCGGCCCTTCAGCTGGCGGAACAACATCTCAAGCTCCAGCCCCACGTCCAGCTTTGTGGGGTCAAACACCACGAAAATTAGGTCGGCTCTGTCGATGAACCACTGGCAGACGTCATTAAACGGGTAGCCTACGGGAGAGGAAGAAGAGCAACATCACGTTTGAGGTCAAAGGATGTTGAGCATCTGGCTTGTGCACAGTTTGGGACGTGGAGAGGTCTAGCTAGCCTGGGCTCCACACCGCTGCGAACTCAGTCCTCTCTGCCTCTGACACCAAACCCATAAAAACCCCACCATCCTACTGGCAGTCATGCCTGGGGTGGGATTGTTAGACCACAAGGGAGAAACTTAAATGCAGAACAGGAGTAATTAAATCATTTGGTCAAACCTTGATGCCTCACGGATGGAGATTTTATAAGGAATCACCAGAATTTGGTGCATAAGCCATTTCCTATGGATTTTGTGACTGTCTAGAAAGTGGGAATAATCAATAGAAGTATTTTCAGCTGTTGACAACATTAACCTTTATTTCTTTTTTAAATTTATTCTATTTGTAGACCGCCCTCCCCTGTGAACAGGGCTCAGGGCGCTGAACAACGTTTCCAATAAATACATTCATAACATTGAAATAACCACATTCACAGATCCAGTTAAAAACGATTAAGACAGTAGCAATTCGATAACAGTTTCAGATGATGCTGAAAATACATCAATTATATATCCTTACCCCTTGGGGAGAGAGGAAAGAGAGGGCGGAGAGGAAGGAGCCAGGTTAGACAGAAACCGTTGCCATCCTCAGCCGTAGGCCTTGGGGAACATCTCTGCCTTACAAGCCCTGAGGAACTGGGCTAGGTCCCGCAGGGCACACACAAATATCGTTCGACAGAGAGTTCCACCAGGTCGGCACCAGGGCCGAGAAAGCCCTGGCTCTGGCTGAGGACCAGGGATCACATGTGAGGGTTATCATTCACCAAATTTCAGGTATTAAATATATATATAGAAATAATGCTGTGAAACCAGAAATTTTGCAAAAATATCATCTGCATCAGTGAGATTCTGTTGTAGTTTTTCATGTTTTCCCCCTGCATGCATTTCTCCAGCACAAGAGCCCCCAACAAGACTGTCTTCTTACAGTTCCCACCATGTATTCAAAGCCCGCATTTCCACTCTGGCATTTTCGACACATGTGAATATTTCTGCTGAGCATTTAATTCAGTCTCTGTGGAATCAAAACCCACACTGTATCTCTCTGAAATTTAAACACACCAAAAGCCCTTGGATGTATCTAAGATTTGCTCTCCATGCTCTGTAAGGAATATCTAGACCTACAGCTCTTGCCCACACGCTCTTACACGAATTGACAACACTCCTGGGTATCTGCACACACAGCTGTGTGGGCCATGCGACAAAGAAGTGGCGGTGATCATGTGGTTGCAGTGGTTGGCCTTCCCACAAGACAAAGAAGTGGCGGTGATCATAGCAGCAAGAAACCGTAGGATGTCTTTGAGTGATTTTTTTTAGTTCTGCCTGCTTGTGAAATATTCAGAATTTAAATCTGAAGTTAAATATTTCATCCTGAAATCAGTGACATTTTAGTCATTAAAAAAAAAAGATTGGCTGAGATACTGATTGATGTCGGACTTTTCTGACATGTGTCTAATTAGTGTAAGCCTGTCAACCCACCCTGCCCTGGTTCTGTGCCCTAAGGTGTTGGCCCCTCACCGAAAGGCGTGATATGCGAACAGTCTCCACTGACAGAGCCGACAGAGACTCAAGACAGGAGATCTCTTTTCAAAACAAAGTAAAATGTTTCTTTGTTTAGTGTTAGTAAAAATTAGAGAGCAGAGCACCTCTGTCAGTCAAGCAAGGTGGCTGAGTGCACAAGACAATATAAATACTGTTTCCTTCAACAAGCAAGTCTCTAAGATAAGACAGTGAAAGAATTTTCCCTCCCTCCCCACAAGCAAACTATACTGAAGGCCTCCGGGCCACTTCTAAAAAACTCCAGGGATCATACAAACAAATCTCCCTCAAGTTTCTAAAAGTGAACAAAAATGCCAGGCAAGAGCCACAGATTTATACAGAATGATTAAAGAGCTGCCCAAAAATTATTACACTTGTTAATTAGTTTGACATCAACCGAGATTTTGATGGCTCAGCTATTCCAGAGAGGAACATTTTGTTTACAGAACATGCTAGATAACAATTTGTATTCTGAATGGCAACACTTTCTCTGCTCTCGTCCGGATGATTCTCCTGCATGAAAGATATCACAAAACTTGGTGGTATCTCTGATGTACCAGTGGGGGGTATGAACCCCAGTGTCTCTGGGAATCACTGCTTTCCTAATTGATGGCCCCTTGGTCCAAAAAGGGTCTTTTCCCTGCCAAAATGCAGATTATTGCTTTGGTCCTGGAAATGGAATGTGTGCCCTTTTCCTGCGTACAGGCAGGTCTGTTTGAAACAAAAGGCTTAGCAAAGGCTCATGGATATTTAGTTCAGTGTGGCTAACAAAATGCACGCTGCTGGCTAATACAGACACAAAAATCTACACTAAATATCTAAATGCTGTGTTTTTTATTTTAAACCCAAACCAACTATGAATCTCAATTTTCTCACTAAATTGATTCCTAGAGTTGCCAGCCTCCAGGTGGGGCCTGGAGGTATCCCGCCTTTACAACTGATCTCCAGCTGACAGAGATCAGCTCCCCTGGAGAAAATGGCTGCGAAGAAGAAGAAGAGATTGGATTTATACCCCGCCCTTCACTCAGAGTCTCAGAGCGGCTTACAAACTCCTTTCCCTTCCCCTCCCCACGACAGGACACCCTGTGAGGTGGGTGGGGCTGAGAGAACTCTGACACAAACTGCTCTTTCAGGAACAGCTGTGCCAGAGCTTGTGACTGACCCAAGGTCACATCAGCAGGTGTAAGTGTTGGAGTGGGGAATCAAACCCGGTTCTCCCAGATTAGAGTCTGCACACTTAACCACTACACAGTGGACTCTATGGAACTGTACCATGCTGAGGCCCCTCCCCAAATCCCACCCTCTCCGGGATCCACCCCCAAAATCCCCAAGTAGCTTCCAACCCAGACCAGGCAACCCTACTGATGTCACTGCAGGACTGTAATGTCAGGATAAGGCCACTGCTGTTTCCTATTTTACCTTGCTCTCAGGGCCCCCCTGAAAATTCAAAGAAAGTTGAAAATCACCTCGTTCTTGCTGCTTCCGATTCTCAATGATCCCCGGGGTATCCACAAAGGTAACCCTCTCCAAAAGCTTATGAGGCACCTCAATCCCAATCAGCTTCTCCAGAAAGTTCTGCCCAAACTTTTCAAGTGGGGAGAAGGAGCGAGCGCTGTCGGCGGCCATGACAATGCCTTCGATGGTCTTGAGCTTGGGGCCGTGCATGATGACGGTGAACTCTGAGGTGGTCGGCTCGGCTCCTGTCCATGAAATGAAGGGTGCGTGGGGGTTCCGAGACAAAAAAAAAGCAAACACTCAGCTTCCTCAAGGCCAAATCATTTGCAGTGGTTGGCCTTCCCACAAGACTTTTTTTTGACCCGACCTGAAGGTGCTGATTCTCCGATTTCTGCAGCAATACTACATTATCTATGACTCTGGGGACTGGCAAGGGTTATTGGATGCCTACCATGATGGGGCCTGCTGCTCCCTGAGCATTCCCGTTTTGACTTTTTTGAAGCAGTCCTTGGTTGAAACGGGCTGTGAAGGAATGGACTCATAATCCCCACTCCCTCAGAGAATCCCATGGCTATCCCACCTCTCTGCTCAGAGCTGCTGCCCCATTTCCTCACTCCCAAAACCTGCCAAAACTTTGGAGTGGTTTTGATCTTCCTGCCTCCAAGAGAAAGAGAAAATTATCTAGCCCTTCAGTCGTCCCAGGCTATGCCCCTTGTAATGTAACATTAAAACAAGGTGTAAGATGGTAAACCTATTGTTCTAATTCAGCCAGACCTATTAGCATAAGAACATAAGAGAGAAGCCCATGTTGGATCAGGCCAATGGCCCATCCAGCCCCACAGGCTGTGTCACACAGGGGCCAGAAATACCAGGTGCCCTCAGGAGGTCCACCAGTGGGGCCAAGACACTAGAAGCCCCTCTCACTGTTGACACACCCCCCCAAGCATCAAGAAGACAGAGCATCACTTGCCCCAGACCGAGAGTTCCTATCTAACTCTTAGTTGCCTGCTTGGCATTTCAGCAAGAGCTCTTGTGAAATATTAATGCAGACAGACAGAGCATCACTTGTCCCAGAGTCCCTATCTATACCTTGCAGCTAATAGCCACTGATGGACCTCTGCTCCATATGCTTATCTATAAGAACAGAAGAGAAGCCAATGTTGGATCAGGTCAATGGCCCATCCAGTCCAACACTCTGTCACACAGTGGCCAAAAATACCAGGTGCCCTCAGGAGGTCCAGCAGTGGGGCCAGGAAACCAGAAGCCCTCCCACTGTTGCCCCCCACCCCAAGCACCAAGAATACAGAGAGCATCCCTTGACCCCCAGAGCGAGAGTTCCTATCTGTACCTTGTGGCTCATAGCCACTGATGGACCTCTGCTCCATATGTTCATCCAATTCCCTCTTATAAGAACATAAGGGAAGCCAATGTTGGATCAGGTCAATGGCCCATCCAGTCCAACACTCTGTCACACAGTGGCCAAAAATACCAGGTGCCCTCAGGAGGTCCAGCAGTGGGGCCAAGACACCAGAAGCCCTCCCACTGTTGCTCCCCCCCCCCCAAGCACCAAGAATACAGAGAGCATCCCTTGCCCCCCAGAGCGAGACTTCCTATCTGTACCTTGTGGCTAATAGTCACTGATGGACCTCTGCTCCATATGCTTATCCAATTCTCTCTTGAAGCTGTCCATGCTTGTGGCCGCCACCACCTCCTGGGGCCGTGAATCCCATGTGTTAATCACTCTTTGGGTGAAGAAGGACTTCCTTTTATCTGTTCTAACCCGACCGCTCGGCAATTTCATGGAGTGCCCACGAGTTCTTGTATTGTGAGAAAGGGAGAAAAGGACCTCTTTCTCTACCTGCTCTATCCCATGCACCATCTTGTACACCTCAATCATGTCACCCCTCAGTCGTCGTTTCTCCAAGCGCTTTAACCTTTCTTCATAGGGAAAGTGTTTCAACCCTTTTATCCTCCTAGTTGCCCTTTTCTGCACTTTTTCCAAAGCTATAATATCCTTCCTGAGGTATGGTGACCAGGACTGTATTCTCTCGATTTATACAGGGGCATTATGATACTGGCTGGTTTGTTCTCTGTTCCCTTCCTAATAATCCCCAGCACAGCGCTGGCCTTTTTCCCTGCATCTGTAAGCACTAAGTAATCCTGTACTTGGGGCATGAGACCCCTCCTTTCTACCAGGTACAATTTTGCAACCTCATGAACAGAGTCTGTAGCCCCAATGGTTGAATGATGGGGCTGGATTCTAGGATGGAGAGCATTTCTCCACACAAGCAAATGTCTCAGTCCCTCGTCCCTTGTCTCGTGTTCCAAATGGCTTGAGACAACGTTTCTGGATGAAATCAAGGGACCATTCATCGGCTTTTGTGGCCCCCATCTTTTGTCATGAAATGAAGGGGATTTCTCCACCGTCTGTAGCCATCATGCTATCGGCCTGGTGCCCAAGTGGGGGATAATGAACCCACTGGAGACAGACTGCCTCTCTCTGGAGGCCACGTGCCCCACAGCTCTAGGTCTAGGTTGATTCGAGATGCACCGTGGCCCAGGACCCTGTCTGCCCAGCCGTCTTATAAGCAAGAGGAAGCCCATGTTGCTGACCTCGATTAATTCCTCCCCAAGGTTTTATTTCACAGGCTAATTCAATTCAGAGATTCTCTGCTGGGCTGAGACCAGGGATCAAAAAGGCTAGGAAGTGGGGGACGGATGGAGGAGGGAAAGCGGGAAAGGTCACTCCTGCTCCGGCTAATTGGCTCCACACAGGGAAGGCAGATGGGGCACATTCCTCTGGCTTGCTGAGGACGCTCCCTCCCATCGAGGGCTGCCAAGGAAGCCTGGGAGGAAAAGTCTCCTTGTCCCTTTAATAGAGACTGCTTCTCTTCGTGTGTGCAAACGGGCAGCTGAAACGTCTCACAGTATGGAGGTAAATAACATCCCGTTAAGCCCCTATTAAAGGGATAGGACATTTTTCTGCCAGGAAGTTGGCAGCCCTCGTTCTGTCTGCCAAGCGGGGAGCAGCCAGCCCCTGGGAAGCCTTCAGAAGGCTTCAACCCGCAGGCAGCAGGGGGCCCAGAGATCAGGGAGAGGACAAAAGTCCTGCCAGGGTGGTGCATTCTCTCGCCCAGGTGAAGCTCTGTGTAGTTGGCAAGGGCAGAAGGCCAGGCTCCTACCAACCTGTCCAGGAACTGAAGAAGAAGAAGAGGAGGAGGAGATTGGATTCATACCCCGTGGCCCTTCACTACCTGAAGGTGTCTCAGAGTGGCTCACAAACTCCTTTCCCTTCCCCTCCCCACAACAGACACCCCCTGTGAGGTAGGCGGGGCTGAGAGAGCTCTGGACAGGAACTGCTCTTAAGAGAACAGCTCGGAAAGAACTTGTGACTGACACCAGTCACACCAGCAGGTCACACCAGCAGCTGCATGTGGAGAAGCGGGGAATCAAACCCGGCTCTCCCAGGTTAGAGTCTGCGCTCCTAGCAACTACCCCAAACTGCACACTACTGATCAGCACCAAGGGTGTGCCCCCCCCCCCGCCCCAATGCCCTGCTGTTTAATGACAGAGTCCTAGGTAGCTGTCTAGCCTCAGCCCCTTGGTCAGACCCAGGAATCCTCAGCTTGCACTTTGGGAGTCCAGATGGCCCCTTTGCCCCAGTGGGCAGGGACAGGCCAGGGGTGCAGGGAATGAAGAACGAGGAAGGTGCCATTACCCGTGTAGAGCTGGTAAGGCGTGTCGTCCAGTCCCAGCAGATAGTTGATCATGGTGGATTTGCCAACGCTCCACGGCCCCAGGAACAGCACCATCGGCTTGGAAGTAATCTCTCCATCTGCAAGGAAGAGGGGAGCGGAGAGGGTACCCCTCTGACTTCTTCCTCCAGAGAAGAGTCAGTCCCTCCAAGCTCACGCAAACATTCCCCAGCCCAGCCCAGCCCAGCCCAGCCCAGCCCAGCCCAGCCCAGCCCAGCCCAGCCAGCCATTCCAAGGGGCAATGCAAGCTAGGGAAGCGTCATGTGGCCACCCTGACCTCGCGGGACAGAGGGGTGCGCCTCCAAGCTGACCGGCAGCCAGCCACCCAGCATGCAACAGCAGGAA
>NW_015165236.1:1742497-1759561 GCF_001447785.1 Gekko japonicus | reverse complement strand
ATGGCCCCATCGGTCAGAGACTCTGTCGGCTACACCAGGGTGGCCAGTTTCCAGCTGTGGCCCCAGAGGCGCCTTCTGGCCCCTATGCGCAAGTGGAGGCTCCCAGCTGCAGAAGACGCCTCGGGCAACTTCCCGCATGACAAATTCTCCCCACTGTATTATGACATGAGAAAATATGTGCACGGGGTTTTTTTGCTAGTTGTGTATGCTGGTGGAACTTGCCACCATTTGGTGAAATGCCCTCACAGGGCCTCTCCAGGCTAGCCGGATCTTGCCAGCTCTCAGAAGCTCAGCAGGGCCAGCCCTTGTTAGTACTCGGGTGGGAGACCACCCAGGAAGCCCAGGGTTGTTCTGCAGAGACAGGAATGACAAGCTACCTCTGAACATCCTCTTTTGCCTTGTAAACCCCACAGGGTTGCCAGAATTCAGCTGTGACTTGGAGGCACTTCCCACCCCCACATGATGCAACCGACAGGAGGAGAGGGTCACACAAGGTGGGGGCCACAGGGAATGCATCCCCCTTGGGGCCACGGCTCAGTGCCCGAACATTGGCTTCGAATGCAGAAGTCCCCAGGTTCAATCCCTGGCATCTCCAGATAATCTATTTATTTATCTTTTGGATTTGTAAACCACCCTTCTTGGAAATCACAGAGCTCACGGCGGTTAACAACAAAACTATACAATTTAAAATCCAGGAGTTGGAGTTAAAAATCGTTAAAATAACAACCGAATGGCGCCAGAATACTGTAAACACACAGTATGCATTCCTGTCTCGTAATAAGCGGGAAAGCAGCGGGGGGGGGGGAGTGCCAGGTGAGATGGTACCCATCGCTGTCCTCCGACAAAGGCCTGGTGGAACATCTCTGCCCTCCATGCCCTGTGGAACTGCAGAAGGTCCCCCCGGGTGCAGATGTTACTTGGCAGAGAGTTCCGCCAGGGCCGGCTCCGGTCAAGGACAGCCGGACGTCTTTAGAGCTAGGGATCACCAGTGAGTTGTTCTCAGCTGAGCGTAGTTTGTGAGGGGAAAGACCTCAGTCTAAGAGCCTGGAGAGCTGCTGGAGAGGCAAAGAGCTGCATTCATGTGTACTGAGTGGAGCAGGTACTTGTGAAAGAAACTGACAGAAGAAGAGGAGGAGGTTGGATTTATACCCCGCCCTTCACTACCCAGGAACTGCGGTGGCTCAAGTGGTTAAGACACTGAACTGCAGGCTGTGGAAGGTCGGTAGTTCAGCAGTTCGAGACCCAAGTGTGCCGCATGACGGAGTGAGCTCCCGTCTCTGGTTCCAGCTCCTGCCAACCTAGCAGTTCGAAAGCAAGAAATTGCAAGTAGATAAATAGGTATCACTTCGGTGGGAAGGGAACAGCGTTCCGTGCGCCTTGGTGTTTAGTCATCCCGGCCACATGACCATGGAAATGTCTTCGGACAGTGCTGGCTCTTTGGCTTTGAAACGGAGATAAGCACCGCAACCCTAGAGTTGGATTCGACTGGCTTTTGAGCAAGGGAAACCTTTATCTTTTACTTCACTACCCTGAGAGAACCTGTAACTGACCCAAGGTCAGGGGCGGATTAAGGCTCACTGGTGCCCTGAGCACTGACCAATCTTGGTGCCCCCTCCCTCCTTTCCACACTAACCCCCAGTCCATTTTAGTGGTTGACCTGTCTGACCAGATAGACACAATGCAGGTTGCAGCAATACAAAAATGTATTCGTAGGATAACACAATCTACTGTACAAACTAAGCCAGGCTTGGGCTACATAAAGTTCTTTTCACCCTCTCCCCAGCTTTGTGGTGCCCCCTTTGGCCCTGGTGCCCTAAGCACGTGCTTCGTCTGCTTCACGGTTAATCCGCCCCTGCCCAAGGTCACACCAGCAGCTGCATGTGAAGGAGTGGGGAATCAAACCCGGCTCTCCCAAATTAGACTCTGCACTCCCAACCACTACACCGAACCGAAACGCTCCTTCAAGACATCGGAATGAACCAAGCACAAGAGACTTTGGCTAATGGAGAGTCCATTTCCCTGGATCCCTTCAAAGAACGGCTCCCCCTTGGCCCCCCCTTGGGGGCCGTGTGCGTCAGCGGAATGAAGCTCACCACAGCCCAGGCATCAGGCAAACAGCCACACTGCTCAGAAGCATCCGCAGAGGATGCAGGACACAGCCTTCTCCCAGGTCTCCAGGGCGGGATGCTTGTGCAGAAGGGCTTTGGGGAGGGCAGTGGGAGAAGCAGCCCCCCCCCCAGGCCACCAGCTCTGTGCCGGGGGGGGGGGCTGCCCTCTTTGCTTTGCTCGTGGGTAGGGGGTGCTGCCAGCCACGGGAGGCCCGTTCCTCCGGCCAGTGGGGAGTGGCTACCTGGGAGGAGGTTGGCCGGCATGCAATTCACAGGCAGCCATACCCACCTGTGGCTGAAGAGCCCAAGGTGCGTCCAGGGTAAGCTGGTAGAGAGGCAGGAGGAGGGCCGGGGAGAGAAAAAGCAACGTGAGTAGGAGAAGGGGCCGAGGGGAGAGGCCTGGTTAGCTGTCAGGCAAGCGGAAGGGACGACAAACGGGCAGCAGCTTCCTCCAGGGAAGGAAGCGGGATGGTGGAGGATCCCAGAGTGCCTTCCCACCCCAGGCTGGGATCGGGAACGTCACTCACCACCACCGGGGTGTCTCATGCATCCACACCAGGGTTCCCTCACATGCAAGGCCCCTCCTGGAGCAAGGGGCACCACGGGCAGGGTGGTGGTGGCATTCCCCACCACAGGCCCCTGCAGGCTGGTGCACACTCTGCCGGCACCTCCCCGTGGCCATCCCTCGGGCGGGGTGAACGGGATGGGGCAGGGGATGGGAGGCTGCCTCACTGGGGGAGAAACCCATGGAAGAAGCAACAGGGGGGGGGGGCTTGACTGATGCCTTTGAGGGGAGGGCCGCCCCTCGCAAGCACCGGCCACGCCTGGGCCTCTGCCCGCCTGACGTCTGCCACCCCTTCGGCCGGTGGGGAAAGGCTAACCAGGAGAGGGTTCGTTGCCAGGCAGGCAGGCAGCAGCCACCCCCCCCCGTGACCGAGAAGTCCAAGGTGGGCCCTTGCAGTGTGGGAGGTGCGGGAAGGGGGCACGGGGGCTGCGCCAGTCCTAACGGGCACATCGCGTGATGCCTCCAGACGCTGACTTTGCCGGCTCGCCTGCCTGCCATTCCTACAATAAGGAGCGCCTCCCCCCCCCCCCGCCCCCCGGAACTCTCGGCACTGCAGGGCTATTTCTTCCTGTCCTCCACTGCCCTGGAATCGAGAAAGGGAGCAGGAGCCGCTGGGGTCGGTGACAGAGCCCCTCCCCGGCACACAGAAGGTCCCGCATCCAAACCGTGGCATGTCCTGGGGTTCAAGGGTCCTGGGGCAAGCCCTGTCCTGAGGGAGACAGCTAGCACCAGGGGCCTGACAGGAAAAGGCAGGTGTGTTGTTCACATGTTCAAGGCCCAAGTTCTCACTGTCCCTCAGCCACGGGCTCTGGAGCAATGCTCCCTCTAAGCTGTAGAGTCTTGTGAGCAAAAATTCCCCTTTGTGAGCTACTGGCATTAAAGTTGAGAGCGAGCAGTTTGGCTCCTGCATAAATGAGTGTGCTCTGGAGCCCTCCTTCCTGAGCTAAGACCAAACTATGTGAGCCGGAGGCTAAAAAACTGTGCGCTAGCTCACACCAACTCAGCTTAGAGGGAACATTGGAGCCTCTGATTAATCTCCCTTCTCTCAGCTCCGTGCAAGTTCAGCTGCTCCTGTCTTCATTCTACCCTCTCCTGTTTAGACAACGGCTTTCACGCTGGTTTAATGGGCAATCCTATCCCCAAAGAATCCTGGGAGTTGGAGTTCTGGGAAGAGAGTCCAGAGAATTCTCGTCATCACCGTCTACAAACCAGGCTTGGAGCCAGTTTTTTTTTTGTTTCCTTGGGGGGCATTCAAATTTTTAAGGGGGCAGTTGAATCACAGTTAATTAAATTAATCTGAACGCCTGTCTTTAAAGAGGGAGGCTCCGAGCCTGTTTCTAGCCCTTCCTTTCAAGGGACGGGGCAGCGAACACATCAGTTCCTAGGAAAAAAACAGCTCAGAGGGGATTTAATTGCCTTCAGGAGGCATTCGAATGCCTTTTGAGTTCCCTTCCACAGGGCAAGAAAGCTTCAAAGGGCACCTTCAGTACACCTCCAACAACCCCCCTCCCTTTCTGCTAGCCCTGTACCCCCTGGGTCATGATAAAAATTAGGGTTAGGGTTAGGGTTATTATATTGTAATGCCTGTATTATATTCAATAAAAAAGTTTTTAAAGGTTTCTGGCATGGCTATTTGTGGGGCAGGGCTTTTAATTCAGAGGGCCCGGGCCACCAACTGCCCCACTGTAGCTATGGGCCTGCTACAAACCGTTGGTCTGTTTTCCCAACTCTGCTTTCAAATGATACTAATTTACTCCAGCAGTTCGGTAGTTATCCGCCATGCCTGTTTGACTGCGGGGCGTAAGCGACAGCCACTCATTCCCCTATATGGCCAGGGTCTGACCTACCTGAAGGACCGCCTTTCCCCATACATACTCCAGAGAACACTACAGTCAGGGTCACAACACCGACTAACTGTTCCAGGCCCTAAGGATGCCAGGCTCGCTGCTACCAGGGCCAGGGCCTCTTCAGTGGTGGCTCCTCAGTGGTGGAATGAGCTCCCAGAAGAGATCAGGGCCCTGTGGGACCTTTCACAGTTCCGCAGGGCCTGCAAGATGGAGCTCTTCCGCCAGGCTTTCAACTAGGAGCCGCCCTCCACTACCACCAACTGTTACTATCAATAACATCTCTGGTGGGGGCTGCCCCTGTCGTGGGAGACCGGAATACTACTAAGTCGGGATCTTAGTATGTCATCTCATACTACACTACCTTGACTTAATGATGGACTACCAAGGCGAGCACTTTAAGTAATATTGTATGATTGTTTTAGCTGGTTTTAAGTGTTTTATGCTAACCGGCTATATTACCCCGGCAAATGTGAGCCGCCCCTGAGCCCGTCCGCAAGGAAGGCAGGATAGACATATAACCAGGGCTATTTTTGGGCAGGAACGCACAGGAACGGAGTTCCAGCTGGCTCCCGAGTTGGCCACGCCCAGCAGGAACTCATTAGCATAATAGGCCACACCCAACAGCAGAAACCCATTCAGATTGGCTACATTAGGGGTGTGTGGCCTAACATGCAAAGGAGTTCCTGCTACAAAAAAAGCTCTGGTCTGTTGACAAGGTAAACAGAATAAGAAACAAAAGGTGGGTGTGGCTGGATGACCACACTTCTGGTAACATGGGGGTGCGGCCTAATGTGCTAATGAGTGGTGCTGTGGGGGGTGGTGGCCCAATATGCTAATGAGTTCCTGCTGGGCTTTTTGTACAAGAAAAGCCCTGCATATAACTAATAAATAAATTTAAAAAATTAAACATTTTCTAAGCCAAATGAATTTAAAAAATTAAACATTTTCTAAGCCAAATGAAGCCTGCTTGGACAGGTTCTCTGGAGAGGCATTTCCTAAATAAATAAAACAGTCTCCAGGTTGCTTTGGAAGAAACAGATACGGGGAGCTGGAATTCTCCCACAGTGTGGATATGCCTGAGCTGGGTCCGCACCTCTCCAGCACTGTCAACGGCGCCTGGCGCACTGGGTCGTGAGGACAAGGGTGGAGACGGGAGGAGAAGTCGCTTCACAGGACTGCCAGGAGAGGAAGACGTTTCTCTTTGGCTGCCCCCCCAGCCCCGAGACCTGGCAGGTTGCCACCCCCCCCCCCAGCCCTGCCCTGCCCTGCCTTACCGGTGATCTCGTGCTGCCGCAGCTCATTGTACTTGTAGGACTGTTCCAAGGGCTTGATGGCGCTGTGATAGATCTTCCTCAGGCGCTGCAGGGTGGCTGCGAGGGGAGAGCGACAGGAGCGAGTCAGAGGCCAGGCCCCCACCTTCCTTGCACCCAGCACCAGACTGAGAGAGGAGACAGAAGGGGACACGCACACACACACACACACACACACACACACACACACACCCCTCCCAAGGGGCATTTTTCCTGGCCGTTGTGTTTCCACCAAACATGTCGCAGAGAGAACCTGACTGGTATGGGGGGGTGGGGGGCGGATGGGCCCTTTAACATGCTGGGAAAGTTCCGGGGTGTGGCAGAGACACTGCCCAGGGAGGCCCCTGGCGGCCAGGAGCAAGGCGGCAGCGCCAGAAGCGCCACTTGCCTTGGCCTTGGCCTGCAGCAGCATTGGCAATGACCACGGGGGGGGGGGATAGGGGGCGAGCCCACACACCTGTGGCCAATCAGGGCCTGCTCCACGGCAGCCGTGACAGGAGCCAGCCAGTGGGATACGTTTGCACCCAAGGTGGCCTTAACGCCCCCGTCAGTCCGGCCCAGGGGTGCAGAGCAGATGCGACTTTGGGAAGAGGGGTCCTCCAAGGAAGACGCTGGGCCGCCCTTTTGGGGAGCAGAGCTGTCACACAGCACTGAGGGGGTGTTTCTGGCGTGGATGGAGGTGGGGGCCCAGCCGGCTAAGGGGAAGCTGCCCTGGGGGGTGGGGGAACATGGAACCGCCCAGGCCTGCAGCCAGGGTTTTTTTTAATTCGGGGGGGGGGCTTTAAATAAGTCAGGGGGCGCCCTGCACACACCCCTGCACACCCCCGAGGGAGCTCCTGGGCTGGATGGGAACTCGGGGGGCCCTTGGCGGTAAATCAGGGGGCCGGGCCCCAAGATGCCCGACTGTAGCTACGGGCCTGGAACCACCCGATCTCCTCCTGGGAGGGGCTCCCTTCCCGTCTGTCCCCCACTGCCCACTCCCAGCCTGTCCCCTGAGGAGTCCTCAACCGCCCTGTCCGAGTAGGAGCGCATCGGCTACCCGCCCCGCGTGATGTCATGGTGGACCAGAGGTCCCTGCAGAGGCCCGAGTGGTTCCCCCGAATTCCGAGCATGTCTGGAGGGCTGCAGATTCCGAGAAGCAGAGGCGCGGTTCCAAGGCTCTGGGACCCCTGGCCCTTCCGCCTCAGACAGGAAGGCCGCCCACTTCTGCCCTCGCCCCCCCCTCCTTCCAAAGGGCTGGGAGTCCCAGTGTTCCCCCTAAGCCGAGTGAGCGTGAGCACTAGCTCACCGTTTCTTAGCCTCCGGCTCACACACTTTCTGTCTCCGCTCAGGAAGGATGTGGCTCCAAACTGATTTATGCAGGAGCCAAATCGCTCGCTCACAACTTGAATGCCAGGAGCTCACAAAATAGAAGTTTTGCTCACGAGACTCCGCAGCTTAGAGGGAGCACCGGGACGACTGCCCTCCTGGCTCTACCCTCAGACTCTACCCTGAGCCAAGGGGGACCCCAAGTGGCCAAGAGTGGCAAGCACAGAAGTGCCAGGACTGTGGAGGTTTCTGCTCCCACCACACACGCCTGACTTCTGTCCTCCGTGGGAGAAAACCAGAGAAGCCCCCTGTCCCCCTGAGGAAGCTGGAGGAGACTGAAAGGGGGGGGGAGCGACGGGGCTGAGAGGGGCTGCCCAGTGGTGAGGGTCACGCGGGCAGCTCCTCTGAGCGGCGATGTGCCCGTCCAAGGGGGAGGAACTGAAGGAGAGAAGGAGAGATTGGATTTGTGCCCCACCCTTCACTCGGAGTCTCAGAGCGGCTTACAATCATAGAACCATAGAGTTGGAAGGGGCCATACAGACCCATCTAGTCCAACCTTCTGCCCAGTGCAGGACCAGCCTAGAGCATTTCGCTTCCCCTCCCCACAACAGACACCCCGTGAGGCAGGTGGGGCCGAGAGAGCGCTCTCGAGAACTGCCCTTGGGAGAACAGCTCTGAGGGAACTTGTGGCTGACCCAAGGTCACACCAGCAGCTGTATGTAGAGGAGCAGGGGATCAAACCTGGTTCTCCCAGATTAGACTCCGTGCTCACAACCACTACACCAAACTGGCTCTTTTTTTTTTTAGACTGCAGGCATCCATCAGCTGCCGAGGGGGACGACGACGAATAGGAGCTCGTCTTGGGGACCCGGCCCACTGGGCCTCCAGGCGAAGAGTGGTGGGGGAGACCCTCCTTGGGCTGAGGCCATCGGAGGTTGGAGGGAGCATGGGGCTCTGCTGGGAGCCCCACGGCCCACTCCGATGCAGCCCCCTTGCTGAAGGTGTGGGTCTGGCCATTGACCACAGGCGCCACCCCATATTCCGTGAGGCAATGGCAGAGACCAAGGCACGGCGAACCGGGGCAAAGGGCCTCCTGCCTTACCACCCCCCCTGCAACAGGCATCCTCTCACCGCTGGTACCTGAGTAGTCATCCACCGGCTTGTCCTCCTTCAGTTTCAAGGTATTCTCAATGTGGGAGCGATCCCTCAGGGCAGCTTCCCTGGCATCCTCCCCTTCTTCTGCGGAGAGAGGGAGGGAGAGAGAGAGAGACTCAAGCGCACGGGACACACTAAACAGAGCAGGGACTCTGTGCTAGCCAGCAAACGGGGGTGGGGGAATCTTTTCAACAGCATGCACATTCAAGCCTTGGGCACCCTGCGCTGTTTCCCGTGTGCAGGCATCCCCCCCCCGCCACCGCCCATCCCCACAGGAGCATTTCCACCGGTGCCAAGTGTGACTGGAGCTTTGGGGGCCGGCCAGGGACCAGCAGCTGCCGGAGGAACCATTTTCTAAATTTAGAGACTGCAGCACTCCGGCTACACAGTCGGTGGCGAGGCATGCCTGCGCGTGCGTGTGTGTGTGAAAGAGAAGCAGCAAGAGTTGTCCCAGGCCACAGCACGACAGGTAGGCCGAAGGACATGTTCACTAGAACCCCTTTGGGAGCCCTGCCAGACCAAAGCCAGCCAGTGAACATGTGGACCAGGCACCGCCATTGTTTGCTACCCTGACTAATCCCCGTGGGCGGTGCGGGGTGAACCACCAGCACAGATGTTTCTAGGGTGCGCGGACTGTTAGACAAAGGCAGCAAACGGGCTCAACGGGAACTCCCCGTTCCTGTGTTCTTGCATGCAGAAGGTCCCGGCCCCAATAGTTCCCTGGCTTCTTCAGTTACGAAAAGACCCCCCCCCCAAGCCACAGGGCTGAGACAGACCTCCCCTTGCCCAAGGCCCCCAGAGAGCTGCTGCGGGAGCAAGAGAACGCAGAGTAAGTAGGACGGATTCAGTGGAAAGCAGGTTCACACGTTTGCATTCACGTGCCTCTCGCTAGGTTTGCAAATGCCCTTCGAAACTGAGGCGATGTGACCTTAAAGGAAAATGTGGCGGCCTTTAACCCTCCACGCCCCCACGCTGCTGCCCTGAAGGCTCAAGGGGACTGCGAAGGTGGTGCTCCCTCCACACACAGGAAGGCACACTGGCTTGTGGGGACACCAGTTCCTCTGCTCCGGCTTCTTCCATGGGCTCACTTGCTCCACCAAATGGCCTCATGAAGGCTTCCAGCTGCCTCTTCAGAAAGCCTGACATTCCCCCGGGGCTTTGGGGCTGGCTTAGAACTCATCCCACAGACTCACATTGAGCGCCTGAGTCAGGCCGCTAGCAATATCAAGCATGCGTGTGCATTCATACATTAATCTGCAAGCCACGAGGTTTCCCTGGTCGAGTGACTGAGTGCAGACGGAGAGATGCCCTGGACCCCATCCCTTTTCCACGGGGCTCAGCCTGGGTGCCGTGCAGATCGGTGCTGCCAGCTAGGGTCTGAGCCCAGCCCACCAGAAGGCTGCCGAGAGCCTCCCAGCGTCCCCCAAAATAGATATTCGACTCCGCTCCGGTTACACTTTGGTATCGGCTGCCCGTGTCCAAGCGCAGCTGATGCACAAAGGGGTGTCCCTTCCCGCTTCCCCCCCCCCCCCCCGGTGCCAGTGACAGGTGATCATCCGATCCCCGACAGGGGGAATTCACACAATGCCACTGCAAAGAATTATTCTGATTGTTCTGCCAGCAGCTATCTTCAAGGGGCAGCAACAATCAGTTTTCCAACTAAGGCTGGAAAACAACCCCCGCTTCCTGGTTCAATGACCACGGGGGGGGGGGGATAGGGGGCGAGCCCACACACCTGTGGCCAATCAGGGCCTGCTCCACGGCAGCCGTGACAGGAGCCAGCCAGTGGGATACGTTTGCACCCAAGGTGGCCTTAACGCCCCCGTCAGTCCGGCCCAGGGGTGCATGGTATGGAAATCCTATTTTCTTAAGACCTGCAGCCAGGGCGTTAGAGGATTAAAATACAACAATAGTCCAGTGGGGCCCCTTAAAGACTAACAACATACATTTCAAGGAGGAGGAGGAGGAGGAGGAGATTGGATCTATACCCCATGGCCCTTCACTACCCAAAGGTGTCTCAGAGTGGCTTACAGACTCCTTTCCCTCCCCCTCCCCACAACAGGCACCCTGTGAGGTAGGCGGGGCTGAGAGAGCTCTGACAGAAACTGCTCTTTTTCAAGGACAGCTCTTATCAGAACTAGGGCTTGCCCAAGGTCATCCAGCCAGGTGCACGTGGAGGAGTGGGGAATCAAACCCGGTTCTCCCAGATTAGAGTCCGCGCACTTCACCACCACACCAGACTGGCTCTCACGAGTCACAGCTCAACATATCTGAGGAAGTAAGCTGTGACTCGTATGGAAATGTACGTTGTTAGTCTTTAAGGTAACCCTCACTGGACTTTTGTCACATTCTGCTATGGCGGGCTGACACGTCTACCCCTTTGCAATCATCCATAGAGGGTCAGATAGAAGTGACGAACTCCCGAAGCCCCTCGGTAAGGATGCTGGAGAATTTTCCTCCGGAGTGAGACACCATGTGCGATAGTCCCCTCAGCCCCAGAGTGAAGATTTAAGTCTGGTTCCTTTTCACCTCAATGGCTGAGCAGCACTTAGGTGACAGATATCAGTCGCTAATAATGGATCAGCTGCCTTGGTCAGCTGGCCTTGGATTGGCAGCCCTTAAGGAGCTCGGCTGGGTCAGCCCGGGGCGTTATGTGCCACACCAGAGCGACCAGCCGATTGTCTCTGGAAGGCAGAACGCACCAAAGGGCCTTCTGGGATGTCCACACTGAAGGCAAGACCCCTGTGGACACGACCGAGCTGCTTTGCCCTTGGTGGTTTGGAGGCGCCAGCCAGCAAGATGGGAAAGGACTGCGCAGAGGTGGACCCCCGCCCCCTCTCCCCAAGGACCCTCCTCCCCAGGTCATGCCAGTGAGCAAAAACGTAAAGGGGGGGGCAGACAACACGGAGGGCATCCAGGCGAAGGTTGTGGGGGGGGGGAGAGAGACAGACAGAACCTCTCTGGGAGAGCTGAGTGGGAGGATCGGCTGGCGGGTTGGCGGCTTTGGCCACGGGGTCCACAGCCACGGCTGGGTTGTTGTCTCCAGGGGGGGACCCGTCACCTCCGTGGAGGACGTCCCCATCGCTAGGCAACCCGGACTCTGTTCCAGCTTCACTGAGGCCTCCCTCTAGGGGCGGGAGCTGGGGCCCCCCGGGAGCCGTCTCCAGGCCGGTGTCTCTGCTGCTGGGTGGGTCTTCCCCATCGGCTTCCTCTTCGGAATCTCCTCCGTCTCCAAGGGCGACGCCGCCTTCCTCCTCCTCCTGGGAAATCTCTCCTACTGCCAAAGGGATGTCTTCCGTTTCCATTCCTCCTTCCTCCTCAGAATCATCACCATCTTCTTCTTCTTCATGGGCTGGGGTTGCAAGCTCTTCTCTTGCTGCCACCACGACGTCATAATTATCATCTTCTTCATCTTCTTCTTCATCTTCATCATCATCATCACTATCATCATCTTCTTCTTCTTCTTCATCATCATCAGAACGGGATGCCTTAAACTGCCTGGGGCCTTCCGCTGTTCCACTCTCTCTCTCCCTCTCGCTCAGGCTGGCTCCCTCTTCCTCTCTGGAACCTCCTTCTCCGGCCTCCAGATCCTCCGGGACTTCCCCCCCTTCGGTCTCTTCGGTGCCCTGCAGGGTGGCACCCGCTGCCTCCAAGAGCTCCTCCACGGAGGAGCCAACACTCAAGTCTCCTGCCCCAGAGTCGCCTCCAGTGCCTTCGCCTGAGTCTGCGGCCTGGGTGCCCGGGGTGTCCTGAACGGAGGACGTGAGTGGGCTCTCGGAGGTCTCTACGCTTCTTCCCAGGAGGGTGTCTTCACCGGGCCCTGGATGCAACTGGGGCCCACCTCCACGGGCACCTTCCCGCTCATCCTCCTCAGATTCAGGAGCCGCCTCTCCAGCCAACGCTGCCCCCGGGTATCCCGGTCCGTCTCCCCTTCCTCCTTGGGCCACGGCGCCCTCTGCTGCCTTCTCACCCGAGATGTCAGCGTGGGCCTCCAGGCCGGCACTCGCCATGGCGTGGGGCTCTCTGTGGGCATCCCGATGGCTGACCGCGGGCTGGAGGAGGAGTCCCTTCCCAGGAAGCTGTGCAGCGGCGTCGCCATAGAGCATCCCCTCCTTCTGGGCCAGGCTGGGGTCTCCAGACAACAAGTGGCCCTCGGCCAGGCTGGCAGCGTCTTCCGTGCCATCCGGGGCAGAGACTTGCAGTTCTAAACAGTCAGAACACGGTCAGTCAGTTTGATCGGCCCCCTCTCTTCCAAAACAGCCCGTGTTTTGACACCGCGCACGTGTCTCTCGGGGGTGTCGAAGCCGAGGAACATTTTGAGGCTCTTATAAATACATTCGCAGTCCTCCTCTCCCAGCCACCGGCCCTGGAATCTAGCTTGCTTTTCCTGCTGCTATCAATAAACTGCGTGCAAACAGGTGCTGCCGGGAGCAAATGTTTTGGGCCACACCGACAACGCTGCTGAAGAAAGGTCCCTCCGCCTTAGCAAGCCTCCCAGCCCACCCAGCAGCAGTCCAGCGTGTGTGTGTGTGTGTGTGTGTGTGTGTGTATTGGGGGGGGGGTTCTTGCCCTCCTGGTCACCAGCTGAGCAAAGCAGGCAAACAAAGATGCCAGGAAAATGAAGGTGACACGATCCAGGTTTACAAGATTATGCCAGCGAAAGAACAAGTAGAGAAAGAAGGACTTTCCCCCCTTTCTCACAGTACAAGAACTCGTGGGCAGTCCATGAAATTGCTGAGTGGTCGGGTTAGAACGGATAAAAGGAAGTCCTTCTAAATCCAAAGAGTGATTCACACATGGAATTCACTGCCACAGGTGGTGGTGGCGGCTACAAGCATGGACGGCTTCAAGAGGGAATTAGATAAGCATATGGAGCAGAGGTCCATCAATGGCTATTAGTCACAAGGGATAGACAGGAACTCTTGGTCTGGGGCAAGGGATGCCCTGTATCCTTGGTGCTTGGGGGGGGGCAACAGTGGGAGGGCTTCTAGTGTCCCGACCCCACTACTGGAACTCCTGATGGCACCTGGTATTTTTGGCCACTGTGTGACAGAGTGTTGGACTGGATGGGCCATTGGCCTGATCCAACATTGGCTTCTCTGATGTTCTTTATATGGAGCAGAGGTCCATCAGTGGCTATTAGCCACAAGGGATAGACAGGAACTCTCGGTCTGGGGCAAGGGATGCTCTATATCCTTGGTGCTTCGGGGGGGGGGGAGCAACAGTGGGAGGGCTTCTAGTGTCCTGGCCCCACTGCTGGACCTCCTGAGGGCACCTGGTACTTTTGGCCACTGTGTGACAGAGTGTTGGACTGGATGGGCCATTGGCCTGATCCAACACTGGCTTTTCTCTTATGTTCTTACATTCTTATGTTCTTAAGGTGTGTGCGTATGGGGTTACTAAGAGCAGGACAGCAGAAGGTAGAGTTTCAGAGACTGAAATTCCAAGCCAGGAAAGACAACAAGAGAAGCCTGCCTTGGGCACGTCCACAACACTGATTCCCACCTGGCGGGAATCAGCTTGCTAAGTTATTCGTGACACAGTTCAGAGTCCCAAACCGGCTCGCCCACCCATGTGACCCCAGACCCAGTGGCACAGAAGGCATCTGCCCAGGCACATCGCCAGCAGACGAGCCATCGCTGGGCATGGCCGCATGCCCACCCCCAAAGCCTCTCAGGGCCTCACGGAACTACGGGTAGGCCGTGTGAGCCCGATGGCCGGCACAGAACGCGTCGTCTCCCTCCTCCCTCCTCATCACCTCAGAGGCAGGGAGTCCTACGGGGTGACCCGGGCACTGCGGCTCTCTAGGCCTGGGCCTCCCAAACCTCCTGAGCCTTTTTCGGCACCTTTGGCCTTCTGACACAGGGGGGTGGGCGCAGGCACAAAATGGCTGCCAGTAAGACACAGGGAGGGGAAGACAAACTTGACCCAAAAACTGGAATCAAGAACCGCGAGGCTAAGAAAGAACTCTGATAAAGGGCCCGTATTAAAAACCGGAAACTGGCAACACCTGCAGCAGACAGAGACGCTTCGCAAGTTTTAAATATTTACATTTTTAATTCAACTTTGTGACTTTTATCTGACTAGTCCTCAGGAAGATATCACTTCGGATTGTTTGTTGAACTGAAGCCAGGACAGGTCTTTTAAATTTAATTGACTTCGAGTGCTCTTTCTTCTCTAACAACAAGCAAATAACCCCGGCCTTGTTGTAAACCCCCCCCCCCCCCCCGCCGCTGCCATTGAGCCTTTCTTTGGGAACTACTCGAGAATAACGCCTTACACTGCAAGCTCCAACACTACGAAAGATAAGATTGTGGAAACTGCTGAAATGTTAACTTTGGTCTCCAGAACAGTCAATTCCATCTTTAATGGATTAAAACTTATTGAGGGAAAACTTGTAATATACAAAAAGACATGTATTTATTAGAAAGGCAGGTAAAAACACATAAGGGCCCAATGAAAGCCTCGTAAAAAAGTTGAAGCGGCCTGAACACAAGGACCAATACACATGGCCTGACGCGTTTCCGCCCTATTGGGGCCTTCTTCAGAGGTCAAACAATACAGAGGTACACGTAACATTAATACATATTAAAATAAGATAACCAATAAGTGAATACTGGACCAAAAAAAGGAAGGTTAAGCCCAGTATTCACTTATTGGTTATCTTATTTTAATATGTATTAATGTTACGTGTACCTCTGTATTGTTTGACCTCTGAAGAAGGCCCCAATAGGGCAAAAACGCGTCAGGCCATGTGTATTGGCCCTTGTGTTCAGGCTGCTTCAACTCTTTTACGAGGCTTTCATTGGGCCCTTATATGTTTTTAGCTGTCTTTCTAATAAATACATGTATGTTTGTATATTATAAGTTTCGACTAGGTTTTTAATACTGGCCCTTTATTAGACTTCTATAAAATGGCCGCCGCCGGAGGCGGAGACAGCCACAAAATGGCTGCCACGGGAGATGGACCCAACCACACAGCAGAAGCCCAAAGAGGGGCAATTAAGACAAAAATACACTGGGAAAGAGCCAATATTTCAGCGCCGCGGGCACCACAATGCCCATGGGGCCCTGTGTTGGGGACCCCCTTGCTCTCGGATGACAGAGGAGTCACCTTCTCAGGGGGGCTACTCGGAACAGCCGCTTCAGGCAGCGAATCCCAGAGGCCGCCGCCGCCGCCTTGCCCACCTCCATGTCTGGAGGGAACGAGCCCCGCCACGGAGGAGAGACTGGCCTTGTCTGGCTTCCTCCCCCCCCCCGCCACCCTTGCCCACTCCTCAGGAAGGAAAGACTGGCCACAAAGTCCCTGCAGACAGTCTTGCCACCTCCGTGAGGAAGACCGACCTTTTTAAAGGCCCCCCCAAACAAGTGCTGATCCAAAGGTTCCCGGGCGAGGGCTCCCAACCTCCAGGTGGGATATTGTACCAATACAATATTCACAGAGTGTCTTTATATTGATACAACCTCCAGGTGGGGCCTGGAGACGTCCTGCTTTTACAACTGACCTCCAGTCAAACCGAGGAGATCAGCTCCCCTGGAGAAAATGGCCGCTTTGGAGGGTGGACTCTATGGCCCTGCGCCCTGCCAAGGCCCCGCCCCTTCCCAAACCCCGCCCTTCCCGGCTCCACCACACACACACACACACACGCGCACCCCCAGGTATTTCCCAACGTAGAGGTGGCAACCCTGCTCTCCCCCTTTGTCCACGGGTACCCAAAGCTGGAGACGTTCTCATTCAACCAAGCCAGGATTGGCCATGCTCTGAAAGAAGAGAGACTTGGGTGGGGCAAGAGCCAGCCATCCTTCCAGTCCCACTCCACCCCTGGCACTGAGACCAGTGTTCCCTCTAAGCTGAGTTAGTGTGAGCTAGCTGGCAGTTTCCTAGCCTCCAGCTCACACAGTTTTGTCTCCGCTCAGGGAGGAGGTGGCTCCAGAGCAAACTGATTTATGCAGGAGCCAAATGGCCCGCTCACAACTTGGATGCCAGGAGCTCACAAAGTAGAATTTTTGCTCACAGGACTCCACAGCTTAGAAGGAGCCTTGACTAAGACTGCAAGATGCAACATAAAAGGTGCAGAGGAGGGTCGCCTCAGAGTGGGCCCGGCTCGTTCACAGCAGCAGCAGACACTTATCTATTGGTCTGTTCCAGGATCCTTGGGAGCTGTTGTTCTTAAGTGGCAAGCTCAGCCCATTCCTAGAACAGCTTGAGGAATGGCTTAGGCTCAATACATAACACTGAGCTACAGGCCTTACTGTTGTGAGCGAGCGATTTGGCTGCTGCATACATTAGTTTGCTCTGGAGCCCCATCCTTCCTGAGCTGAGAGGAAAATGTGTGAGCTGGAGGCTAAAAAACTGTGAGCTGGCTCGCACTATCTCGGCTTAGAGGGAACACTGGCAGGGAGCTATGGCGGCCCAGTACAGGGCCCCGAATCGTCTCCTCCGGAGAGGAGCCTGCACTCTTCCTGGGGAGGTCGAACGCCCCCCCCCCGGCCTGCCCAGGAGGACCCTCGCTTCCGCTGACCTTCGAGGAGGCGTTATATAAGGAAGGAAAGCTCCCCCACCTTTCCTCCCCCGCCCCCCAAAGCTGGGGCGCCTTTAAATATACCAGTTGCCGAATTGTGCTGACCAGCAGATGGCAAAAGGATGAGCTCCCTGCAGCAAAATGGGCTGAAGGTTACGGGGGCTTAGCACCCTCCCGCCCGCCTCGGGCTAAAAATATACTCCGCTCCCCGCAGCCAGCCAGCGGGGGGGGGGGGGGGGCGGCAAGGGG
>NW_015165236.1:1742061-1742449 GCF_001447785.1 Gekko japonicus | reverse complement strand
GGTGGGCGAGACAGAGGCGCTGTGTGGGGGTGGGGGGGGGGGGGGGCAGCGACATCTCTCAAGTATGCCCCACAGAGAAGCCCGTGGAAAGCCGACTCTCCGAGAGGGACGCCTGGTACAGTAGAGGACGTGCCCCCTGTGCCAAGGAGCCAAGAATGCCAACCCCGCAGCCCAGGACGGCTTCCAGCCAGGGGCCCCAGTGCAGGAAATGACCAGGGGAAGGGGAGAGAGGGACAAAGGCCCACATTCATTCACCACTGATCCGTCCCCAAAGGCCTAGAGAGACCTGCATCGGGGAAACCAACAGCAGCCCCCCCCCAGCATAATCTTAGAGCTTAGACCTGGCACCTCCCTCTCCCTGTCTCTCTCCCTCCCTCTCCCCGTGCCC
>NW_015165236.1:1731503-1742013 GCF_001447785.1 Gekko japonicus | reverse complement strand
CCCCTCTGTCGCATTTGCCCTTGTGGCCGCTCTGGACAGAGCCACACCCCTCCCAGCAGGGTCGCCAGCCTCCAGGTGGGGCCTGGGGGTCTCCCGCCTTCACAACTGATCTCCAGCTGACCGAGATCAGCTGCTCTCCTCCTGGAGAAAATGGCTGCTTGGAAAGCTGGACTCGAGGGCGTTGGACCCTGCAGAGGGAGGCCCCTCCCCTCCCCAGGTAATTTCCAACCCAGACCTGGCAACCCTACCTCCCGAGGAGGTCTAAGACACGGACCCACTCAGCGTTCCCTCCAAGCTGAGTTGGCGTGAGCTAGCTCACAGTTCTTTAGCCTCCGGCTCACACATTTTTGCCTTCGCTCAGGATGGAGGTGGCTCCAGAGCAAACTAATCTATGCAGCAGCCCAATCGCTCGCTCACCACTTTGATGCCAGTGGCTCACAAAGTAGAGTTCTTGCTCACAAGACTCCACAGCTTAGAGGGAGCCTTGGTCCCACTAGGTCATTCTGGAACAACGTCAGTCTAGGGGCACCTTTCAGACCAACAAAGTTTGACTCTGGGTGTAAGCATCCGTGTGCACACACTCAGACTTTGTCCTGGGTAACGTTAGGTGTGCCCGGAGGCCCTGGTGCCACACTGTTCAGGGTTAGGGTTAGGATTAGGGGCACTTGGGAATATGGCATTTTTAGGGGCAGGAAAAAAGAGAAGAGCAGAGCACCATGCTGCACGCGGGAGGGGGGTCGGTGGCGCAAAATGGCGTCCCCAAGTCACAGCCGGCCGGCGGGACCGTGTAGGACAGAGCAGGGTAGGGGAAAGGGGGAGCCAAGTTCTCTCTCGATCAAGCCGGTGACTCGATCAAGCCGGTGACTCGTTCACACTTCCCTGTAAGGGTGGAGAATTCAATCCCTTGGTGCTGAAATCCGCCGGGAATAAAAATACAGGCTCCCCCACCAATGTTCCCTCTAAGCTCTGGAGTCTTGTGAGCAAAAATCCTACTTTGTGAGCTACTGGCATTAAAGTTGTGAGCAAGCAATTTGGCTACTGCATCAATTAGTTTGCTCTGGAGCCCTCCTTCCTGAGCAAAGGCAAAAGTATGTGAGCCGGAGGCTAGGAAACTGTGAGCTAGCTCACAACTCAGCTTAGAGGGAACACTGTCCCCCACCCCACCCACACTGGCCCCAGCCAGCCTGCGCTCCCTGTTTCTCTTCCCGGTTCTCTCTTGCACTGGTACCATCCACACCTGAATGCTGGACGTTCACAGCACCCAACTTCTTAAATGTCAGATTAAAAGATCTCACACCGGTAGGTCGACACAGTGAGATTCTGGGCCACACTGTGGCCCAGAACGCCCTTCCGAGAGGCAACATCCCGATCTGCTGGAGGGACTCTGCGGGGGGGGGGGGCCTTCGGCGATCCTCCAGAGCCAGCGATGGATGGAGGGAGGTCCTTCCTGGTGGGCTCCCCTGAGCTAAACGGGGCAAATGTCGAGCTGGGCCCCACCTTTACAGGGGGGAGCAGGAGGCCTCGAGCCCCACTCCTCCCCCATACGTTCCCATATAGGCATCCTGTGTTGGGCGCAGCGGAGTGAGGCGTCTTCCTCTCGCGCCTGCCTGGCCAGCGGTGCCCTCCTGGGCACGGAACACACACCTCACGCCCACTGACCAGTGATTACGCCTGACGCCAGAGAGAGGTCACTGCATGCGCCTTGGCTAGCCGGGCCGGCGGGAGCCACAGAAGCAGACCACCTGCCTTTCCCATCTCCTCCTCATCTAGGAGACGTCCACTCTCCTGGTGCGTTGGCCACCCTTTGGGGTGGACTGTACTGACGCCCCAGGTGGCATCCGCCTGGAGTACCTCTGAGAAAGGAAGACAACAAACAAGGGGAAGAACTACATCTTTCCCAGCAGCTGCCACCCTTTGGGGGGATTTCATACCCTCACTAAGCTGGTTCCGTTGGGGGGGGGGGAAACCCCTGTAAAAACTGAAGGTGGCTGCTTATTTTACCACTGCATTTAGGATTGTTACCCGTGGCTGTTCTGAAATTCTGTTGGCCTTGTTTCGTCATAGGTGGCCGTGGAAAGTCATCCAGCAGGGTGAGAAAATGGAAGGAATCAGAATTCCAGCAACAGCCATAGAGGCCCAAGAGGCATTCTCCGAGGCAGCCACACACACACACACACACACACACACAAAACAGGGCCTCGTTTGGCACCCGGAACTCCGTGCCGCCCGGAAACTGCCCACTTCTTCACCCAAAGAATCATTCACACGAGGAATTCACCACCGCCGCAGCTACCAGCACAGAGAGCTTCAAGAGGGGACTGGATAAACCTACGGAGCAGAGGTCCGTCACTGGCTAAGAGCCACAAGGGACAGAGAGAACATTCTGTCTGCAGCAGCGATACTCTGTATTCTTGGTACTTGGGGGGCCACAGTGGGAGGGATTCTGGAGTTCTGGCCCTGCTGGTGGACCTGGGTTTTGGCCACTGTGTGACACAGAGTGTGGGACTGGATGGGCCATTGGCCTGATCCAACATGGCTTCTCTTACGTTCTTATGTGTCGGGCAGTGATGCTCTGTATTCTTGGCACTTGGGGGGCACAGCGGGAGGGCTTTTGGTGTCCTGGCCCCACTGGTGGACCTCCTGAGGGCCCCTGGGTTGTGGGACTGGATGGGCCGTTGGCCTGATCCAACACTGGCTTCTCTTATGCTCTTATGTCTGGGGCAGAGGTGCTCTGCATTCTTGGTGCTTGGGGGCAACAGTGGGAGGGCTTCTGGAGTTCTGGCCCCGCTGGTGGACCTCCGGATGGCACCTGAGTTTTGGCCACTGTCTGACACAGAGTGAATAAAAATAAGAGATTGGATTTATACCCGGCCCTTCACTACCCAATGGAGTCTCAGAGCGGCTTACAATCTCCTTTCCCTTCCCCTCCCCACAACAGACACCCTGTGAGGTAGGTGGGGCCGAGGGAGCTCTTTTGAGAAAGGCTTGTGAAAGAACATCTCTGAAAGAACTTGGGACTGACCCAAGGTCACACCAGCAGCTGCATGCGGAGGAGTGGGGAAATCCAACCCGGTTCGCCCAGATTAGAGTCCGCGCTCCTAACCACTACACCAAACCGGCTCTCATCCAGTGTGGGGTTGGATGGGCCACTGGCCTGATCCGACAGGCCTTCTCATATGTTCACCGAGGAAGTGCCCCCCGTGCCACTGCGGGGCACACAAGGTGCACTCCAGGGAATGCCAGGCCTGGCCCAAGAGTACAAGTCCCTGAGGGGCTCAGCTGCCCATGGAAGGCCTCGCACCTTGTCCTGGGGCTTCCCTGGGAAGGAGGTCTTGGCAGTGCCCAGTTCCCTGCAAGGCCGGGTGAACGGCTCGGCCTGCGCTGCTGAGAGGGAAGCCCACAGATCCCCACCCCCCCCCCCCCTGGAACTGGACGGGCTGCTGCAGGAGTCACGGGATGCCAGGCTGGTATCCCCCCAGGGAAATGTCCCCCCCTCTCGTATCACCTTACACCAGCTCTGCCCTGCCGGGTGTGTCTCTGCATAGCTGTGCACTTGAAGAACGGACTCTCACACCATACCTGCTAGGAGCCCCTGGGTGGGAGGGATTTTGCCTGCCAGGGGGTGGGTGGGGGGAGAGAAGCTCTCCAAAGACAGCCCGTCCCCCAACTTCTTCTAGGCTGCCGCAGCTCTGCCCTTGGCACCACTTCCCATGCCCAACACGCGCACATAAGAACATAAGAGATGCCAATGCTGGATCAGGCCAAAGGCCCATCCAGTCCAACAATCATTGTGTCACACAGTGGCCAAAAATACCAGGTGGCTTCAGGAGGTCCACCAGCGGGGCCAGGACATTAGAAGCCCTCCCACTGTTGACCCCCCCCCAGCACCAAGATGACAGAGCATCACTCGCCCCTGAGTCCCTATCTATACCTTGTGGCTAATAGCCACTGATGGACCTCTGCTCCATATGCTTATCTAATTCCCTTTTGAAGCCGTCCATGCTTGTAGCTGTCACCACTTCCTGTGGCAGTGAGTTCCATGTGTTAATCACTCTTTGGGTGAAGAAGTACTTCCTTTTATCCGTTCTAACCCGACCGCTCAGCAATTTCATGGAGTGCCCACGGGTTCTTGTATTGTGAGAAAGGGAGAAAAGTACCTCTTTCTCTACCTGCTCTTTCCCATGCATAATCTTATAAACCTCAATCATGTCACCCCTCAGTCGTCGTTTCTCCAAGCTAAAGAGCCCTAAGCGCCTTAACCGTTCCTCATAGATGCCACAAAGATACTGCAAAGATGCGGACGTTTCTCTAGGAGTTTAAAAGGCTGCTGACATGGTGTGGAAGGTCAGTAGTTCAGCAGTTCGAGACCCAGGTGCCGCATGACGGAGTGAGCTCCCGTCTGTAGTTCCAGCTCCTGCCAACCGAGCAGTTCAAAAGTAAGAAATTGCAAGTAGATAAATAGGTACCACTTCGGTGGGAAGGTAACAGCGTTCCGTACACCTCTGCGTTTAGTCATGCTGGTCACATGACCACGGAAACGTCTTCGGACAGCGGCGGCTCTTCGGCTTTGAAACGGAGATGAGCACCGCAACCCTAGAGTCGGATTCGACTGGCTTTCGAGCAAGGGGAACCTTTACCTTTAATAACAGACGGAAGGAACGTGGCACCACCCTCTAGCAAGATTTTGAAGAAGAAGAGGAGGAGGAGGAGGAGGAGATTGGATTTATACCCCATGGCCCTCCACTACCCAAAGGAGTCTCAGAGTGGCTTACAAACTCCTTCCCCTTCCCTTCCCCTTCCCCACAACAGACACCCCCTGTGAGGTAGGTGGGGCTGAGAGAACTCTGAAAGAAACTGCTCTTTTTTCAAGAACAATCCCGAGAGAACTACGGCTTGCCCAAGGTCATCCAGCAGCTGCAAGTGGAGGAGGAGCGGGGAATTCAACCCAGCTCTCCCAGATTAAAGTCTGCACACTTAGCCACGACACCAAACTGGCTCTCACTGGTTCCAAGCACTGTTCCATTGGAGGCAGCTGCTCTTGTGACACTGAGAAAGATGCTGACTGCAGGCCTGTTTTGGAGCATCGCAACATCATGCAAACTCAAGTCCTGGAAATCACTGAAGAAGTTGTTGGTGATGTGCTTAGACCAGGGGTTCCAACCTTTTTGAGGTTGTGAGCACCACCGGAATTCTGACACGGGATGGGTGGGGGGGTGCAGCCACAAAATGGCTGCCCCGGGAGGCGGAGCCAGCCACAAAAATGGCTGCCGCAGCTGACCTCCAGTCACACAGTGAAGCTCCTTGTGCTGTGAGGGCAGCTGCTGCCGATGCAAAAGTTCTAAAAATCTGCACCGCCAATCAAATTGTCAGTGGCCAGTCAGAAGCCTGGGTAGGCAAGAGACCTGCCTGGCCACGCCCACTTTCTAACAACACTTGGCAACAACGCTCCCTCTAAGCTGGTGAGTCTTGTGAGCAAAAATTCTACTTTGGGAGCTCCTGGCATTAAAGTTGTGAGCGAGCGATTTGGCCACTGCGTAAATCAGTTTGCTACGGAGCCATCCCTTCCTGAGCTGAGACAAAAAGGTGTGAGCTGGAGGCTAAAAAACTATGAGCTGGCTCGCACTCACTCGGCTTAGAGGGAACACTGCTTGGCAACCGCCAGGAACGGGCCCAGGTGTGCATCGCGGACATTCCTATTTGACGGGAAAGCGGATTCATTGGATTGATTCAGTGGAAAGGTGGAGATGCCGGCAGAAAGCATCGCTGGCCGATGGGCGCAGAAAACGTCATAGTCCGTCGAGGGCATCTGTAGTTCACTGCTGCTATTCAGACCAGCACAAAGGAAGATGCAGAACAGACCCACACACACACACACACACCTTGAAGGAAAAGAGGAGTCCTTTTGTACTCCAGTGACCGCAGTTCCTAGAAGCCGGCGGGGACCACAATATTATCCGCTGAGGCACGTTATTGTTTTGGTTTATGGGGATCTTATTGATTTTAAAGGGATTGTCATAATGTGTTTTATTTGCAAATCTACTTTAATTGCAGATCTTAATTGCAGATTATGAATTGTTTTAAGTACAAATTTGCATTATTGTAGACCTGTTTGGTGTAGTGGTTAAGTGCGTGAATCTGGGAGAACCGGGTTTGATTCCCCACTCCTCCACTTGCACCTGGCTGGATGACCTTGGGCAAGCTGTAGTTCTGATAAGAGCTGTCCTTAAAAAAGAGCTGTTTCTGTCAAGAGCTCTCTCAGCCCCACCTACCTCACAGGGGGTGTCTGTTGTGGGGAGGGGAAGGGAGAGGAGTTTGTAAGCCGCTCTGAGACTCCTTTGGGTAGTGAAGGGCCATGGGGTAGAAATCCAATCTCCTCCTCCTGTATGTTGGTACCTGCCCTGAGCCTACATTGTGGGGAGGGCAGGGTATAAGTCTAACAAAATAAATAAATACTGAGGGGGGACAGAACACCGTCTGTAGGGGAAGGACCTGCTGCAGGTGAGGGAAGCGTGATGAGGACCCAGCCCAGCGTGAGGTTCTCTCCCCACACAAGATCTTCTTAAACAAAGATTAAAAGAATAACGTTAGGGGTTCCAAGAGGATCCCGGATGAATCCCCCCCAGGAGCCAAGAAGCCACACTGCCGGACCTCCAGGTTTTCCTGAGCAGCGAAAGAATTTGATTCAGCTCGGGCCAAGACTGGCAGGGAGGCGAGATCCGTCTGCCGGACACTGCGGAGGGAGGGCCCGTGCAGTCTTGTGAGCAAAAATCCTACCCTGCGAGCTGCTGCTGGCATTAGAGTTGGGAGCGAGCGTTTTGGCTCCTGCATAAATGAAGTTTGCTCTGGAGCCACATCCTTCCTGAGCAGAGACAAAAATGTGTGAGCCGGAGGCTAAAAAACTGTGAGCTAGCTCACACTGACTCAACTTAGAGGGAACACTGGACCCCACCACTGTTCCCCCTCCCTCAAGCGTTGCGAGGGATGAAGACGGACGCCACCTCCCGATTCAGTGCCTACCGCGTCCCGAGCCTCTGAAAGCCTGCACATTCAAAGACCTTGGCAAGTTCTCTTTTGAACGGGGTCATCTGAGAAAGCTCTCTTCAAATCCAGGCGCGCTAATGAAATGCCAGGAACCCACGACGCAGGACCCACCGAGGCAGGTGTGGTTGTTGTTGTTGTGTACTTCACTTGTAAGCCAGCTTTCTCCGCCCAGTGGAGACCCACAGCGCGGCTCACCTCCTTCCCCTCTCCTCCAGTTTATCCTCACCCCAACCCTGGGAGGCTGGTTTTGCCGAGAGTCCAACTGGGCCAAAGTCACCCAGCCAGCTTCCATGGCGCAAAGGGGAGATTCGAACCTGGGTCTCTGGAACCCCAGTCTGACATTCTGGCCCCTGCACAGCCCTGCGCCTCCCTTTGGTTCCTGCACTTTATTATATTTATGTCTTAAATGGTTTTTATAATATGTACTGTAATTAATACGAATAAGGAAGCGGAATCTAGGGAACTAAATGGAATCAAATGTAACCGGTAGTATAATGTAATAGTAGACAGAATAGAAAGTAATCCTCGTTTAGCCTTTAGATATAATAGGAGTCAGTGGATGAGCCGGAGAATACTTTCTATCAATAAAGGAGGGTGAATAATGTAATAGACCGTTGGAAAATTAATATTTTGTATCATCGTTCACTGTAAACATTAATAAACTGTAAACTGTTAAAAACGATGGTTGTTATAATTGCTTAATTATTTAATTGCTGTTGTTAATCTATTTTGTGTGCATTGTAAACTGTTAGGTTGTTTTTATGGAAGCCGCCCTGAGCCGGCCTCGGCCGGGAGGGCAGGGTAGAAATCTAATCAATCAATCAATCACTCCTGTGCTGACAAAGGGAAACGGACATCTGCCACACAGGGATGCCTGTGGCCCCCCCCCCCCATTCACTTCCTCAGCAAAATGGTGTTTGGTGGTGGTGAGATCTGGAACAACAATGGGGTTCGTTGGCGGGGGGGGGGGCTGTTCTCCTTGCCCACCCTATGCCAGCCCTCTGAGCATACCCAGACCAGCAGCACCCAGCAGCAGAAGAAGAAGAGATTGGATTTATACCCCATGGCCCTTCACTGCTCAAAGGTGTCTCAGAGCAGCCGACAATCTCCTTTCCCTTCCCCTCCCCACAACAGGCACCCCCTGGGAGGTCCGTGGGGCTGAGAGAGCTCTTGACAGGAACTGCTCTTCTTCAAGAACAGCTCTTGCCAGAACTACGGCTTGCCCAAGGTCATCCAGCCAGGTGCAAGTGGAAGAGGAGTGGGGAATCGAACCCGGCCCTCCCAGATTAGAATCCGCGCACTTCACCATGACACCAAACAGGGGCGTTGGCGTGCCCCTCAATGCTTCCTTCGTTTAGGCACACCAACGGCATACGTCATTCAGCCCAAAGTCATTGTCTGCATATGCCCCTGGCGCCCCCCCCCCCCGTTTCAGTTATCAACATTCTCTGCCCCCGGGATTCTGGGTTTCAAACACAGAATTTCTAGAAAGGAAGTGAAAGAGACAGAGATGTCCCTGGGCTCTCCTCCGAAGCAATCACATTTGGTGTGGGAGCGGGACCAACAGTGGGGGTGGGTGGGGGGGGGGGGAAGAGCTTCATTCCTCACCAGATGCCCTGCCATGTGCAGCAGCCACAGAGAGAGAGAGAGAGAGAGAGCGCACACACGCACATGTGCTGGTGTTTCTCAGAGATGGGAGGAAGGAAAGGGCACACTAGCAAGATCACAGCAACATCTCAAGCGAGGAAGAGAACAGGAAACCATCGATATAAGGAGAGGAAAATCTAGCTAGCTTGTGTGAACAGGGAGCAGGAAGGGACTCGCGCAAAGATTCAGACCTCTCCTGCTGAGCCCTGGGAGGGCAGTTGCATTCAAGCAGCCACGCAGAAGAAGCCCCAGTAGGTACTGCTGGCAGCCGTGGGGGGGGGGGGGCCCCCGGGCAGCCCCCCGGGCCCCTCCCCCCCCCCCCCCCAAGAAAACCCTTTTGAGATAGGAGGTCCAGCAGTGGGGCCAGGACACTAGAAGCCCCCCCACTGTTGCCCCCCCCCAGCACCAGGAATACAGGGCATCCCTTGCCCCAGACCGAGAGTTGCTATCTACGCCGTGTGCCCCAGACATAAGAACAAAAGAGAAGCCAATGTTGGATCAGGCCAAAGGCCCACCTAGTCCAACACTCTGTGTCACACGGTGGCCAAAAATACCAGGTGCCATCAGGAGGTCCACCAGTGGGGCCAGGAGACTAGGAGCCCCTCCCACTGTTGACCCCCCCCCCCCCCCCCCCCCAAGCACCAGGAATACAGAGCATCACTTGCCCCAGCCTGAGAGTCCCTATCTATACCTTGTGGCTAACAGCCACTGATGGACCTCTGCTCCATATGCTTATCCAATTCCCTCTTGAAGCTGTCCATGCTTGTAGCTGCCACCACCTCCTGTGGCAGTGAATTCCATGTATTAATCCCTCTTTGGGTGAAGAAGGACTTCCTTTTATCCGTTCTAACCCGACCGCTCAGCAGTTTCATGGAGTGCCCACGAGTTCTTGTATTGTGAGAAAGGGAGAAAAGTACCTCTTTCTCAACCTGCTGTGTCCCAGGCATCATCTTGTAAACCTCGATCATGTCACCCCCTCAGCCGTCGTTTCTCCAAGCTAAAGAGCCCCAAGTGTTTTGGACACTAGTTGTTGACCCAGCTGCTGAGTATATGAGACTCCAGGACGGGAGGTTTCCCATGCAGAGCTGATGTGTGCCGCTGCTCCATTTTAACAGGGAATCACAGGTCAGTCCCCGCGCACCTCCTTCCAGACACCCAAAAGGACCTGCCCTTGAGCCAGTGGGAGAGCAAGAAGGCAAGTTTCTGAGTTCTTAAAATGACTTTGGCAAGAGATGAAGTCAGTGGCTGAGGACGGGGAGGAGGGCAGAGTCCCCACGAACGACCTCTAGCTCTTTCTCCTGGGACATGGAAGAGAGCCACGAGGAGGCGCTTCTCCCCAATCTGGGCCCCTTCTGGGCAATGATGCAGACCCCCGACGTGGACCTCCACATGGCTAGAGCGCTTTGGGGGCTGGCTCCAGGTTCTTGGACATTTGGGGGGAAAGGCGAGTCTGGCTGCGTTGGTTCCAAGCAAGTAGAAAAGGCTCCTAGGAGGAAACTCCTGGCCTGGTGAAGAAGTGGCAGAAACTGCCCGAGATCCAAAGAAGAATGGAGAAGGGCTGGGAGGGAGGGAGGGCCAAGCCTTTCAAGGAAGGAAGGAAGGAAGGAAGGAAGGAAGGAAGGAAGGAAGGAAGGAAGGAAGGAAGGAAGTGCTGCGGGTGAGGTGGTATCGGGAGCCAGGCGGCCCTGAAGGCCCAGTGGCCCTGGAGTGCCCACAAACACGGAACACGCTGAGCCACTTCCCGGCACTGGCACGTAGGAGCTGGCTGCCTCTGTGTGTGGATGCTGTCAGGAAGCCTAGCCACCCGCTCTCCCCATTCCTG
>NW_015165236.1:1728623-1731491 GCF_001447785.1 Gekko japonicus | reverse complement strand
GCCCCTCGCTCGTTCACCCCAAGGCAGCCTGGCCGAATGGCCCGCCTGGGCTGCCTTCACGCTCCCCCCCCTCACCTCCCAGGAATGCAGAGCTCACCAAAGCCTGGGCCTGTCTCCTTCCTCCAGACAGAAGCCGCCAAAACGCAACACTCACACCCAGGGCTTTTTTTTGTAGGAAAAGCCCAGCAGGAACTCATTAGCATAACAGACCACACCCAACACCAGAAACTCATTAGCCTATTAGGACACACCCCTGACAGCACCGCTCATTAGCATATTAGGCCACACCCCCGTGTTGCCAGAAGTGTGGTCATCCAGCCACACCCACCTTTTGCTTCTTATTCTGTTTACTTTGCTGTCAAAACCCTGGGCTTTTTTGGTAGCAGGGACTCCTTTGCATGTTAGGCCAATACTAATGAGTTTCTGTTGTTGGGTGTGGCCTGTTATGCTAATGAGTCCCTGCTGGGCATGGCCAGCTCAGGAGCCAGCCGGAACTCTGTCCCTGTGCGTTCCTGCCCCAAAACAGCCCTGCTCACACCAAAGGCAACCTCGGCTGACGTGGCAAAGCCAGCAAATCTGCACCCCCCTCGACGGCAGCCACAAGCTGATGAGAGGGGCAGCGAATGCGAACTCTGCTGCACGGGGAGGCTCTGACTCTGCTCCCTTCAAGCTTGTATAGGGGGCTAAAGGAGGGGTCAACCCCCCCCCGCCCCAGCTCAGCTGCAGGGGCAAAGAGAAAGGGACCCTGTGGGGCTCCAGTGTTGGGCCTGGGCTGGCTTCTCTGTCCAAGAGGGAACGGAGGCCGGGTGGGCAAAGTCACGTCCTGCACACGCACACACGGGCATGCCAAATACCATCCTGGCCAGAACCCCCGACTTTGGGCATCGAGCCCCTTGCCAGGACCAGCCCAAGAAGTCTTGCGGTGCTGTGCCACACGGAGCTGTCGGCAGCAGGACTCCTCCCAAAGGACGCAGCTGGGGCCCGATGACCAGGTGATGCGCACCCAAGCTCCAGGTGAGACGGACACCAGGCGGGAGGGGGAAGTGAATCCCCTACCTGGCCCAGGAAGACAACCCGCCCGTCCGGGGGTCGGGTGGCGCGCCAGGGGCAGGCCGGGGGCAGCGGGCAGGAGCCCCGGGCCGGCTGGGCCAGGGCCCTTTTGTTCTCGCAAATGATAAAGGATGTCCTTAAAAGGAAAAAATCACAGGCCTGTTTCCATACTTAGCCACTCCGCCGCAGCGACAGCAGCAGCAGCAGCAGGGAATACAGCGCCCAGCCAGGGCAGCCGGCGAGACCAAATTAACTCAAGGGCAAGCAAGGGGACCGCTGGCAGGCAGGCCCGCCTGCACTCCTGGGCCGAGGGGGACAGCTGAAAGCGCCGGGCAGAGACCGGGCCCTTGCCCCGCCAGGTGCGGCGCGGCATCTGGGAGAGGGGGAAGCCAACTTTCTGCACCGCTGGAGAACGACCCCCGCCTTCCCCTCCAGACGCCTCCACTTGAACGACCCACGCCCGGGCCGCTGCTCCCATGCCCACAGCCCTTTCCGGAGATGGCACAGAAGTGGTTCTGCCCCCAAGCACCCCACACACCCCGGTGCATAAGGCCCCAGAAATCCCCCCCTTCCCCTAATGCCGCCTTTCCGGTCACACTGGCACCCTCCCCCGGCACAGAGCTCTTCTGCGCCCAACGTGGGGCCAGGCCCCGTCCAGACCCGGGTGGGCCCCCCACCCCACCCCCCAAGTGCTTCTCCCCCACTGTCCACACAGGAGGGCTCGGCGGCCTCAGCCCAGAGTCTGCGGGGCTTGTGAGCCAAGCAGGAGACGTTTGTCCCCCCCCCCGGGGAGACCCATTCCGGGCAGCAGGTGCCCCCCCCAGGAGAAAGCCCCTGAGCCTCCTACCTGCCGTCCCCAGGAGCAGGAGGGGGGCCACGCAGCAGCAGAACAGCCCCAGGCCCTTCATGGTGGCTGCCGGGATCTCTTTCCTCTTCCACACCGCTATTTATACCACCCCCAGCAGCACCACCGTCCTTCGGGCGCGGAGAGGCTCCCGGGGAGGAGGTGGCGGCGGCCGGCTGCCTTGGCTGCAGGGCCCTGAACAAATGGTGCCTGCTGCCGACCGACCGAGGCCCCTCCCTGCCCTTCCAGCCCCAAGTGTCACTCACCGAGGAGGAGGCACACCAGGCCCCAAATAGGGAGCAGGGAGGGAGGGGGGAAGCCTGGGACGGCAGAACCGGGAGGAGGGCAGAAGTCCCCGGTGATGGTCGGATGCCTGACCGCCGTTCAAGTTGCTAGTCCTCCTTGAGACAGGCGGGCGACCCCGTCGGGTTTTCCAGGCAAGAGACATTTAGAGGGGAAGGTTGCCGTTGCCTAGGGGGCCGCGGTGGCTCAAGTGGTTAAGACGCTGAACTGCAGGCTTGGAAGTTCGGTAGTTTGAGACCAGAGTGCCGCATGACGGAGTGAGCTCCCGTCTCCGGCCCCTGCCAACCGAGCAGTTCGAAAGCAAGAAACTGCAAGGAGATAAAGAGGGACCGCTTCGGTGGGAAGGGAACAGCGCTCCGTGCACCTCGGCGTCTAGTCACGTCGGCCACATGACCACGGAGAAGTCTCCGGACAGCGCTGGCTCTTCGGCTTGGAAACGGAAGCCTCTACCTTGCCATTGCCTGCCTCCACTTCCTTGGTGGTCTCCCGACCGAGGGCTACCCAGGGGCCAACACTGCTTAGCTGCTGAGATCCAACAAAATCTGGCTCGGGTCGGGGCAAGAAAGCTTATGTACCTCGGAAAACAGGGTTGGGTCTTCCGGGTTGTTCTGGACTTGGGAGTCCTGCTCTGGAATCGGGGAGGGAGGAGGGGGCTCAGGTGTCAGCACGGG
>NW_015165236.1:1726258-1728590 GCF_001447785.1 Gekko japonicus | reverse complement strand
GAGAGTTCACGGTTAGGAGGGGGTTTCTTGGGGGGGGGGGACTGCAAGCCACAGAGCAAATTCAGGGCTGGTGCCTGGCCTGGACGGCCCACACCAGGCCGATCTTGGAAGCGAAGCAGTGCTGAGCCACGGCTAGTCTCGGGTGAGAGACCACCAAAGAAGCCCGAGGCTGCTATGCAGAACCAGGCAGTGGCAAACCGTCTCTGGCGCTGGGAATCTACTACCCCCACCACTGAGTGGCCCCCAGACAGAGAGGGGCAGGCAGCCTCAAGTTACGGGCACCTTGCCAAACACTTGTTTGTTAAGTCCCTTTGGCACTTTGGGTTTTGTCGCACTTTTCATCTCAACAACAGCAGCACAAGAGAGAAAAGAGGCGCTGGCAAGAACTGGAGCCCCTGCTTCAGCCCCCGCACTTTACAATGGGTGAAGGCCCGGTTCCTCTCCTTGCTCCCATTTGCCCTGGGAGGGGGCTGTGGCTCAGTGGCAGAACCTCTGCTTGGCATGCAGAAGGGCCCAGGTTCAATCCCCAGCAGCATCTCCAGTTTAAAAGGACCAGGCAGGAGGGGATGGGAAGGACCTCTACACCTGAGACCCTGGAGAGCTGTCAAGAGGGGCTGTGGCTCAGTGGCAGAACCTCTGCTTGGCATGCAGAAGGGCCCAGGTTCAATCCCCAGCAGCATCTCCAGTTTAAAAGGACCAGGCAGGAGGGGATGGGAAGGACCTCTACACCTGAGACCCTGGAGAGCTGTCAAGAGGGGCTGTGGCTCAGTGGCAGAGCCTCTGCTTGGCATGCAGGAGGTCCCAGGTTCAGTCCCCAGAGGCATCTCCAGTTAAAAAAGGCCCAGGCAGGAGGGGATGGGAAGGACCTCTACACCTGAGACCCTGGAGGGCTGCAAAGAGGGGCCGTGGCTCAGTGGCAGAGACTCTGCTTGGCCTGCAGGAGGTCCCAGGTTCAGTCCCCAGAGGCATCTCCAGTTTAAAAGGACCAGGCAGGGGGTGATGCGTGAGACCCTGGAGAGCCGCTGCCAGTCCGAGCGGAAGAACCCGGGTTCTGATTCAGCGTCGGGCATCTTCAGCGAGCTCCTCTCCTCTCTGGGTTTCTTTGGCAGCATACCATAGGGGAGAAAAACGGCCCTTTGGCCCAAACACTCAGTGCATAATGAGAGAACAGCACCCCCTGGTGGACTAAGACGGTGTAGTCTTGTCCCCCCCCCCCCCCCCCCCCCCTAATGGGACCACATTGGCCTATCCTTCAGGGAGCCGCAGGGAGGGACAGGAGACCCAGGCTCTCCTCTACCTGACAGGGAGGACCGACTTGGCTGCAGAAGAGAGAGTTTGTGTTTGGGGACACGAATGAAGCAGTGCACCCTTGGAACGGCACACCCCATCCAGCTTCCTCTGCCCAGGGTCCAGGGTCCTTCCTCATGGGACAGCCACCTCTGGCAAGGGCACAGTAGCCCCTCTGCCTTCCCATTGGACAGCCCCAGATCTCGGAAGCCAAGAAGGGCCAGCCCTGGTCAGTACTTGGATCGGAGGCCGCCAAGGAAGTCCAAAGTCGCTACACAGAGAAGAGGAGGAGACTGGATCTATACCCCCCATGGCCCTTCTCACTCGGGAGTCTCAGAGCTGCTTACAATCTCCTGTCCCTTCCCCTCCCCACAACAGGCACCCTGTGAGTGGCAGAGCCTCTGCTTGGCACGCAGAAGGTCCCAGGTTCAATCCACGGCAACATCTCCAGTTAAAAAGGACCAGGCAGGAGGGGATGGGAAAGAAAGGTAGGTGGGGCTGAGAGAGCTCTGAGAGAAACTGCTCTTTTTCGAGAACAGCTCAGACCAAGGTCACCCAGCAGCTGCGAGTGGAGGAGTGGGGAATCAAACCCGGCTTTCCCAGATTAGAGTCCACACACTTAACCACCACACCAAACTGGCTCTCCCCAAGCACAAAGACTCCAGAGCCAGAGGACTTAAAAAACAAAGTACAAACTTTATTTTGCTTCTTTACAAAGGCACAAGCCTCTTCCCCCCCCCACTTTTTTAACAAAATATAATAGCATCTCAATGAAACACGAAGAACTGAAAATTATATAAAAAAAACAACCCCCCCCCAAACAAAACGAAGGAAAGTTCTGAGAAAACAGCGGAGGCCGGGGAGGGACCTACCAAACACCACCAGGCTCAAGACACCACTGGCCTAGATCTACAGCCCAACTGGGGGGGGGGAGAGGGAGGGGGGGACACCACAGAAACGCAGCGCTCACGGAACAGAGAGGCTCACACGACCGACCCGTCGGATCCACAGAAGGGATTAAGTGCTTCGAAAGGAGGGAGCGATC
>NW_015165236.1:1726022-1726237 GCF_001447785.1 Gekko japonicus | reverse complement strand
TGAGGCTGCGTGCTCCTGGCCAACCCCCCCCCCCCCGGACAGTACGGCCTTTAAGGGACGCCCCCCTCCCAGACTGTGGAAAGGACTAAAACCTGAACTGACCCCTGAGAACGGAGGGAAGTCCATCCCTCGTCCCACCGCGAGGCAGAGGCCACTGGGGGGGCAAGAAGCCGGCCCACTGGGGGGCAAGGCCGCAACACACTCCTCATTCACTT
>NW_015165236.1:1722466-1725920 GCF_001447785.1 Gekko japonicus | reverse complement strand
AGGAATGCCCGGAGCTCTCCCATGGGGGGCCTTCCACCAACCAGGCTGTCTTCCTGGCACCTTTTTCAAAATTCATCCATGGGGGGGAGGGGGGAAGAAGGCCCTGGAAGTATGTCCCACACTGGAGTGCAAGGCTGCAGGCCACTCACAGCAAGCCCGCAGGAAGAGTTCATTATGACCTCAGAGTGACGGGTTCCAGATCTGCTCACTGAGGAGGTGAGAGCCTTCTGCTGCCCAGGTTCTAGCGCTCCCGTGTACAGTATTGAAGGGTCATAAAAGAGACCCGAATTTCATGGTATTTTGTAAAAATCTCGGCATACTCCCCTGAAGTCCCCCCCCCGCCCTTCTCCCCCTGTCGCCAGGCCGGGGTCAGGGCCTCTCGGCCTTGCTGTGCTCCATGGCGTCCTCGCTGTCCTCTGCTTCCGAGTCGGAGGCTGTGTCCGAGTTGGAGGGGGGGTCGAGGCTCGCCCGGATGGGGGTGACGATGACGGCACGCCGCTGCTCCTCCTCCTGCGTCCCCTCAATGTGCTGGATGGGGGGGGGGGGAGGAAAGGAGGGCGGAATGAGGCCCTTGCGTCGCACAGCCTCCTGGGAGGCACCGACCAAGACCTTCCCTGTGCCCCAACGCCAGAGCTTTGCCACGGGTCTCCCCCCCCCCAATGCTGCCAGCGATCCAAGCCCCTCGCTCAGAAGCCCACCAGGAGCTCACCCCAGACACAACACAAGGAGAAGAACTCTGCCGGGGGGATGTTCCCGCTCAACTCCATGGTGTTGCGAGCAGAAATCCTACCTCATGCGTGAAAAAAGCTAGTCGCATTAATGTTGTGAGCAAGTCTACATTTGCCCATTGCATAAATTATTTTTTAGAAGAGTATTTCCATAACCTTGTAAAAAGAGTGAATTCTTTTAAACTATATTTGAAGAAGAAGAGGAGGAGGAGGAGGAAGAAGAAGAAGAGATTGGATTTATACCCCTCCCTTGACTACAGAGCGGCTTACAAACTCCTTTCCCTTCCCCTCCCCACAACAGATACCCTGGGAGGCAGGCGGGGCTGAGAGAGCTCTTGACAGAAACTGCTCCTTTTCAAGGACAGCTCTAACAGAACTACGGCTTGCTCAAGGTCATCCAGCCAGGTTCAAGTGGAGGAGGAGTGGGGAATCAAACCCGGTTCTCCCAGATTAGAGTCTGAGCACTTAACCACGACACCAAACTGGCTCTCCATATAACTATATTTAAGAGTAATTTAAATGTTATAAGAGAAAACAGAATCAAGTCAAATTTCATTACACAAATTTTTGTCCTCTACAGGGGTAAACTTGGCCTCTGGAGAATAGGTCTACCTGCCCCTTTCCACTATATTGGTAGACCTGTCAGCAGCAGGAGGAGAAGAGATTGGATTTATACCCTGCCCTTTACTACCTGAAGGCGTCTCCGAGCAGTTTACAATCTCCTTTCCCTTCCCCTCCCCACAACAATCTGTGAGGTAGGTGGGGCTGAGAGAGCTCTCTCAAGAACTGCCCTTGAGAGAACAGCTCTGAAAAAACTTGTAACTGACCCAAGGTCACATCAGCAGCTGCATGTGGAGGAGCGAGGAATCAAACCAGATTAGTTCTCCCAGATTAGAGTCCACACTCCTAACCATTACAACAAACTGGCTCTCAAGCTGAAGAGGTCTACCTGCCCCAGTCTGCTATATTGTTAGACCTGGCCTCGGACTGTCGCCTTGCGCTGAGCCTTTGAAAACATACCAGGACTTGGGGGGGGGGGGACAACTCTTGCAGTCTACTTTTTTTTAAAAGAAAAATATGACAACCAGCATTACAGATCAAGTATAACAGAAATAGAACAATCACTGTCAGAACGCTGCCTAGCCTAACAGGAAATTACTCAAATGTTATCAACCTGCCTAAAGTACTTATTCAGATATTTATTTTTTCCCTGTGGCGTTCCCCCCGGCTCCGTTATACCTGATGGGGACTATCATAGTCAATGGGCCCCATAGGCTATAATGGAGAATCAATCCCGGGAGATCTGGGGCTCTGGGGAGCTGTTTTTTGACATAGAAGCACCAAAGTTGCAGCATAGCTGCTGGTGCCTCTCTTCAACCCCCCCTCCCAAATCATAATTCCTCTGAAATGTTGTGTGCCAGCGCCCCCCCAGCGCAGCTTACAGGGAACTGTGATGGGGGGGGGGGGGCATACAGGACTAAGGCATTCAAAGGCTTTTGCTGGATGAGACAGTAAGTTCTAAGGCCTTACTAAACTCTAAGCAAAGAATCGGGAATACTATTCCTTCCAAAGAGCCTACGGCCGTATCCAAACCAAGTCTGCCTTTGCTGCTAATGGCAGGGGGGTTCCCCCCCCCCCCCCAGCTTCCACACGGCCTCAGGGTGTTCTGGTGCACCTTCTGGCTTCTCTGCGGTCTACCTTTACTACAGACCTTTTGGGAAGATCGTAGCCAAGCCAGGGGGCAGCCACCTGGACAGGGAGGGGTCTTTTCTCAGCCTTACCCACATCGCTACCCCAGTCCCCCCAGGAAAAGCCCCCCAAACACCACAAGAGGACTTTTTAAATAGCAATTTGTCAATTACTCGTTAACTCTTCCCCCACCCTCCCCCCCCCCCCCCCGCCGTGTGTGAGCAAAGGCCAATCTGGTGAGGAGCAAAAAGGTTTCTAACATTACGGGAAAAGTTGCCCAACTACATCAACCACTTCCACGCACACACACACACCGACTCTCCTCATAAACCAAGCTGGAGAGTTGAAGACCCCACCCCCTTATAGAGGCCCTCCCCCCCCCAAAAAAACCCTTCAGGCTTCTTCTATCCACGGGGCAGCAGGTCTCTCTGCTGGAAAGGCACTGTTTGTGAGCATTTTGAAGGAGGAGGAGGAGGAGATTGGATTTATACCCCCGGCCCTTCACTCAGAGTCTCAGAGTGGCTTACAGTCTCTTTTCCCTTCCCCTCACCACAACAGGCACCCTGCGAGGCAGGTGGGGCTGAGAGAGCTCTTGACAGAAATGGCTCTTTTTTCAAGAACAGCTCTTATCAGAACTATGGCTTGCCCAAGATCATCCAGCAGCTGCGAGTGGAGGAGGAGTGGGGAATCAAACCCGGCTCTCCCAGGTTAGAGTCCACGCACTTAACCACGACGCCAAACTGGAGCTGTGGCCTGGGAATTGGGCCTCCAGGCAAATGCCATCAAGGAACTTGGGTCTTCCTTTGCAGGTAGCCTTCGGCCACAGGGTAGGGTTTCCGAGGCAAAAGACAGAGGCGGTTTGCCTTTGTCTGCCTCCGAGTTCTAACCAGGGCTGACCCAGCGTAGCTTCTGAGATCTGCTGAGATGGGGGGCAGGGTTTGGGGCCTTTCAACAAGTCCCACTTTTCACTGGATAAGCACGTTCTGCACAATTTGAAACACGTCCCCCCCAATGCAAAAAAGCACGCTCAAATGCAA
>NW_015165236.1:1715642-1722423 GCF_001447785.1 Gekko japonicus | reverse complement strand
CCGCCCTTCACTCGGGAGTCTCAGAGCGGCTGACAAACACCTTTCCCTTCCCCTCCCCACAACAGACACCCTGTGAGGCAGGTGGGGCTGAGAGAGCTCTTGACAGAAACTGCTCTTTTTCAAGGACAGCTCTTGTCAGAACTCTGGCTTGCCCAAGGTCATCCAGCCAGGTGCAAGTGGAGGAGTGGGGGAATCAAACCCGGTCCTCCCAGATTAGAGTCTGCGCACTTAACCACTACGCCAAACTGGCCCAAGGTCCCCCCAAAAGAGACACTGCTTTCCTAAAAAACATTAAAAGGCACGCTTCTGTCTCCCAGGACGCACGAGGCGGAATTCCTCTTGACGCCTGCCTAGTGAGCCACCCCCTCCAGCGCCTGACCGGGTTTGCTCAGCTCCTGCCTGGCCTTTCGGGAAGGCACAGAACGAGACTCCCTTTTGCCCCCCCCAAGGGCAGACCCCTCCCTCCCTCCGCCGGCACCCCCTCCTCCTCCGCCCTCTACCTGCACGATGGTATCCAGATTCTGCCGGGATGTGGAGATAGTGTTGATCACGGAGGAGGGGCCCATGGTGACCACCGTGACGTGGTGGGAGGGCGGCGGGGCTGGCACGATCACGGTCGGGTGGTGGGTGGGCGCCGGAGGGCCGTGCACGGGCAGGAGCTGCAAAACAGAGAGAAAGGGGTGAAGAGCCGGGGCCGAGGAGGGGACGCGGGACCTGGGAAAGACGGACAACGGGACACCATCTGCCAGATTCAGTGCGGCACCCAGAAAGGCAAGCACCCTGGGGGCAGACAGGGCGTGGCGTAGGTGGAACGGTGCTCTCCGAACTGCCCAAGGCCTCCGGTGATTGTCCACCCCTGAATCGCCCTCCCGTCCCCTTTAGGAAAGGGCCCCCTTCCTGCTCGGAAGTCCTGGGTCTCCCCCCCCCCCCATTAGCAGCGGAAGGGGGCCAAGCAGTGTGTGCCCCACCGCGTGGGGGGGTGGGCATGGGGGTGGCGCCCCCCGGGCGGGGGGGGGGGGGGAGAAGGGGGACCTTGACGGCACCAGGGCTGCCAAAGAGAAGGAAATGGGATTCTTTATTGCTGTTTCTCCTGACCTTAGCCTAGGAGAGAGACAACCCCAAACTTGCTTTGCTCCCAGGCCCAGGTGAGCCTGCAGCCCACGGCTTCCCTCCCTGGACTCAGCGGGCTCCGCGGCCCCACCTCTCTGCTCCAGCCAGCCTCAGGGACCAGAGCTTCAGTCTCCCCCCCCCCCCCCCGGGGGAGGAGGAGATGATGAAGATGAAGAGGAGAAGAAAGATGAAGTGGAGAAGATTGGGTTTATACCCCGCCCTTCACTCGGGTGTCTCAGAGTGGCTTACAAACTCCTTTCCCTTCCCCTCCCCACAACAGACAGGCACCCTGTGAGGCGGGCGGGGCTGAGAGAGCTCTTTCAAGGACTGCCCTTGAGAGAACAGCTCCGAGAAAACTTGTGACTGACCCAAGGTCACACCAGCTGGCTGTATACAGAGGAGTGGGGAATCAAATCCGGTTCTCCCAGATTAGAGTCTGCTGCTCTTAACCACAATGGCAAAAAGCTGCAGGGCCAGCTGCAGTGGCATCGCAGGGGAGCGGGCTGCGCGCTCCCACCCTCCCTCACCTGGGCGTGGTTCTGCTGCTCCCTGGCCTGCTCGTGCTGCTGCTGGATCTGCACCTGCTGAGCGATCACCTTCAGCTTCTCGGGGTACATGTGGGCCTCCAGAGAGCGGACCTGCCGGCCACGCAGAGAGATCCGGGTCATGGGCGCCCCCAGAGGCCTCCCCCCCAAAATGGGGTGCAGGCGCCCGGCCTCTGGGCAATCTGCTGTGGACGCCCCAATACCCCTTTCCAGCCCCCAGCCCTGAGAAGAAGAGCAGCTCAAAATCACCCACTGGAGGCCTCGCTGCCCTTCAGGATTTTCTGGCTCCCGCTCCGGGCCCTGCAGTCCTCCTGCTGTAACCCTACTGAGGGAGCCCCCCTCCCACCCCACCCCCACCCCGGCACTCTCTGGCTCTCCAGACTCGGCCCCCGGCAGGGCTGCAGACGCACACCACAGCATCGGGACCAGTGCTCCCTCTAAGCTGAGTGAGTGCGAGCTAGCTCACAGTTCTTTAGCCTCCTCACACATTTTTGTCTTAGCTCAAGAAGGAGGGCTCCAGAGCAAACTAATTTTTGCAGGAGCCCAATAGCTCGCTCCCAACTTTAACACCAGGAGCTCACTAGAGATGTAAACTTTCCGAAAAATTTGAAGCTTGGAAAAACCCGTTTTTTTCGGGGGGAAACGGAAATTTTCGGAAAAATTGAAAAAAAAATTGCTACATTAGCACTTCTTTTTTCTTTTCCAGGTTGAAAGTCATTCTGTTACTTTAGGAACATAAAATATGACTATGGACATTTGTACTTGGCATGAAATTATCACAACTAGCCTATTAAAAATATAGTGTATCCAAACAATGATTACAAACGGAATACCCATCCACATGCAAAAAGAAGACTGAAACCTTTTTCTCTTCTTGTGACAATAGCACCTCCTAAAGGGAGAAATGCATCTTGTTCTTGCATTGGAGAGTTCAGTTTGTAACCTAGGACTTGCTTGTCCTCAGTGCACAGAAATTAGATCAATCTGATACCATACATATTTTTTAGAAATGATTTGGAAAATATTTGAACACCTTGTCCTAAAATATTTTATCCATCATGTTAAAATAAAACGTTCCATAAACAATTTTTTTCTCCCCCCCCCCCCATTTTTTTGGGTATGAAAAAAAAAAAAAAAGGCACAAGAGAAAAAACGGGGGGGGGGGGGGACGTCCCCCCACCCCCTGGATTTTCCCCGTTTTTTCCCCCGGGCCTTCACATCCCTAGAGCTCACAATGTAGAATTTTTGCTCACGGGACTCCACTGCTAAGAGGGAGCCTTGGCCGGGACCTCTGACGGAGGGCAGGTGTTTGGGCTCCTCGTACTCCCCTCCCCCAGGTGCAAAGGGAACCTCGAAAGCCGCTCCCCAAAGAGATCTCCCCTGTCCCCATAAGAGCCTCACAAGAACAGCGCCCGGCATGCTCCCGGGTGTGTGTGTGGGGGGAGGAAGGGTCCCTGAATGTGCCCCGCGCGCGGCCCCTCCCGCCCTCACCTGCTCCTCCAGCATCATCCGGACGGAGCGCTCCTTCTCCAGCTGCTGCCGCAGCTCAATCATCTCCCGGCGCAGGTCCTCGGCCTTCTCGTCTTCCCAGATGTCCGGCGACCCGATGCCCTCGTCTTTGTCCTCGGCCCGCCGCCGCTTCGGGGAGGAGCCGCTGAACTCCTGCCAGGCACAGCCAGACTCAGAAGGGAGCAAGGGAACCCCCCACCCCCCAGGGACCTCCCCGCCAGCTGTGTGTGGGGGGAGTGGGAAGCAGGCCCCATGCCCTCGAAAACAGCCCCGCCCCTCGTGCTGCCGTTGAGGTACCTGGATGAAGCGCTTGAGCTGAGCGTTCTGCTGGAGGAGCCGGGTCTTCTCCTGCTCCAGAGAGAAGATGTACTCCGCCGTCTGCTGCAGGATGGCTGCCTGGAGGAGAGGAGAAGAGGAAGCATGGCGGCGGTGGGAAGGAGGCCCACAGCAAAGGCAGCACACGGACACTCCCCCCGCAGCCAGGCCCCCGCAGAGGAGCCCGGGGCCAGCCCTGGACACCCGGAGCGGAGCCCACCCAGGTCAGTCTCGTCTGCTCAGGCTGGCAGCTGCTCTCCGGGGCTTCAGGAAGAGAGGGCTTTCCCATCCACGCCTGGCCTGGCCCTGGAAAAACTCTTCACTAACCGCCTGCCTGGCCCTGATTCACTGGAGGTGATGCTGCTGGGGATCGAACCCGGGACCTTCTACATGCCAAGCAGAGGCTCTTCCACTGAGCCACAGCCCCTCTTGACAGCTCTCCAGGGTCTCGGGCGGAAGTCTTTCCCATCCCCTCCTGCCTGGCCCTTTTGAGAACTGGAGATGCTTCCGGGGACTGAACCTGGGACCTTCTGCATGCCAAGCAGAGGCTCTGCCACTGAGCCACGGCCCTTCTTGACAGCTCTCCGGGGTCTCAGGCGGAGGTCTCTCCCATCCCCTCCTGCCTTGCCCTTTTTAACTGAAGATGCCTCTGGGGATTGAACCCGGGACCTTCTGCATGCCAAGCAGAGACTTTTCCGCTGAGCCATGGTCCCTCTTGACAGCTCTCCAGGGTCTCAGGCGGAGGTCTTTCCCATCCCCTCCTGCCTGGTCCTTTTAACTGGAGATGCTGCCGGGGATTGAACCTGGGCCCTTCTGCATGCCAAGCAGAGGCTCTTCCGCTGAGCCACAGCCCCTCTCTGAAGCTCTCCAGGGTCTCAGGCAGAGGTCTTTCCCATCCCCTCCTGCCTGGTCCTTTTTAGCTGGAGATTCTGGGGACTGAACCTGGGACCTTCTGCATGCCAAGCAGAGTCTGCCACTGAGCCACCAGCCCCTGGTTACAGCTCTCCAGGGTCTCAAGCAGAGAAAGGTCTTTCATATCACCTCCTGCCTGGTCCTTTTTAGCTGGAGATTCTGGGGACTGAACCTGGGACCTTCTGCATGCCAAGCAGAGGCTCTGCGACTGAGCCACGGCCCCTCCTGGGCTTTTTTCACATCCTGGACGGAGGTCCCACAGAGATGAGGCTCATGCAGCCCCAAGGCCCCATTCCGCTGGTTCCACGCCAGGGCCAGCTCCTGGTCACGCAGAAGGCCGAATCGTCCCAGAAACAAAGCTCGGGTCCCTTGCATTCGGTGCACAGAGAAGTGCACTTCCCTGAACACTGAGCATGGTGAATGCACCACCAGCATGGAGGGAGGGGGTCTGCTTGAATGCTGCACAATGCGGAAGGCTCTCCTCTGGAGCAGCTGCTCCCGGCGCTTGCCCGCAAGTTGCCAGGGAGGGGAGACGTTTGGGTGCCTGGCCCGCCCTCCCTGCCCCCGTCTCACCTTGCTGAGCTTCTCCCCGTCTGTGTGGGGGATGAGGGTCTTCAGGGACTGGAAGCCGGCATTGATGCTCTGCATGCGCCGCCGCTCGTTGCTGTTGGCGATCTCCCTGCGTATCCGCCGCTCCTGGTCCCGCTGCGTCTCCGGAGTCAGAGGGATGTTGGCCAGGCTGCGGAGGAGGCCGGTGGGTTAGAAACTGGACCCCCTTGGCCTACCCCGGGGCTCCAGAACACGACTACCAATCCCCCCCCCATCAGGCTTGGACCCTCGAAAGGCAGCAGCCCTCAACTATCAGCAAGACCGGGCCCTCAAATACGGCTCTGGGTCTTCGCAGGGGACGGGAAGACGCTTCCCACAGCCAATCTCCAGCTAATCCTCGGTTTCTAGAGCAGAGAATTCCTCACTCGGAAGCAATGCTCCCTCTAAGCTGTGGAGTCTTGTGAGCAAACATTCTCCTATGTGAGCTCCTGGCATTAGAGTTGGGAGCGAGCGATTTGGCTCCTGCATAAATCCGTTTCCTCTGGAGCCATCCTTCCTGTGCTAAGACGAAAACGCGTGAGCTGGAAGCTAAAAAAACTGTGAGCTAGCTCACACTAACTCAGCTTAGAGGGAACACTGCTTGGAAGCATGATTTGAAACGGGAATATTCATTCTATATTCTAAACAGGAATATTCATTTCTGTACACTTTTCAGGGAAGTTCTGGGCTGATTCTGCATTGAGCAAGGAGTGGGGCTGGATGGCCTGTATAAGGTTTCCCTTGCTCAAAAGCCAGTCGAATCCAACTCTAGGGGTGTGGTGCTCATCTCCCGTTTCCAAACCGAAGAGCCAGCGCTGTCCAAAGACTTCGCCATGGTCATGTGGCTGGCATGACTAGACGCTGAGGTGCACAGAACCCTGTTACCCTCCCACCGAAGTGGTACCCTATTTATCTCCTTGCAATTTCTTGCTTTCGAACTGCTAGGTTGGCAGGAGCTGGGGTCAGAGACGGGAGCTCACTCCGTCTTGCGGCACTCGGGTCTCAAACTGCTGAACTACCGACCTTCCGGTCTGCAGCTCAGCGTCTTAACCACTTGAGCCACCGCAGCCCCCTAGAGGGCCTGTATAGCCCCTTCCAACTCTATGATTACTGCACTGAGTGACTTCAGCTGCTGTCCGCCGCCTTGAAAACGCCGCCCAGTTCTCGGTCAAGGCAAAAGTAACCTCTGGAACGGTACCCAGCCAACGTCCTCCTCTGCTCGGGCCGGCCAAGCCTCCTTGCCCATGGAGACCTGACCCCCCCCCGGAGCAAAGGGGCCAGGGCGCCCCTGCCCCCAACAGCGTGACCCACGGCTGCCCAAAGGCCTCCTACTGTACCCCAGAAGATCTGCTCCAGGAACTTCTGCTATTTATTTCAAACGTTTGCATGCCGCCTCTACTGCTCTCAAGTAAACAAACCACCACATGAAAATGTAAAAATCAATAAAACTCAAAACCATTCCAGACCCAGTCAATAAGAAAGGCACCAAATCTCCTTCTCCGGGGGGAGGCCCCCTCAAGTTAGCCCAGCAGTTCTGAGCCGCTAATCCGCTCCTACCCCAAGTCTGCAGCATCATAACTGAATGCCCCCCCCCCCACCTTGTTCACAAGGAGGAAATTAGGGCATCAACCCCCTGGACCGACTCAAGGGGAAGATAAACCGTGACTATAAAATGACCCCCCCACACACACAATAAAATGTCAAACGGACAACAAAAAAATATTACAGAATTTAAGACAAACCTCTCTTTTTTTGGTGGCATAATTGGGGGGGGGGGGGAGAACACGACATGGAGTGTCATA
>NW_015165236.1:1713293-1715593 GCF_001447785.1 Gekko japonicus | reverse complement strand
CGCGTGTCGTGGGGGGGGGGGGGGGGCAGAACCAGTCTCAGGGGGTGTTTCTTCATGGGGAAGGGGCCATCATCTGTGGAGTTCAATCCCCGTTTGCCAGTTCTAAGGCTCTGCGGAGAAATCCCCCGCACTGGCTGACAGAGGCCACATCCAGCTGGGACAAAGAACTGCCAAAAGTCTCCACTGCCTCACACCAGGGGACAGGCTGATTTTTTGGCAGGGGCAGAACACGTGCAGAGCGCACGGGCACCCCGTCCTCCAAGAGGGGGTCATCTCCGCCAGCGGCACCAATAAGTTCCTCTCTGGCTGCAAGGCTTCCCATGAGAACTGCTAGCATAGACCAGCTGGACCTCCTTGGGGCTCTTTAGCTTGGAGAAACGAGGGCTAAGGGGTGAAGTGATCATCAAGGTGTACAAGACTCTGCACGGGATAGAGCAGGTGGAGAAAGAGGTCCCTTTCTCCCAGTACAAGAACTCCTTGTGGGCACTCAATGGAATTGCTGAGTAGTCGGGTTGGAAGGTGCAAAAGGAAGTCCTTCTTCACCCAAAGAGTGATCAACACGTGGAATTCACTGCCATGGGAGGTGGGTGGCGGCTACAAGGATGGATGGCTTCAAGAGGGAACTGGATCAACATATGGAGCAGAGGTCCGTCAGTGGCTATTAGCCACAAGGTATAGATAGGGACTCTCAGGCTGGGGCAAGTGACGCTCTGTATTCTTGGTGCTTGGGGGTGGGGGCAACCGTGGGAGGGCTCCTAGTGTCCTGGCCCCACTGGTGGACCTCCTGAGGGCACCTGGTATTTTTGGCCACTGTGTGACACAGAGTGTTGGACTGGGTGGGCCATTGGCCTGATCCAACACTGGCTTCTCTTATGTTCTTATAGATAAGCATATGGAGCAGAGGTCCATCAGTGGCTGTTAGTGGTCTGGGGCAAGTGACGCTCTGTATTCTTGGTGCTTGGGGGCGGGGGCAACCGTGGGAGGGCTCCTAGTGTCCTGGCCCCACTGGTGGACCTCCTGAGGGCACCTGGTATTTTTGGCCACTGTGTGACACAGAGTGTTGGACTGGGTGGGCCATTGGCCTGATCCAACACTGGCTTCTCTTATGTTCTTATAGATAAGCATATGGAGCAGAGGTCCATCAGTGGCTGTTAGTGGTCTGGGGCAAGGGATGCTCTGTATTCTTGGTGCTTGGGGGGGGGGGCAAGAGTGGGAGGGCTTCTAGTCTCCTGGCCCCACTGGTGGACCTCCTGAGGGCACCTGGTATTTTTGGCCACTGTGTGACACAGAGTGTTGGACTGGGTGGGCCATTGGCCTGATCCAACATTGGCTTCTCTTATGTTCTTATGTTAAGCATTCCACTGGACTGTAACTCAGACCCAAGGACCTGCCCAGCCCGGTGTGGCCCCTCAAGTTCTCGGTCAAATGGCACCTGGTTAACCCAAAGTACACAGAGCAGTGTTGAAGCTTTGAAGAGTTTATTCAGACGTTTTCACCAGGTGGGATGCTAAAGCTACACAGGCATGGCCCCAAAGGGGTGGGGTGGGGTGTCGAGAGAAAGGGAGAAGTGATGTTTGAGACCCTGCTTTTTGTGATGAGAACAATAAGGAAATCCCTGCACAGGTGCCAGCCTCTCCTCCTGCAAGCCCACCCGGGGGCTTCCTGGAGCAGAGGGGTGAGAAAAAGGGGTGTCGGGGCCCACCCCACCCCACCCCGAACTTGCCCTCACCCCCCCAGGCCTAAAATACCTGCTTCGGGGTGGTGGTGGAGGGAGAGGAAAGGTTAACCCAGCGCTACCGTGGCCCGCTCCAGAGCACCAGGGAGGCCCAGGTGAAAAGAGCCACCTGTGGCCCTCGAGGGAGAGTCGGGCTTTGGCCGGGGCCTTGGCCGAGGGAGGGCAGGGCTACTGGGCAGCCCCAGGGAGCCCTCGGGGCCACACGGGGAGGGGCAGGAGAGGGTCTCCAGAGCGCAGCAGCAGCAGCAGCAGCAGGGCGCCCGGACCCTCCGCCCCAGGTGGGCTAAAGCGGGGAGTGGAGGGGGGGGGGTTCCCTGCCTGCCCTCCCTCGGACTGACGGCCGGCCTGCTCCCCTCCCGGGCCAGCTGGATGCGGGGGCGGGGGGAGCCAGAGGTCGGGCGCCCCGCGGACGCGGCACACCATGCGGCGCTGCCACCGGCTGCAGCGGCTCCGCGGCCACGTGCTCTCCGGGAGGAGGAGGAGGAGGGGCCCCCGGACGGTTGCTGCACAGCCACCGAGGGCAGCGGACCGCGGGGGGGGGGGGGGAGGGGGGCCCCGTGGGCCC
>NW_015165236.1:1704186-1711898 GCF_001447785.1 Gekko japonicus | reverse complement strand
CCTGCGCCGCCGCCGCCACGGTGATGCGGCCCATCAGCTGACGCCTTGGCACGGCCACGGCCCGGCGGGGGACGCCGCGGCTGCACCCGGCAAGCCCCGGCCCCGAGGAGCCCGCAGCCCCCCAGCAGGATCAGCCCCCGGGGGTCCCACCGCTGCTGACTCTGCTCAGAGCTGGGAAGCAGGGGCCAGAGGGCGGCCACCACCCACCACCCCTCCGGAGCCTGCCCTGGCCCGGCTGGCAGGACCCGACTTAAAGGCGCAGGAGTCCCGCGCGCGGAAGCCAGGCAAATCCGGCTCTAGGGGCCAGTGCTCACCACCTCCGTTTCCAGGCCGAGGAGCCGGCGCTTTCCAAAGACTTCTCCGCGGTCATGTGGCCGGCATGCCTAGACGCCGAGGCGCACGGAACGCCGTTACCCTCCCACCGAAGCCGTCCCCCTCGTTATCTACGTCCTTGCAATGTCTTGCTTTCGAACGGCTCGGTTGGCAGGAGCTGGAACTCTTATACACGCCGCGCGAGGGGGGGGGGGGGGGGAGGGGGGCCCTTTGTACACCCCCCTCCACACCGGTATAAGTGCTCTCTTATACCCAGAATTGAACTTTGTGGGTCTTGGAGGTGGCACTGGACTCAGACTTAGTTCTCACATAGAATCATAGAATGTGAGAGTCGGAAGGGACCTTGCAGGTCATCTAGTCCAACCCCCCCTGCACTCTGCAGGAGCACAGCCGAAAGAGAGCCCTACAACATACCCGAAAGAGGGTCGTCCAGCCTCCGCTTGAAAACGTCCAGCGAAGGAGCCTCCACCACCTCCCGAGGCAGACTGTTCCACTCCTCAACCACTCTTAACAGTTAGGGAGTTACCACATCTGTTTGTTAACGCTTGTATTTATACACAGATCCTACCAAGTACTATAATCCAATCTCAGCAATGCTTATTACCCAGTTACTTCTGCATCTAAACCTGGCAATTAACACCCCCCCCCCCATGTGTAAGGTTTCAGGAAATCTTTTCCAATGTATCTGAAGAAGTATACCCAGAATAAAACTCTGTTGGTCTTAACAGTGCCCCTGGAAGCACCTTTTTTCCTGTTGCTTCAGACCAAGACGGCTACCCCACCTTGAATCTACACCCAGGGCCGGTTCAAGTTATTTTCTTGCCCCACGCCAGGGGCGTCCATTCCTTTCTGGACTTAGTCGGTGGCAGTGTTCCCTCCAAGCTGAGTTAGTGTGAGCTAGCTCACAGTTTTTTTAGCCTCCGGCTCATGCATTTTTTGTCTCGGCTCAGGAAGGGATGGGACTCCAGAGCAAACTGATTTATGCCGCAGCCAAATCGCTCACTCACAACTTGAATGCCCAGGAGAGCTCACAAAGTAGAATTTTTGCTCACAAGACTCCACAGCTGAGAGGGAGCCTTGGTCGGTCGCAATGCCAACCCTCACCTGCCGCTACGGATGCCCAGGCGACTTGGCTTGAGAACTGCGATTAACACACCAAGTTGGTTCATTTCTGGCTGAATTCTCGAGCGCCGTGTTAGGAGAACACAGATCCCTGGAGGGATGGGACCAGGCGGTGTGCCCCGGAGGCCCCTGGAAGCCCCTCCTCAGGGCTCCTGCCTCTGCCCTCTCCTGCTCCGAGGGAGTGCCACAGACGGCCTCCTTGCCCTCACTCGCTGCCAGGGCTTTCTCCTCCCTGCAGCAGAGCTCCATTGGAGGGAGGAGAAGGGTTGTAAGGGGGAGACACCTCCTGCCCCAGAACTGGGCTGTCTGGTGCCATGCCAGCGTGAACTCTCTCTCTCTCTCTCTCTCCCTCTCTCCATTGACGGTGTCCCAAGGGCTTCGCTCAGGAGTGCCCACTTTGCGCACACGCAGGAGGTGCCTGGCAGCATTCCCAGTTCAACCCTGGCAGAGAGTCAGGGGCCGGGAGAAAGAGGGCTTTCCCAGCGATCAGGAGTCAGTTGACCTCAGACGGGGCCGGGTGGACTCCTGGCCAGATCCCGCCTGGCCAGGAACACAGGTGGCTCTCAGAGGTGGCCAGGCAGAGTCAGGGAAGAGAGGTCCATCCATGGCCACTGACTAAAGGGAACCTCCACAGTCAGTGGCAGCAGCAAACCTCTGAACAACAGGGGACCATTGGGAGGAGTCCTTCGCCTCCAGGGCCTGTTGTTGGGCCTGCTGATGGGCTGCTGTGCGAATCAGGAGGGTGGACGAGATGGACCCTCAGTGGTCTGATCCAGCAGGGCTCTTCTGCTGTCCTTATCAGGGGAAGGCCTCGGCCTCTCTGCCATGTGGTTGGTCCTCCAGAGGAAATGGTTGGCTACTGCGTGAGATGGGATGCTGGTCTAGATGAACCTGATCAAATCCAGCACGCCTCTTCCGAGGTTCTTAGCAGGGGAAGGCCTCTGCCTCTCTGCCCTGTTGCTGGCCCTCCAGAGGAGACGGGAGGCTGTGCTAGATGGACCTTCACTGGTCTGGTCTGATCCAGCAGGGCTCTTCTGATGCTCTGTGATGCTAAAAACGGCAGAGTCTCATGGGCACCTGAAAGTCACCTGCTGTCTTTTGGGTTGTCTTTTTGGTGCCGCACCACCTGTGTTTTTCTTACAGCTACAGACCAGTCCAGCTTCCTTGGGCACTTGTGCTGATCTGAACAGGGGTCCAACCACCTTCTACTTCAGCAGCCAAATCTCATTCCCTGTCGTCCCCCCCCCCCAGTCTGTTCCTGCTTTGCATGTGGCCCCTTCTGCAAACGTCCCTAGTTTCGGTTTCCCTCCGTGCAGCTGGCGAGGAGGAGCTCGTGGCCCCAGCGGCAAAGGAGGGAGGGGACTTGTCTGATCTCTCTCTCCTGTTCTGCTTTATGCAGAGAGAGAGAGAGAGAAAACACCCTCTGGCAACACGCAGGCCTCTGCCTGGCACATGTGGCTGGCTTCGGGTGTTTGGACAACAGGAATTGGTGCCCCCCTTCCGGAGCAAGGACGACTCAGCTGTTCGGCGTTATTATTTCCCACCATCTGGCTGCGCTTTGCTTCTGGCCGGCCTGCCCTTCCCGGCTTTGTCCCCTGTAGGTTTCCTTAGAAGTTCCTGCTGCTGCTGCTGCTGCTACCGCCTTAAGGAAGACTCCAGCTCTGGCCAGAACTGTGGTAGCTGTATCGTTTCTCTCGTCGAGGCAACCTTTCTGTACATTGCAGAATGCGCTGGATGACATTAGTTGAAACCAATGGCCGTTCCCTTGGTGCCTGGAACTTTTGCCCGCTTGGAAGGATGGCTTGGTACGCTCAGCAGCTCACTCGGGAGGGAAAGGGGGACTCCCACTTCAGGAACAACCCTCTCTTGGAGCAGGGAGGGGATCCCGCTGATGTGCCCTTGTGTGGCTGCAGAGCAGTGGGCATGGTGCCCTTGCAAGGCCAGTGCCAAGCTGAAAGAAGTCCCCACAATCGAGACCAATGCGCCCTCTAAGCTGTGGAGTCTCGTGAGCAGAAATTCTACTTTGTGAGCTCCTGGCGTTAAAGTTGTGAGCGAACGATTGGGCTGCTGCATCAATTCGTTTGCTCTGGAGCCGCATCCTTCCTGAGCGAAGACAGAAATGTGTGAGCTGGAGGTTAAAAGACTGTGAGCTGGCTCACGCTAACTCAGCTTAGAGGGAACATTGATCCGGATGCAAAGGGAGTAGAGACGGGGCTGAGCAAGAAGGTGGTACAGGTGAACCGGTCCACAGCCTATTCCCCTTGGATTAGGACCAGTCTGGAGTTGGGGCACTGCTGCACAGAGCGAAAGGAGAGTGCCTGGTGGGACCACCGTCTCCTTGCTCAGGCAGGTTTGTTTATTCATTCAGTCATCTGCACCCCGCCCTTCGCCCCAATGTGGACTTGTCACGGCTCAGGTGGGGTGCCACCAGTTGCTGCCACCACCCTTGTTCCAGGCTCCCTTGAGAAGGCCCAGAGCACCCTCCCAAGACCTTCAGACTTCCCTTTTTGCCGAATAACAGGTGTGAGGACTAGGCAGAGTGCAACAATGAAAATAGTTTATTGTATAGGAGGTCAGACAAACAAGGTGCAGAATATAACAGTAAGTCACGCAGCCCCGTAGCTAGGGACTTTTTTGGGAGGGGGCCACGGGGGGGCGGGGCGGGAGCTAATTTAACCAAAAGTTCCAGAGCAAGTGGGGGGGGGGGTTAATGCCCAGCAGCTGCAGAACTCGCGTGTACACCAACCACTGGGCAGTGAGGATAAGTGGCGGGCTCCCCCGAAGCCAACAGGATAACTAGCAAGTACAGCTACATCAATATAGGTAATCCTCCCCCGGCGGTGGCAGCAGGCCACGTACTCTCTCGGCCACTCCAAACACTTTTCTTTTCTTCTCTTTTCTTCTGGTGACCCCCTTTCCGAGTCCCTTCATTTCTGCTACCTCTTCCTTCCTCTCGGCTCTCCTCCTTTTTTAAAAACTTATTTCCCTTTCTGCCTTTGACTTGGCCCCGTTTCCGCAGGAACCCTGGCCCGAGCAGAGTCTTACCCAGGTCTACTCAAGCTGCCTGACGCTCAGGAAAGTGCTTTTAATATCAGTCCATCCCCCCCCCCTCTATATTTTCTGGCTCAGCCCTTCCGATCTCCCTTTTTACCCAACACCTTTCCTTTCCTAGGAAACCTTGTTGTGTTTGTTTCCCGAGGGACTTTGAGGTTTCGAGTCAGTTTCAATGTGCTGGTCAATTTCATGCTGAGGCTCAGCAGAAGGCCGCTTCTCTCCCCCCTCCTGCTTTTGACATTCTGCATAAATTATCCTCCCCCCCTCGTTAAAAAGAGGTGTGGCTGTCTTCCACCCCGGGTCTTTGCAGCCCAAAGAAGATTTAAGTGGGGGTGTTTCTGAGTCAGGGTGCAAGTGCAGGTGGTGAGCTGAGGCACTTCGGGGACAGCCGGGGAGGGAGGTGGCCCAGAAGAAGCGCGAGGGGGCCGGGCCCCATGGGCCCCGGGTTAGCTACGGGCCTGAGTAAGTGGGTGAAAAGAAAAAAAATCAAATGCCCTAACGTGTCTAAATGTATACTGTCCCTAGCTCACTATTCCAAGTGGCCTTAGACTACTCACCCTTCCCTCAGGATGAGCCTTTCATCCCGCAGCAGCCTTCCTTCTGGCTCTGCCCACTGGGAAGAAGAACAGCTTTTCCTGCTGCACCAGATCTTTTATTCCAAGCCCTCCTCTTTTCCTATTGGTCAGTTTTGGCTCCAAAACCTCCCAGAGGCTTTTGGGAGTTGTAGGCCCAGCCTCACCCACTGCTAGCCAGGCTCTAGGGTTGCCAAGTCAAAATGTCTTACTGGTGGGGGAGCCTTGCCGGGCTCCGGGAGCTGTTTTCTGATGTCAACGTCGATCACGATGAAGGCGTGGCCCCGATCGTCGGAGGGAAAACCATAGAGTGGTCAACGTGATTGACGTGGTTGTGTTACCTCTGGTGACGCAGCCACGCTGCGCTTCGGGGGGCGGAGTTCCCCCCGGGGCCCGATTCTGCAGCGGTGGAAATCGGGCCTCCGAAGCGGGGGGTTACCTGCCCCCCACCCCCACTTGGCAGCCCTACTAGGCTCCCTGGGCCTAGTGGGCCTCTGGTGGCACAGCCCGGATCATGACAGGACTCAAAGCGGTTTACATCATTTTCCTTTCCTCCATTTTATCTCCTCAACAACCCTGTGAGGTGGACTGGCCCAGGGTCACCCAGTGAGTTTCTATGGCACAAGGGGGGGAATTCAAACCCAGGGCTCCCAGATATTAGTCCACTACTCTGAACCGCTACACCGCACTGGCCTAAGTTAAATGGCAGAGCATTGCCGGTCTTGTGCCTGGATACACTTTACGGAGTGGAAGCCATGTGGGGCCAACTGCAGTGCCAACTCACTGGGGAATGTGCCAAACATTCCGTCTTCAAAGGGATGCCAAAGTTGTGCTGGGAGCGCTAGAAGCCTGGGCCCTGCGGCCCCCTCTCTGCTTTTGAGGGCGACCCTGGGATCCCGGATGCTGGCACCTGCGGCCCCGGGGCGCCTGTGCCCACTTCTGTTCACCATGGTCTGGATCGTCTTCTTTACTTCCTGAAATGAGCCCCCCCCCCCCCGGGGGGGAAGGGCCAGAGCCAAATGGGGACTGCTTCTGCTTCCCGCACTTCAGCACCCTTTCTGATAAGTTCCCAGCAATGCTCCCTCTAAGCTGTGGAGTCCTGTGAGCAAGGATCCTACTTTGTGAGGTGCCAGCTCACAAGTTGCGAGCAGGCAGGCGATTTGGCTCCTGCATCGATCAGTTTGCTCTGGACTGGAGCCACATCCTTCCTGAGCGGAGACAAAAACGTATGAGCTGGAGGGTGAAACACTGTGAGCTCTCTCACACCAACTCAGCTTAGAGGGAACACTGGCTCCCCACTCCCAGCATAACGCTGGGTCCCAGTAAAGTCTTGGTGCATAGATGTTTATGAAAGTCCGGAGGGCAGGCACAACTTGGGTGGGGGGGACACTCGTCACCAGGGGCCAGGCAGTGTGGCTTTCCAGGAGGGCAGAGGCCTTTCCGCAGGTGCATGACGCTGGCTGGTGTGAACCTCTGCTGGGGTTTGCTCACCTGAGCCTGCAGAGCCGCCTGGCGCCTCCATGGGGAGGAGGCCTCGGACTTCCTTCCCAGCAGGTGTGAAATGTGCAAAGGCTGCACTGAAGCCATGGCAGCAGGAGGAGGGGAACCAGACCCCTTCCGCCTCCCTAGTCTTTTGCCTCACGTGCCCAAGGGATGGATGGAGGGAGGGAGGCAGGCAGGCATCCGAGGGGGCTCCGCTCGCTGTCCCACCCGATAGCATTTCAGGGCAGGGAATGCGCCCCAGGGCTACGGGAAGGTGTGTTTGGGAGCACTGTGGAATTCCAAAAACGGCCTCTTCTCACATAGCGCGAAATTAACGTGGGGACTTCACTGGTCCTATAGGTTTCCACTTACGCTCTTGGCTCAGAATCGTTTATCAGGGGTGTCGAACTCACTGGAAATGTGTTAAAGTTTTAAAAAATCTTTCATTGTGTTTGTCTGTGTCCTTTATAAAGTTTGTCTCTCCACTACCTGGCATTACCTTTTTTGACCCACATGGCCCGGCCCAACAAGGTCTCATTTATGTCTGATCCGGCCCTCATCACAAATGAGTTCCACACCCCTGGCTGAGATAGCTCACAAAGGGGACTAAGGAGGTGGTGGGCTCTGTCCCTCACTGCGAGAACAGCCCAACGGAGACCTCCCCCTCTTGGAATGTCAGCAGCACGGGGGTGGGGGAGTGGCTGCGGCCCCCACGTCCCACTTGCAGACCTTCTGGGGGGTGCCTGGCCACGGGGAGAAAGGGGGCCGGATGAGGTGGGCCCCTGATCCCGCTCGGCAGCGCCTCTCTGACCGTCTCAGGGGCTGCGGGTCGTTCTTCAGGGCCAGGGTGGTGTCATGGTTAAGAGTGCTGGACAGGCATTTGGGAGACCCAGGTTCAAATCCCTGCTTGTGCCACGGAAGCCCGCTGGGTGACCTTGGGCCAGTCCCCATGCTCTTGGCCTGACCGGCCTCACAGGGTTGTTGTGAGGATAAAAGGGAGGAGAGGAGGAGGACCGTAAGCCGCTTTGGGTCCCCACTGGAGGGCAGAGTATAAGCAAAGGAAGGAAGGAACTTCCTTCCCGAGCCTCGAGGACGGATTTACAGAATCCCAGAAAATGGCCCTCCGAAACCCACTCGGGGGACGCCGAT
>NW_015165236.1:1697206-1704003 GCF_001447785.1 Gekko japonicus | reverse complement strand
TGACAGAAATTGCCCTTGAGAGAACAGCTCTGAAAGAATTTGTGACTGACCAAAGGTCACCCAGCTGGCTGCGTGTGGAGGAGTGGGGAATCAAACCCGGTTCTCCCAGATTAGAGTCTGTGCACTTAACCACTGCACCAAACTGGTGGATGCTCCTTTGCTGGACGTTTCCAAGCGGAGGCTGGACGACCATCTTTCGGGTTTGTTGTAGGGCTGTGCTCCTGCAGAGTGCAGGGGGGGGGGGTTGGACTGGATGACCTGCTAGGTCCCTTCCAACTCTTAACATTCTGTGAAAGCAGAGCTTCATTCTGTGCTGACGAGTCAAATGGGATCCAGGAGGGGGCGCGAGGGAGGTCGTTGGGGGGTGGGATGAAGGAACTCCTTCCGGCCTGGCGGCATTCTCAGGCCAGAGGAAGTGAAGGACCCGACCCCAGAGTCTCAGCCGCAAGCCGGGCCCTGCCTCCCTCCCCCCCTCCCTCCCCCGGACACAGGCACGCCTCATCCCAGCCTCCCCCCTTTCCCCCCTCCCCCCCCCCGCAAGAACCCATAAGGAATGCTTTGAAGCGAGCGAAGGGGAACCCTTGAGTGCCCACTAGTGGCCGAGGGAGTCCAGTGCAGCCTCCCCAAAAGCAGAGTCAGAGGACGGAGACCAGAGCGGAAAACCTCCCTCCGCATTCCTTAGACACGTGTGGATGCTCTGACTCAGGTTCAGGACCAGCTTTCCCTCTAAGCTGAGTGAGTGCGAGCTAGCTCACAGTTTTTTTAGCCTCCGGCTCACACATTTTTGTTCCTGCTCAGGAAGGAGGGTTTTTTGTCTCGGCTCAGGAAGGAATGTGGCTCCAGGGCAGACTGATTGGTGCAGGAGCCCAATCGCTGGCTTGCAACTTTAACGCCCGTCGCTCACAAGGTAGAATTTCTGCTCACAAGACTCCACAGCTCAGAGGGAGCATTGTTTGGGACCCTCGCTCGGAACCAGTGTGTGTGGGGGGGGGGACACTTCTTCCTGCGCCCACAGCCTGGTTAGCCGGGAAGATGGACCCACTCACCAATTCCGGGGGAGCAGAACGTGCAATTTAGGGATCTTTACCTGGATCGTGGGCGAGTGAAGCTCAAAGTGTCTTTCATTGGCTGCCAGGACCCACAAAAGAACCTGATCTTTTCCAAAGCAAGGTTTAGCATTTACAGATGGAAGTGTTGGGGTGCAAGAATCGAAAGGGTATTCGAGCATAAGCGTGAACTGCACCGGCTGCCTATTGAATTCCGGATCCGTTTCAAGGTGCTGGTGCTGACCTTCGAAGCCCTCTACGGCCAGGGGCCAGCATACCTTCAAGACCGCCTCTCCCCATAGGAGCCCCGGAGAACACGGAGGTCCACGAATCAACATCTTCTAGCAGTCCCTGACCCCGGGGACACCCAACTAGCCTTGACCAGGGCCAGGGCTTTTTCGGCGGAATGAGCTCCCATACGAGATCAGAGCCCCCCTGCGGGATCTACTACAGTTCTGCAGGGCCTGCAAGATGGAGCTCTTCCGCTGGGCTTTTGGTTGAGGTGGCGAATGTCCCTCTTCCTTCCTGGCTATCTCCCCCTTGGTGGCCTGGGTGTTAACATCGGCACTGCTGAACAGATATCAGAACTAGCTTGTTTGCAACTGTTGTGTCCGCTGACCGCCACCAGAGGCCAGCGCACACTCCTGAGCTTCTGTCCAGAGTAACAATAGGGACTAGGATCCTAGTCCTTCCACTGGGGGAACCAATGGGACCGTGGTAGGAGATTCAAACCCGCCAATGGGACCCAGGGGTGTGTCCCCTGGTTGTGTATATAGTTGGCCTGCTGGCCGTTGTTCCTTGTCTTTGTTGTGTTCTGAATAAAGTGTGCTATGCACTACGTCGTTGTTTGTCGTTCGTCCATGCGGCAACCCACTACACAATAGCAACAGTATTCTATGGTTTTATTGTTTTAATTGTTGTTTTAATGATATTGTACTGAGATTGTTGTGAACCGCCCTGAGCCCATTTACGGGGAGGGCGGTATACAAATCAAATCAATACATAGATATGAGGAGTTACACGTGCCTCTGGCTGAGTGGGCCTTCTGGGCCAGGGAACGGCTAAAAGGAGACGGGTGCGAGAGGGAGGGAAATGGGAGTTTTTAAGAGAACAGTAGACAGAAAAGGTGGTTGCCTATCCTCAGTCCACTGAACTCGGTGGAGTACGTTCTCTGCGCAGATAAACCGGAGATTTGGTATAGGAGAGAGAAACTCTTGTGTGGCAAGAACCCATCCCAAGGCCCCAGAGAAAGACAAGCAGACCTGGCAGCCTCAGAGCCAGTGGGGGGACGGGGGGTGAGACGGCGCAATTTTGGCTTCCAGAATGGCCGATAGTTATAGGGGCCCGCACAAAAAGAATACCAAAGAAGTAACTGCAAAGTCCGGGGATTTGGGGCAGCTCCAGGTGAGGATTTATTTATTTATTTTTATTTATTTATTTTATTAGATTTATATACCCCCCTCCCCAATGGGCTCAGGGCGGTGAACAACAGTTAAATATACAATTAAAACAGTATTAAAATACAATTAAAACAAGAGTTTACACATAAAATCGTAAAATACCGTGTAACTATAAGAGCTGTCAGGTGACTCGTCAGAATCAGGCCCACTGGTGGACAATGGGCCGGGAAAAGCTGGACAGAAAAAGTTAGGGCCAGAGAAGCCGAAGGGGGGGGGGGAAGAGTCCGCTGCCTCCACCAAATGCCCGGCGGAAGAGCTCCGTCTTGCAGGCCCTGCAGAACGGCAATAGGCTGGCCCTGGTCGAGGCTAGCTGGACGCCCCTGGGGCCGGGAACCACTAACAGATGTTGATTTGTGGACCTCAGGACCCTATGGGGCTCCTATGGGGAGAGTCGGTCTCTCCTATGAATTGGCGACTTCCTGAGATTTGAATCCAGGGGCAATTTAGAGGCCAGCAACAGTATCACTGCAGCAGCTTTCCAGAGTGGAAGGGCCCCTCCTCGTCAGATACAGGACTGACACTCTCCTGGGTACCCCTGGACCCAACCCCGTCCCATTGCCCCTGGACCCATATTGAGGCCACTTCCGCACTGTCATTTCTGTCACTCTTTTGTCCCTCCCTGTTGCTTTGGGGCCGTCCCCCCCCCTTCCCACATGTGTTTTGCTCCCTCTGGGACTGCTAGAGAGAGCAAAAGACATTGGGGGGGGGGAACCAAACAGCCATTGTTCTCACACCTGTTTGTTAACCACTTTTGTTATCTGTATGCTGATCTGCTGCTGCTATTCCCACCTCTCACCAATTCACCAATTGCCGTAATCCAATCCCAGATATAGTCACTGCCCCAGTCCCTTATCCATCTTGACCCTAACTAGCCCTTCCTGGCAACTGAAACCCCCGCCCCCCCATACGTAATAGTTGAGGAAGTCTTGTTTCAGTGTGTCAGGAGAAGCCTGCGTGCGTGCACACAAAAGCTTACACCCAGAATTAAACTGTGCTGGTCTTAAAGGTGCTGGGACAAAAAAAAGGGGGTGGGGGGAGAAATTGAACCTAGAGACCTGGGATCCAGAACCTGAAAAGGTTAGTCAAATAGAAAAGAGGGCCAACAATAAAAGCGAAATATATCACATGCCAAGCGGTGTTTCACTGGTAATAATTTCTGGTCCAGGAAGTGCCTTCCTATGATTGTTTAGCCAAAGTGCCCTCAGTAGAACTGGCATGTGATCATCGCATCTTTGGAGGCCTCATTTGTACTTTTATTCTGTGCCTTGGTGGTTTCATTTTTGATTCAGAAAAAGATACCAATAAAGGAAAACGGTATCCTAGCTGTGCTTAATTAAGTAAAAAATACATGAGTACAAAATATATACAGGTATTCAACAGTTATTAGCTGTACCATGGATTCTGATGCAGTATTGTTATCAATGTTATTCTACAAGGTTCTTCATTTTCCTTCATGTGTTCAGAAGATATCTTTCGGAACGGTTGAACATTCTGGAGATTATCGTTAACAACCTATACAACAACTAATAACTGTTGAATACCTGTATACATTTTGTACTCATCTTATGTATTTTGGACTTCACGAATAATTTTTGTATTCTGTTCACTTTAATATTTAAAAAGTAATTGAGCGCAGTTAGGATACAGTTTTCCTTTACTGGGATCTTTTCCTTTCTTTTTTTTTTTAACACTTTTATTTATAAATTTCCATCATACAACATACTTTTCTCCTTCTATCATTTCCATTGCTTATACTGGGATCTTTTCCTGAAGCAGTTTTTGGCTGTTACCGTCTACTTTAAGTTAGTGGTTTCATTTTTGAACCATTTTAATCTGGTCCTTCTTGTATTTATATTGTATATCTGTACGATCGTACTGTACTATTATATAAGCCAACATGTTCCTCACTGTGTTTGACCTCTGAAGGCGGCCTATGCAGGCCGAAACGCGTCAGGCCAAGTCCATTAGCCCCTTGTGTGTCAGAATCTGGTATTTTTACATGAGGTGCGATTGGGCCCTTATATATTTTTAAAATTCTTCGTTAATAAATACATGTATCTTTTTATATACTATAAATATATTCAGCTTTTATTGTTGGCCCTCTTTTCTATTTGACCAACTTTTCAGGTTCCGGGTCTTAAAGGTGCCACTGGACTCATAGAGTCTTCTGTTCTGCCGCTGACCAAACCGTCTTCATGTGGGTTTCCTGGCTGTGATTGAGTTAGGAAGGGGGATTCTGGGAAAGGTAACAAAAGGGGGTTGCCTTGAGGGGCTTGCAGGGTGGGAGGCTTCCCCCAGGCCCCAGGGAGGTGACATTCAGGGAAGGCCAGCAAAAGCAATCACCGCCCACCTGGCTGCTTGAAAGCAATTAGAGTTTGCACTTTGGAAGGCCTGTAGCTGCTGCTGGAATTACCTTGATGAACCTTGGGGTGGGGCTGGCTTTGCAAGCCCCCCCCCCCCCCCCCCCGGGTGGGGCCAGGAGTCCCGTGAGCCACTCAATCTCGGGCCACTCATTAGCCTAGCCTGAGGGCGCCCTGGCCTCCCCCTTCTCCAAGCAAGGCACAGCGAGCTCCTAAAATGGCTGCCAAAGCGAATTTAGCCAAGATGGAGTCCGGGCAGACGGTGCGCATCTGGGAAGGGGGACCCTGGGAACAGCTGGGGCAAGTGGAGGGCTACCTCGCAGGACCGTTGTGGGGGTGGAAGGAGGTCACCCCCACCTGCAATGCTTCTGACCTCACTGGCAGAGTGGGATCGTGCAAAGGTAATCACGCAGCCAGAAAGGGGACCGAAGAAGAAGAGGAGAGCGGTTTAATTTGTCACGTGTGCATGTTGGTCACAGAGCCGCAGAGTATGGATTTCAAAGCCGCCTCTCCTTGGAACGCACACGCACCACACCCCAACGCTACCCTGGCCAATTCTAGCACTTTGGGTCAGATGAGGAACGCCAAGCCATTCCACCGCCACGCTGTCTTGGCTGGGGGGGCACACAGATTGGGGGGGGGAACCTTTGGCGTGGCCTTTGGCTGCGTGTCCTGAGGCAGTGAGCACTCAGCCCCATGAGGAGTCCTCCTAAGGCATTTGTGCATCTGTGATATTTTGGTTGGTCCCAAGAAAGGAAGTGTACCGTTTTGGACACAACCAGTTCCGGGCCAAATCCCACCCATCTCCTATTAAAGGAGGAGGAGATTGGATTTATACCCCATCTTCACTACCCGAAGGAGTCTCAGAGTGGCTTACAATCCCTCTCCTCTCCCCTCCCCACAACAGACACCCTGTGAGGCAGGTGGGGCTGAGAGAGCTCTTTCCAGAACTCCTCTTGAGAGAACAGCTCTGAGATAACTTGTGACCGACCCAAGGTCACCCAGCTGGTTGCAGGTGGAGGAGTGGGGAATCAAACCCGGTTCTCCCAGTTCAGAGTCTGGGCACTTGACCACTACACCAGACTGGCTCTCCGGTAGCAGAGCTTGGCAAAGCCTCTTTGGAGAGCTGCGTAGGAGCTCAAAGGCCCCCCGTTCTGCCTCAACAGGATTGGACGGGACCACAGAGGCCATCTACTCCAACCCCCTGCTGAGTGCAGGACCAGCCGAAAGCGTCCCTGACGGGTGTTCCTCCAGCCGCTGCTTGAAGACTGCCAGTGAGGGGGAGCTCACCACCTCCCGAGGAGGAAGCCCACACCACTGCTTGAACAACTCTTACTGTCAAAAAAGAAAAGGAATTCCTAATATCTGCCCACTACTGAAGCCTAGGATTGCGGGTAACCCCGTCATGGCCATGGGGGGGAAAGACGGACCTCTGCTAGCCCAGCAAGGGAATCTGCAGCACCTTCCAGGGGCCCTTCCCTTCCCGGAGGCAGGGAACCCTGCCCAGCCCAGCCGGGCCTCTGTTTCCTCCTTGCCTCCCGCAGCTCCTTAAAACTCATCCCTGCCAGCCCTCCTCCTCCTCCTCCTCCTCCGGCATTTCCCTTGTCTCTCTCCCCCCCCCCCCCGCCCGGAGTTCCCCCCCCCCCGTCCGTCTGGGGAGGGAGGGAGGTCCCGGGGTCACTGAGTGGCTGGAGGGGGAAGGCCGCTCGCTCTCCTCCTCTGGACTGGCAGCAGCCGCGGGCCCCCAGCCCCACCCAGGGTTGCCAGCCTCCAGGCCCGGCCTGGAGACCTCTGCTGGGATCACAAGGGATCATCTCCGAAGGACAGAGGGCCCTTCCCCCTGGAGGAGACGGGGCTTCTGCTGCTGCCTCTTGGGAACTGAGCCCCTCCCAGGCCAGGGCGCCTCCTGCAGAAAGGCCTTCAGCCCCCCC
>NW_015165236.1:1692423-1695872 GCF_001447785.1 Gekko japonicus | reverse complement strand
CCCCCCCCGGTCAGGCGAGACGGGAGGCCGGGCCTCTTCACGCGTCCCACGGAGCGGCAGGCCGGGCGCAGCGGGGCGCAGCCGAGGCCCCCTTTCCGGCCCGGGCGCGGGAGTCCTCCAAGCCAAACACCGGCCTGCGGGCGGGGCGGGCGGGCGCCTTTCCCACGTGGAGGCTGAACGTGTGAAGGGGCCCTTCGGGGACGAGGCGCGCAGCTCCTGGGCAGGCTCGGTGCTCCGGCGCTGCCCTCTTCCGCAGCCAGAGGGTGCTGTGGGCCCCGCCGCCGCCGCCCGGCATGGGGTGTGTGTGTGTGTGTTTGTGTGGGAGGGGGGGCTTCCTGTGCATCGCAGCCCCTCCCTCCGCCCTGGAGCAGGCTGGCTGGAGAAGAGCCCCCCCCCAGGCCAAAAGCTGCTTTTGGGGCGGGGGGCTGGCTCTGGCGCAACGCGGTGGACTCTCTCTCCTTGGCCCTGACCTTTGAGCCTGGTTGGGGGGGGGGGTGCCAGGCATGTGGGAGAAAGGGGGGGCTTGGATTCGCAGGGCCCACCGTGCCTGGTGCCCGACTCCCCTGTGCCAAGGCTCCCTCTCAGCTGAGGAGTCTGGTGAGCAAAAATCCTGCTTTGTGAGCCACTGGCATCAAAGTTGTGAGCGAGCGATTGGGCTACACTGCATACATTAGTCTGCTCCGGAGCCAGCCCTTCCTGAGCTAAGGCCAAAACCTGTGAGCCAGAGGCTAAACAACTGGGAGCTAGCTCACGTTAACTCAGCTTAGAGGGAACAGGGGCTCCAGACCTTCCCCCAACGGTAGGCAGGCAGGCAGGCAGGCTCCATTGAGTCTCTAGGCTCAGCGGGTGCGCCTGACGCATCTCAAGCCGCCAGAGCCAGTGGCGATTGACTTCCGTCTGGGAATTGTGGGGAGCAGCCTTCCCTGTGGAGTGTCCACAAATGAGGCCCTTCGGGTAGCCCCAAGTCTTGGTGCTGAGGGAGGAGGGGGAGATCCCTCTGACAACCGTCTGTGCCGTCACCCCCCCCAACACACACACACACACACACACACACACACACACACAGGCTGACTGACAAGCCCCCCCCCAGCCCTCCACCTTCCCTAGTTGCAAGGCCTCCACGGTTGTGGGGGGACTATGAGACACCACGTTCAGTGTTTTCCTCCCGGTGGCCGTTTATGGGGTCGCCTGGCCCTATGGGGGAGCAAGTCGCAGGCCTGCGCCTCTTGCCAGGGAAGCCATGCACGCTTTCGGCTACCTCCGGGGATAAGCTGGCCGTCTTTCCTGGCAAACTCTGAGGCAGGGCCTTCATGTGACTTCAGGGTTGCTGTGGCACTCTGCCAGTGGCAGTCGTGGCCTTCGAGTCTGGCCGCTTGCGGAGAACCTGCGGGAGGGAGGGAGGGCGGATGTCTCTGTTCCTGTATTGTAGAGGACAGACACAAAACTGCCCCTTGCCGACTCCCAAGACTGTGCGGCCATTGGCAGGGGGGGGGAGTTGGAGATGGGATTTCCCACCCACCCCTCCCTCCCTCCCTGCCCTGGCACCAGTGTTCCCTCTAAGCTGAGTGAGTGTGAGCTAGCTCACAGTTTTTTCAGCCTCCGGCTCACCCATTTTTGTCCTGGCTCAGGAAGGATGTGGCTGCAGAGCAAACGGATTCCTGCAGGAGCCAAACTGCTCGCTCACAGCTTCAATGCCCGTAGCTCACCCAGTAGGATTTTTGCTCCGCAGCTTAGAGGGAGCGTGGCCTGGCACCGTGCTGCCCCCTGTGCTGCTTCCGGAGTCTGTGGGCTCAGCCGAATTGGGGAGAGGGCTCCTCTGGCAGTCTGTGTGCTGTGGGGTGCTGCTCCCGCCCTCCTACGGGCCACCTGCTGTTCTCCAGGCAGTGACGGTGGGGGGCCACGATGTCCCTTGAGCGTTGCCTGGGTGTCCCAAACAGTCGGAGAGGGGCCTGTGGCAGGTCCCCTCTGCCCTCCTGCCGTTGCTGCTGCGTGCTGGAAGGACTCTATGGCTCCTGGTGGGCCCCCCCTTCCCAAACAGCCCTGTGCCTGCCTGCACGCCCCCCCCGCCCCCCCTGCTATTTCTGGCCGCCTCTCCCTCCCAGCTGCGGAGGGCCTCCCCTTGGCATCCGCCCAGGTGGAATGCTTGGGATGCCGCTGCTGGCTCCCGGTGTCCAGAGGCAGAGCGAGTCGCCTTGGTCACGCCTTGGGCGTCCCGCACGGCCCAGGCCTCGCCTCTGGCTCCCGACGCTTCTCCCGGTCCCTCTCCGCAGCCTGGCCCTGAGCCGCGGCGTCCCAGTCGGTTCTTTTTGCTCTCCTGGCCCTGTAACCCCGTTGGGGTCTGTGTGTCTCTTGAGGAGCGGGTCCAGCGCTTGCAGGGGTGGTTCCCCCATGTTGTGCTTGTGAGAACCCCCCCCTCCCCAGCAACACCACACTGGCCAGGCAGTTCTCGGGGAGGTGGGGGTGGCTCTCCTGAACGTTGCCAAAGAGGCCAGGCTTGGTGGGGCCCCCCCATATGCTAACTGGCCTGCAGGCGGGGGGGGGACCATGCCAGGGAGTGCGAGAGGCGCCCTGCTCTCCGGAGCTGAAGCAGGAGGAGTGAATGGGGGTGTGTGAGACAGACTGCCGGGGGGGGGGCACGCAAGGAAGGCAGGGGGCACTGCCCGTCAGCGGAGGGGGGGCAGGATGCAAGGGAAGCGTGCGTCCCCCAGACGACTGCCGCACCCCTTCCTTGCCCCTTCCACCCCCTTGGCATCTGTTTGGGGCCACGGGCAGTGTTCCCTCCAAGCTGAGTCAGTGTGAGCCAGCTCACAGTTTTTCAGCCTCCAGCTCACACATTTTTCTCTCAGCTCAGGAAGGATGTGGCTCCAGAGCAAACTGATTTATGCAGCAGTCAAACTAATCTATTCAGTAGCTCTAAGCTGAGTTAGTGCGAGCTAGCTCAGTTTTTTAGCCTCCAGCTCACAGGTTTTTGTCTCCACTCAAGAAGGGATGGCTCCAGAGCAAACTAATTTATGCAGCAGCCAAATCGCTGGCTCACAGCTTTAATGCCAATGACTCACAAAGTAGAAGTTTTGCTCACGAGACTCCACAGCTTAGAGGGAGCCTTGGCCACAGGCTGCTTTGGCTGCGGCTGGTTATTCGGGATACCTTCAGGCAATGCTCCCTCTAAGCCGTGGAGTCTCGTGAGCAAAAAATCCTACTGTGTGAGCTCCTGGCATTCGATTTGGCTCCCGCATGAATTAGCTTGCTCTGGAGCCATCCTTCCGGAGTTGGAGACAACCAATGTGTGAGCCGGAGGCTGAAAAACTGTGAGCGAGCTTACACTGACTCAGCTTAGAGGGAACACTGCATTTAGGGTGGGAGCAGAACGGGGGCCCCTGAGCCGGTGCGTCTGTGCACAAGCCCCCCCCCCCCCCCGCTCCGCGGGGGGGGCGCGCCCGCGGCGCGCA
>NW_015165236.1:1691457-1692340 GCF_001447785.1 Gekko japonicus | reverse complement strand
CTTTGCCCCACCCCCCCCCCCCCCCGGCTTCGGGGGTGGCACGTCTCAGTGCCGCAGCAGTGGGTCCCTCCCCCTTCCCCCCAAACCAGTTCTGCCTGGAAGCAGTGAGCCAAGCTGCCTGCCCTTGGGAGGGGGCGAGCCAGTCTGGTGTCGTGGTTCAATGCGCGGACTCTCATCTGGGGGAACCGGGTTTGATTCCCCACTCCTCCTCCACTTGCACCTGGCTGGATGACCTTGGGCAAGCCCTAGTTCTAATGAGAGCTGTCCTTGAAAAGGAGCAGTTCCTGTCAAGAGCTCTCTCGGCCTCGCCTACCTCACAGGGTGTCTGTTGTGGGGAGGGGGAGGGAAAGGAGTGAAGGGCCATGGGGCATAAATCCAATCTCCTCCTCCTCCTCTTCCTCCCTCTCTCTTTGCCCACCCGCTGAGCAAGGCTCCCTCTAAGCTGTGGAGTCTCGTGAGCACAAATTCTACCTTGTGAGGTACTGACATTAACGCTGTGAGTGAGCCATTTGGCTGCCCCTGCATCAATTAGTCTGCCCTGGAGCCCCCTCCTTCCTGGGCGAAGGCAAAAATGTGTGAGCCGGAGGCTAGAAAACTGTGAGCTAGCTCACACTGACTCGGCTTAGAGGGACACTGCAGCTGAGACAGAGTGTGAGACCGGGCACAGGGGGTGGTGGACCGGGGCCCAGGCTGGCTGCCTGTGGCTGGCACCCCCCCCCTTCCACCAAGGGCTGCTCTCGCTGTTCACCTGTCAGGGAGGGAGGGAGGGAGGCCGCCCGTCGTCTAGGTTTCGGCCTGACCCTGGAGGCCAGTGTCGCTAACAGTGCCCCAGATGGATGCCACTGGGGAAGGACCCCCGGGCGGGCGGGAGGGGGGAAGGGCC
>NW_015165236.1:1688555-1690795 GCF_001447785.1 Gekko japonicus | reverse complement strand
TGTTTAGGGGGGGGGGGGGGGCAGCCAGGGCAGCCAGAACCCCCCCCCCGCGTCCCGCAGCAGCGCTTGGAGCAGAAGGCCAGGCAAGGCGCTCCCGCATTCCAGCGGCTGGGGGCCGCCTGCCAAGCCGGGGAGGGCGGGCAGCCGGAGTCGTCCTGCTCCATCCGGGCCGGGCGGGCGAGCAGGTGCCGCCCGGAGCCAAGGGGCCCGGCCCAGCCAGGCCGGGTGGAAGCGCTCGCTTCCGCCCCCCCCCCGCTGTCGACGCAGGGAGGGGGGCCGGCCAGCCCCACGCCCAGTCTTCCTGGGCCATGACCCCCTGGGGCAGGGAGGGACGTGTCTGTGGGGCCGCCTGGAGTTCAGGTGTAATTAGGGGGACTCTCCCCAGGCCTCCACCTGGTGGTTGGTCACCAGGGCTCCCTCTGAGCTGTGGAGTCTTGTGAGCAAAACCTCTGCTTTGTGAGCTGCTACTGGCATTCAAGCTGTGAGCGGGCCATTTGGCTGGGGCACGAATGAGTCTGCTCTGGAGCCCCCTCCTGCCTGAGCGGAGACAAAAATGTGTGCGTAAGACTGTCAGCTGGCTCACACGGACTCACCTGAGAGGGGCCCCCTGGTTGTCAGTCCTGGCTGAGGAGGAGGAGGAGAGCTGCCCGTGGGCGTCCAGGCGGGGCACGGCTTTTCCTTCCGGAAAGGGGGGGGGGACAAGAGGCCCTTGCTTGCCGCTGCCCAGTTTTGTCTCCAAGGGGCTTCTGCTGCCGACACGGGTGGGTATCCCAAAGGGCAGTCCTCAAACCTGCAAGAGCAGGAACTCAGCTGCCCGCGATTTGCACCCACGTTGGGGAGGCTCGATGCTCCTGCCGCCAGCCCAGCCGGAGGGAATCCGCCTCCGCCTCCACCCTCCCTCGCAGTCCGGGTGGCGGGTTCCCCCCCCCCGCCCCCCCCCCAGGATTTGGCTCAGTCTCCTCTTGGTGTGAGGTCTGTGCGATGGGGCCTCTCCTCTTTCTGCACCTTCCCCCCCTCCCCCCCACCAACTGCTCAGGGCCACGCCCCTTCCGATAACTCGATAATTCGCTCCACGCTTAGTGGGAACCTGTCTTCGTTATGCACACATTGCTATGGCGATAGAGTTTGCTGCTGGCCCAATCTGGAAACAGCTGCCCTTGCATTGGTCTAGGAGATTCACAGGCCTGCCTCACTCTCCCTCCCAGCACTGGGGACCCAAGATGGGTAACAACAAAGACACAAACACTCGCCATGAAACAGCCCAAACCAGGAAACCAAAACGGTCCCTTCGGCTTCCAGCCATCCCTGCCTCAAGACAGCCTCCCGCCTCACAGCCTCTCCTGACACAGCTCTAGTTTGGCGTGGTGGTGAAGTGCGTGGGCTCTGATCTGGGAGAACCGGGTTTGAGTCCCCCTCCTCCACTTGCACCTGCTGGATGACCTTGGGCAAGCCGTAGTTCTGATGAGAGCTGTCCTTGAAAAAGAGCAGTTTCTGTCAAGAGCTCTCTCAGCCCCGCCTACCTCACAGGGTGTCTGTTGTGGGGAGGGGGAGGGAAAGGAGATTGTCAAAGCTGCCCTGAGACTCCCTTGGGTAGTGGAGGGCCATGGGGTATAAATCCAATCTCCTCCTCCTCTTCTTCTCCTTCTCCTCCTCCTCTCTCAGGGAGGCTGTCCTGAGGCTTGGGGGAGCCACCACTGGGAAAGACCTCGAGGTGCCAGGCAATGCTCCCTCTAAGCTGTGGAGTCCTGTGAGCAAAAATTCTACTTTGTGAGCTACTGACATTAAAGTTGTGAGCCAGCGATTTGGCTACTGCATATAAATTAGTTTGCTCTGGAGCCCTCCTTCCTGAGCAGAGACCAAAATCTGTGCGCCGAAGGCTAAAGAACTGTGAACTGGCTCACACTAACTCAGCTCAGAGGGAACACTGGTGTCCGGTGGCATCTCCAGGGGCAGGTTGTGTCCTGGGCCCAGGAACCAGGCTGCTCCACATCCCGTTTGCGCCCAAGTGGACTTCTCCCCCCCCCCCCCGGGGCAATGCGGCTGGAAGGCCGGCCGAGTGACCTCCCAGGGGTCTGAGGCTCCCTGGTCAGTGACTGGGACCGGCAGGTGGAGTCTCAGTCCCACACCCTGCCCCACACGTGTCGGCCAGCGCACCCGCTTAGGAGGAAGGCCCAGGGGCTTGAAATTCCCCACCCTTCTGGCCGGGGGGGGGGAGAGGTTGCGACCCACAGAGTTTACGG
>NW_015165236.1:1682670-1687843 GCF_001447785.1 Gekko japonicus | reverse complement strand
TGCCTTCCACTCATGGCCTCCCTGTGCGCATGCGCTTCTGTCCCCCCCCCCCACAGGCCTCCCGGCACACTCCAAAGGGCAGGATGGCTTCTCCTCGCCCCGCACCATCGACCGGAGCCTCTCCCCTCCTTCGGGCCTCGACTCCCCCAGCGGCAGCACCTCGCTCTCCCCAGACCGGCCGAGCAGCGGGGAGCTGGTGAATTCCGCCACCCTCCGAGTGAGTTGCCAAGGGGGCTGGGTGTGGGGGGGTGCGCGAGTGTGCAGCTGATGGGCGGGGGACAGGTGTGGGGGCCTGCCTAGGCCTGTCCAGCCCGGAAGGGAAGGGAAGAAGAAGAGGAGGAGATTGGATGTATACCCCCGGCCCTTCACTCGGAGTCTCAGAGTGGCTCACAGACTCCTTTCCCTTCCCCTCCCCACCACAGGCACCCCCTGTGTGAGGCAGGTGGGGCTGAGAGAGCTCTGGACAGGAACTGCCCTTGAGAGAACAGCCCTGAGAGAACTTGTAAGTGACCCAAGGTCACACCAGCAGCTGCAAGTGGAGGAGTGGAGAATCAAACCCGGTTACCCCAGATTAGAGTCCGCCCTCTTAACCACCATGCCAGCTGGCTGTGACGGAAGGCACGGGGTGGGGACAGACCGCCCCTCTTTTCCTGGCACCAACGTCTAGGCTTATTTAACAATGTAATGTATTTATACCCTGCCTTCCCCCCCCCCCCCCCCCCCTCGCATCATTCGACTCTCCTCCACTTTGACAGCCCTGCGAGGTGGGATAGAGGAAGGGGGCTACCAGCAAGTTGGGATTCAAACTTGGGTCTCCCAAGTGAACTAGTCTGGCACTCTTCCTCAGCATGGCCCCTGGCGCGCCGGTTTGCTCTGGGGTCTCCCAGGGGCAACTGCGCTCTCTCTGTCTCTCTCACACACACACTGAGTGGCAAGGCTGTTAAAACTGCCGCTGGGCCGTTCTCTGCAACGTGCCTGTGAGGTAGGGCAGCTGTTAACTCGTCCTCTCCCCCCCCCCCCCGCCCGGAGCTCCAGTCCCTGCGCTACCTCGAAGGCCTCCAGCGCTCCTTCCAGTTCTTCCTGCCCCTGAACTCCGGGGGCACCCTGCACCTGCCCTCCTCGGCTTTCCTGAGCCCCCCCAAGGAGAAGCGCCTCTCCCCCGACCTGCCCCTGCAGAAGCAGCTGGTGTGCCGGTGGTCCAAGGTGAGTGGGGGGCCGGGGGCACCTGCCGGGGCTGCTGCCATTGGGGGGTCAGAGCCCTCCCCACGCCCTCGGGGCGCCTCCCTGTGCCTCCCGCCGGCCACAAAACTCCCCCCCTCCCCACAGTGCAACCAGCTCTTCGACCTGCTGCAAGACCTTGTGGATCACGTCAACGACTTCCACGTCAAGCCCGAGAAGGAGGCCGGTTACTGCTGCCACTGGGAAGGCTGCGCGCGCCACGGCCGGGGCTTCAATGCCAGGTGACCCAAAGGGGGACCCGGGGTGTGTGTGTGTGTGGGGGGGGGAAGGTTGGTTGCCCGTGCCTTCGCTGTGCGGCTGGCCTGACGTGGCCTTAGCCTAGATGGTCGGATGGAGCAAGTGGAGAGCTGGGTTCCAGTTCCGCTCCGCCATCATGCCTTCGGCACTGTCGTCCCTTGTATTTCCCCCAGACCCCCACCCCTTCCTTCCCAGTCCTGCCTGCCTCATTTCTCCCCCCCCCCCCCCCCCCCTCCCAGCAGTCAGGACCAGGGCTCCCTCTAAGCTGTGGAGACTTGTGAGCAAAGATTCTACTCTGTGAGCTACTACCGGCATCAAAGTTGTGAGCCAGCGATTCGGCGACTGCATCACTTAGTTTGCTAGTCTGGAGCCCTCCTTCCTGAGCAAAGGCACAAATGTGTGAGCCGGAGGCTAAAAAAACTGTGAGCTGGCTCACACGAACGCAGCTTAGAGGGAACACTGCCCGGGAGAGCCCTACAACAGAGCTGCTGCCGAGGTCTCCCGGGGCTCCCTGCTTCCCTCCCTCCCTTCCGTCTAGCACCCTCACCCAACTTGACACCCCATTGCACGGCCACCCCCCGTGCCCCTTCCGTCCAGGGGAGGCTGGCTGGGTCTGGCACAGCTGCAGGTGTTAGGAAGCCCCGGAGGGCACGGTGCCACCTGCGTGCCAGCCTCCTACAGACGAAGCCCCGGCACACAGAACAGGCTCGAGTCCGGGTCCCCCTCGAGAGCGCTTTTTAACACCCAGCCTGAGCAGAGCTCCACGTCGCTCTGAAGCTCCCCTGACAGCCCCGGGCGGTCCCGTCGGAGCCGTGGGTGGGGCCCGGAGGCCGAGCGTTGCTCTCTCCACCTTCCCAAGGGACGGGCCGAGCGTTTCTCTCTCTGGTCTCGGCTGCCTTCTGGGCAAAGGGGGGCTGCCCTGCTTTGCCAGCTCGGAAGGGAAAGGAAGGGAAGCGGCCTCTTACTCTCCCCCCCCCCCACAGGTACAAGATGCTGATCCACATCCGGACGCACACCAACGAGAAGCCGCACCGCTGCCCCACCTGCAACAAGAGCTTCTCCCGGCTGGAAAACCTCAAGATCCACAACCGCTCCCACACAGGTGAGTCGGCCGGGAGGGCGGACCTCGCTGGCGGTGAAAGTCGCGTGTGCGCCACGGAACGCACCAGAGCCTCAGCTGCCATCAACCTCCGGGGGGGGGGGGGGGCCCCCCACTGTCCACTTTTGCTGGAGCCACCTGTGGGCCGCGAGGGCCCTGAGCCTCTGCTCTCCTGCTTGACCGCCTGTCAGTCCTCTCTGCTGGCCGCAGCGGGGATGAGAGCCCTGGTGGAGGATGCGGTTCTTTCTTGTACTCAGGTGTACAGGAAATCTTACAAATTCAGTTTGGTGCAGTGCTTAGGAGTGCGGACTCTGATCTGGGAGAACCGGGTTTGATTCCCCCACTCCTCCTCCACATGCAGCCAGCTGGTTATCCTTGGGCAAGCCACAGTTCTCTCAGGAGCAGTCCTCGAGAGAGCTCTCTCAGCCCCGCCGACCTCCCAGGGTGTCTGTTGTGGGGAGGGGAAGGGGAAGGAGAGTGTAAGCCGCTCTGAGACTCCCGAGTGGCGGGCAGGTATGAAGCCAACTCTCTTTGTTCTGCGGTTAAATCTGAGTCCAGGAGCAGCTCTTTGAGATCCACAAGAGCGTCCCAGAGTCCAAACTCTTTTCATTGGAGGTCTTAGGGCAGACATGGAGACCTTGGAGGGGGGTTGTGAAGGAGGGAAAGGCCACCATGCAGCGTGTCACCGCCTTGGCTGGAGCCGAGGAGAAAGGCGGAGGCGTCTGTAGTGAGGTTGGACTCCTCTGCCCCCGCAAGCAGCCTTTGCAGCTCCCCCCACCTCCTGATGGGGACGAAAGGACTTGGAGGTCTCCATTCCTATTCGCGCCCGACGAAGGGAGTTTCGACTCTCTCGAAAGCCGGAGCTCTTGTTGGTCTCTGAGCCGCCGCTGGACTCAGACCTGACTGGGTTGTAGGAGGCCGGCGCCCCCCCCCCCCCAGCCGATCTTCCTGCCTTCAGCTGGGGGGCGGTGGGGAGCCAGCCTCATCCTCTGGGGCCTGAGCCAGGGGGCACACAGCCCCTCCCATCGCCCTGGCAGGGCTGGGGTTCCGCCCCCGGCGCTCTCCTCACAGCCCTCCCCCCGAGCTGTTCTCTCAAGGGCAGTCCTCGAGAGAGCTCTCTTGGCCCCACCCACCTTCCAGGGTGTCGGTTGTGGGGAGCAGCTTGTAAGCCACTCTGAGACTCCTTTGGGTAGTGAAGGGCCATGGGGTATAAAGCCAATCTGTGCTTCTCTTCTTGGAGAACCGGGTTTGATCCCCCGCTCCTCTACATGCAGCTGCCGGTGCGACCTTGGGTCAGTCACAAGTTCCGTCAGAGCTGTTCTCTCAAGGGCAGTACTCGAGAGAGCTCTCTCGGCCCCACCTACCTCACAGAGTGTCTGTCGTGGGGAGGGGAAGGAGACTCTTGAGTGAAGGGCAGGGTGGAAATCCAACCTCCTCCTCCTCTTCTTCCCGTGCCTGTGTCCCGTCTCCCTCCCCCCCCGCGCAGGTGAGAAGCCCTACGTCTGCCCCTACGAAGGCTGCAACAAGCGCTACTCCAACTCGAGCGACCGCTTCAAGCACACGCGCACCCACTACGTGGACAAGCCCTATTTCTGCAAGATGCCCGGCTGCCACAAGCGCTACACGGACCCCAGCTCCCTGCGCAAGCACATCAAGGCCCACGGCCACTTCATCTCCCAGGAGCAGCAGGAGCTGCTCAAGGGCCGCCCCCCCACCGCCCCCGCCCTGCCCTACGTCAGCGGGGCCCAGCTGGTCATCCCCAACCCCGGTGCCCTCTTCGGCGGAGCCCACGGCCTGCCCCTGACGCCCGCCCCGCTGGACCTCAGCGCCTTCGCCTGCGGCGGGATCGGGGCCGCCGCTCTGCCCGGGCCCCTGATGGCGCCCCTCAACCTGGCCAAGAGCCCCCTCCTCGCCGCCCCTTTTGCCGCCAGCGGCCTGGGACTGCCCGTGGTGTCTCTGCTCGCCGGGGCTTCCGCCAAGGCCGCTGCCGAGAGAGTCCCCCTGGGCTGCGGCTCCCGGCCGGTCAAGGGCAGCTGCCCGCCGGGCCCCCAGAGCTGCAAGGAGGCCGCTGAGCGGGCCAGGCGCCGGTCCCCTCCGGAGGGCCTCTCCCTGCTGCCGGGGGGCGTCTTGGACCTGTCGGTGGGTATGAACTCTGGGGGGAGCGCCGACGCCCTGCCGCCGGGCTGGGTGGTCATCCCCACGGGCCCCGTTCTACTGAAGCAAGCGGTGGTGAACTGACACCCCCCAGGCGGGAGCAACTTTGGGCTGCCCGGGGCGGACTGTTGGGCGGAGAGGGCCCCGTTCGGACGCAGGATGGTGCTGGAGGGGAGGGAGGAGGCCCCACGGCTCTTCTTCTTCTTCTTCTGCGGAGCGTCTCTGTGCCTTGAGGCTTCTGAGGAAGAAGGTGGTCCTTGGCTCCCTCCGCACCTGGTTTCTCTCTCTCTCTCTCACTCACGAAGGAAGAGCCCGACTCTTCTGAGAAAAGCAATAAGGCCACGGCCAGGAGACTCGGCCCCCGCCTCGATTGACCGACTCCCCTCTCCTCTCCTCCAGAGCTGGGAGCCACGCAGCGGATGGTTCACCCGGGGGGGGGGGGTC
>NW_015165236.1:1681707-1682632 GCF_001447785.1 Gekko japonicus | reverse complement strand
TCTTTCCCCGTGCCGGTCTCTGCACTCTCCCCTGCTTTTTTAGGTTGCTCGTTTATCATTGGGGGAGGGGGGTCCCTTTGCAAAGCAGTGGTGGAAAATCTTGAGCCGTCAAGACCTCTGGAGCCATGTTTGTACTTCACTAGACAGGGAGAAAGGGCAGGCCTGGGAGCAGTGCTCCCTCCAAGCTGAGTTAGTGTGAGCTAGCTTGCAGTTTTTTAGCCTCCGGCTCACACATTTTGGTCTCCGCTCAGGAAGGATGTGGCTCCAGAGCTAACTAATTTGTGCCGTAGCCAACTCGCTCGCTCACAACTTTAATGCCAGTAGCTCACAAACTTCCCTGCCACAGGATGTGGTGGCGGCTACAAGCATGGACGGCTTAAAAGGGGAATTCGATAAGCATATGGAGCAGAGGTCCATCAGTGGCTATTAGCCACAAGGTATAGATAGGGACTCTGGGGCAAGTGATGCTCTGTCTTTTTGGTGCTTGGGGGAGGGGGTCAACAGTGGGAGGGCTTCTGGAGTTCTGGCCCCACTGGTGGACCTCCTGGTGGCACTGGTATTTCTGGCCACAGGATGTTGGGCTGGATGGACCTTTGGCCTGATCCAACACTGGCGTCTCTTATGTCCTTAAGTAGAATTTTTCCTTACAAGACTTCACAGCTTAGAGGGAGCATTGCCTGGGAGCCGTGCTCCGTCTAAGCTGTGGAGCCCTCTGAGCAAAAATCCTACTTTGTGAGCGGCTGGTATTAGAATGGTGAGCGAGTGATTTGGCTGTACTGCATGAATCAGTTTGCTCTGGAGCCGCATCCTTCCTGAGCGAAGACAGAAACGTGTCAGCCAGAGGCTAAAGAACAGTGAGCTCACACTCAGCTTAGAGGGAACAGTGCCTGGGACCCAAGCCCCCTCTTCCCTTCTCCCCCCCCCC
>NW_015165236.1:1680378-1681599 GCF_001447785.1 Gekko japonicus | reverse complement strand
CCTGTCCAGCCAGACCCCCAGCGGGGGGGGGGGGTGGAGCCGCTCTCCATCAGCCCCCCCCTATGCTGCCTCTGCTCCCCCCCCCTGACAAGGCGTGCCCAGACACGGGATGCTGCTTACCTGTCCCCTTTCCCTGACGTGGAGGAACTGAAATATTCACTTCCCCCTATTCGCAGTTTTTGGCATTAAAGCTGCAAAGCAACAGGCAGAGAGAATTGGGTGGGGTGGGGTGGGGGGTCAGGCAGGGAGGGGCTTTCCTCCTTCCTCCTTCCAGCAGGCTCCAGGGACAGTTTCTATGGGGGTGGGGATTGGCTGCTGAAGCCAAAGTGGGCGTTTGTTGGGAAAGACGGTTCTCCGGGGGTGTGTGTGTGTGGGGGGGGGGGGGTAAGTTCCCTTCCTTTAGGCAGGGTGGGCCGAGACCAATGCTCCCTTCTAAGCTGTGGAGTCTTGTGAGCAAAAATCCTACTTGGTGAGCCCCTGGCATTGAAGTTCTGAGCGAGGGATTTGGCCGCTGCATCAATCAGTTTGCTCTGGAGCCACCTCCTTCCTGAGCAAAGACAGAAAAGTGTGAGCCGGAGGCCAAAAAACTGAGAGCTAGCTCCCACTAACTCGGCTTAGAGGGAACATTGGTTGAGAGCACGCCCAAGAGGTAGCGAGCGCACTTGACGTCTCCCACGACCAATAAGCGTGCTAAGCGGAGATCCACTCCGGCATGCCCTGTGTGCAGCTGTGTGCCCCCCCCCCCAAGTACTCTGGGAAGGGCCAGATAGACTCATGGTGCTTGGAACCCACGGCCTTTGGTGCAGCAGTGCCTCCTGGGACCTGGGGAAGGGAGCCCCGGGAAGTTGTGTTTGTCAGGCTTGCGGGTTGGCTGAGGGGGGGTTCCTGCTTCCTACACTTCCCTCCCCCCAGCAGGAGTGGCCGCTTCTGCTCCCCCCCACCCACCCCCCGTCCTTTGACTTGGCAGTTCCACGCTGGAGGAGCCCACGAACCTCTTGACCGCCCCTCACTTTCGGTGGGGTCACTCTGTCTCTGTCCCTGAACAAGGGGGTCCCCGTGTACCTCTCCCCGCTCTTCTCTTGCAGTGGGACCTCCCGCTGTGGGCTCCTCCTCGTGCTCTGCTGCAGCCCTTGCACAGGGGGGGTCGTCCGACCACGCATCTGCCACGCAACGTCGTCTGGGTGCCACGGGGGGGGGGGGGGCCCACCCCAGGCCGGGGGG
>NW_015165236.1:1666022-1680355 GCF_001447785.1 Gekko japonicus | reverse complement strand
GCGGGCCCCCCAGCTGGGAGCTGCCCCTCCGGGGGCCCCTTCCCCCCCCCCCCCCCGCGCGTTTTGTTTCGCTGACCGACCGGCCGGCCTTGTGTGGCTGGTGGACGTTTCCATTTCGTTTGCTGTCCCTCCGTGTCCCCCCCTCCCCCCTCCATCAGTATTTTAACACTTCCTAAGTGCCTTTTGATTGTAGTCTGTTGTTTTATTCTCTCTTTCTCCTTTCTCTTCCGTCATTGTTAGCATAGTTTCAAACAGAAAAGAGATAAGCTATGACCTCACCCTCTGCTCCTCCGGGAGAGAAGGTGTTTATCAAGGAAACAATAAACGTGAATCCGAAAGGTTCTGGTGGCTCTCTGCTGTTCTCCCTGGCGGGAGGAGGAAGGAAGGGTGGGCCAGCCGGTCTGCGGGGGCTTCAGGAGGAGGCAGAAAAGGCTGCTCTGTGCAGGGGGGGGGGGGGGGCGTGGTGGGGCGGGAGAGAGACTGCATGTGCCAAAAGGAAGGAGATCCGCACCCCCAGGGGCTTCCTTCAGAGGGGGAAACCAGCCTTGGATTTTACAAAACAGGAGCACTGACAGGTCAAGGTCCAAATTCCAGCATCAGAGAGGCAGCAGTTTGGAAGGTTGCTGTGGGGGGGGGGGGGGGAAGGGGGGGGGGGGAGAAGACTCAAGTTCTCACACATCCACAGCTGCCCAGCACTGAGCAGCAGCAGGAGGGGGGGACACCCACCCACATCACCTGACAGGTGCCTTTAGAAGAAGAAGAGGAGATTGGATGTATACCCCCCGGCCCTTCACTCCGAGCGGCTTACAGTCTCCTTTCCCTTCCCCCTCCCCACAACAGACACCCCGTGAGCAATGCTCCCTCTAAACTGTGGAGTCTTGTTGTGAGCAAAAATTCTTTGTGAGCGACTGACATTAAAGTTGTGAGCGAGTGACTTGGCTCCTGCAAAAATCAGTTTGCTCTGGGGCCATCCTTCCTGAGCTAAGATGAAAATGTGTGAGCTGGAGGCTAAAAAACTGAGCTAGCTCACACTAGCTCAGCTTAGAGGGAACACTGGCCATGACTCACCAAAGCTCCTCCCCTGGCAATACTCCCTCTAAGCTGTAGAGTCTTGTGAGCAAAAATTCTTTGTGAGCTCCTGGCATTCAAGTTGTGAGTGAGCGATTCGGCTCCTGCATAAATTAAGTTTGCTCTGGAGCCATCCCTTCCTGAGCTAGGACAAAAATGTGTGAGCCGGAGGCTAAAAAGCTGTGAGCTAGCTCACACCAACTCGGCTTAGAGGGAACATTGCCTGTGAGGTGGGTGGGGCTGAGATAGCTCTGACAGAAAGTGCTCTTTTTCAAGAACAGCTGTTGCCAGAACTACGGCTTGCCCAAGGTCATCCAGCCAGGTGCAAGTGGAGGAGGAGTGGGGAATCAAACCCGGTTCTCCCAGATTAGAGTCCAGGCACTTAACCAAGATGCCAAACTACACTCTGCTCCACCTAGGCCAGTGATGACGAACCTTTAAGAGACCGCGTGCCCAAACTGCGACCCAAAACCCACTTATTGATCGCAAAGTGCCAACACAGCAATTTAACCTGAATACTGAAGTTTTACTTTAGAAAAAACAGCTCATACATTAACTTAAGATGATCCAAACAAAGTAAGGAAAGCAATCCCAAATGCTTTCATTTACTTAAAATTATTTGGCAGAGAATTCCACACTTTAATGACGGTCTGGGCCTGGCTGGGGCGATGGCATGCGTGCCCACAGAGAGGGCTCTGAGTGCCACCACTGGCACCCGTGCCATAGGTTCGCCACCACTGACCTAGGCCCCCCACAGAACGTGACGCCCAGAGGCACGAGCTACAGAAGGGCAAATTTATTGGTTAGCTATAACTTAAACGGTGCTCGGAGGGAGGGGGTGTGCTACGTGTCCGGTTTGCGCTCTGCCTCTTGTTCATGCGGGGGTGACTGGATCTGCAGTTCGTCGTCCAGCCGCTCCTTGGCTCGCACCACCTGCAAGGCAGAGCAGTGTTGGCATGGCTGGCAAAGTGCACCTGTGGGAAGCGGCGGGGCAGCCAAGGCAGAACGCCTGCCCCCAGGTCCTGGCCCGACACCCTAGCTGCGACATCGCCCCGGACAGCCTTCCCTCTGAGGGTCTGCAGGGCTCCGATGACGGCAGCAGACACCACAGCCCCAGAGCCGTGGCTCCTCCCCTCTGGGGTCAGTGCAGCCCCCCCCCCCACTCACCTTGGACTGCAGGTAGAAGGAGCCCCCCACGGATTTGTCGTTCACTTTAAATAAATGCTCGTAGTTCTGCAAGGAAAAGCCAGGGAGACGGGCGCAGGTGAGAAATCTCCAGGCTGGCACGAATCACACAGCAAGAGCAGGACTGGGCGGGGGGCACCCCCCCAAATGTGCTCTCCCCAGCAGCGGAAGGGTGGGGGCCAGGAGCAATGCTCCCTCTAAGCTGCGGAGCCTTGTGAGCAAAAAGTCTGCTTGGTGAGCCACTGGCATGAAAGTTGTGAGCCAGCGATTGGGCTACGGCATGAGTCTGTTTGCTCCGGAGCCACATCCTTCCTGAGCAAAGGCAAAAATGTGTGAGCCGGAGGCTAAAAAACTGGGAGTGCGCTCACACTGACTCCGCTTAGAGGGAACACTGGCCGGGAGCCTTGTTATGGGGAGCAGCCGCTGTGAGCCCCCCCCCCCAGGCTGACCCTGAGCCTGTTCGCAGGATGGGCGGGGTACAAATATACCAAATAAATAAATACCTTCTGGATTTCCTCTGGGTTCAGTTCGGAGACATTGAGTATCCGCTGGGCCTCCTGGAGGCTGATCCCGGAGATGCTGGAGGCTGCCGCAGAACGAGACCCCGCGGAGCTCTCTCGGGCACCCGCGGCCGCTTGGCTGGCTGTGTGGGGATCAAGAGCACTGCTCGGAGCAGCCCCGCTTCCAGCCCCTGGCCGCAGGGGAGGGCTCCCGCCAGCAGAGTGGCCAAGGGGCCGTGTCCAGTGACCTGTCCCAGACTTCTCCGGGGGCAAAGAATCCCGGGGCTGTGCCCGAGGCACCCCCCTGGGGCCGCAGTGGGGCAGGGGGCAACCTCCACGCTGGCTGTCCCAGGCACAGGAAGAGAGAGACTGCGCTCTGGGGCTTACCTGCAAACTCCTGCCGCAGAGCCCGGGCAAACGCCCGGCCCACCACCTGCACACCCACCAGGACGATCTGGGCCAGGTACTTGGCCTGCAAGGGAAGCGCACCTGCTCAGGCTCGGCAGGTGGGGTGGGGTGGGGGGTCAAAAAGGGAAGGAAATTAAAACTGAAGAACATGCCCCCCCCCCCCCCCAGCAAACTCTGGGATGTCTTTGGGGCCCTCGAGAGCATGGCTGGCTCCACTCCTCGCCCCAGTCCAGAGCGGCTTTGCAGGGGGGGAAGGAACTTGCTGCGGGGGGCACCCCCCTAACCCCCCCTGCCCCACCTCCAGGGCGCCCAGAAGCCCGGCCAAACCCCTCGAGCTGTACTGGGTGCTATGGGGAAGGGAAACTGAGGCAGGGGGACCTGGAGGCTGGGGAGGGGCAACACAGGGGAAGGTCCCAAAGGCCCGGATCCCCTTTCCTGGCGGAGGAGCAAGATGGGGGGAAATCAGAAGCCAACCTCCTGGTGGGGCCTGGAGATCTCCCTGAATCAGACCTGGTCTCCAGGCCGCAGAGATCAGCTCCCCCCCCCCCAACAGCCACTTTGGAAGGTGGACTGTATAATATTATTCTCCTGTGCCCTGCTGAGACCCCTCCCTTCCCAAACCCCATCCTCCCCCAGGCTCCGCCCCCAAGTCTCCAGGAACTTCCCAATCTGGAGTTCAGGGCTTTAGACCCCGGACGCCTGGGTCCCCTTTCCCGGAGGAGGGGCAAGACATGGGGAGAGCAGTGGAGGCCTGGGCCCCTTGTCCTGGGGGGTGGGGAGACACGGAAACCTCAGACGCCGGGGTCTCTTGTCTGGGGGAGGGGGGGAGACTTCAGACGCCGGGGTCTGTTGCGCGGGCGGTGGTGGTGGTGGGGGGGGCAAGACATGGGGAGGCTCCGGGCCCCCGGCCGTCCTTTTCCTGGCGGGGGAAGAGGCGGAAGAAGGTAAGACTAGGAGTGCGCTTGCCCGGGCGGGGGGTGGGTGGCTGGCGCAGGGGCAGACGAGCCACGAAGCGGACGAAGCCACACGCTGGGGGCACCCGGGCGGGCCAAAGGGGGCGCCACACAGCTGGGGGAAGGGTGAGAAGGGACACGGACCCAAGGAGGAGTGTGCGCCCGAGGGCCACCTTCTGCTTCTTGGCTGGCGAGGTGCGCGGGGTCACTGGTGCCAGGGCTCAGGGCACCCACCAGGGAGCCTCCACCCGCCCCTGGGCCGAGCGGGGGGTTGGCGGCCGGAGGCCGTCGCGGCAGCCGCGGCGCTCTGACCCGCGAAGGGCGTCACGTGTGAACGCGGCCTGTCGCCTCCTCCCGTGTAGGGTTGCCAGGAGACTTGGGGGGGGGGGGGGATCCGTGTTGGGGGTTACAAGTCAAAACACTTCAGTATTTACAGAGTTGATGATGTTTGTTAAGTCACATGTTTGTTTGTAACCAATCTGTTTAGACAATAGGATGCCCGGGGGAACTTTGGAGCTAGTTTGCTAGTCTGATGGGAAACCAAGGTGTCAAGTATTTAGCATATTGGCTTCTCCTCCCGTTCTTTGTTCTGACCAGAGAAGGAGACGCCATTCGGCTCTTCCCGTTTTACCTTTTAGCTGCAAGGATGTAGCCATACTAGCTCTTTGTTATTTTCATATCCTGTGTACCCTTTTCCCATGTTAGGTTTATAGTAAACGTTTATATTTTAATACTCACCATGGACTCAGTCTCTTAATACTCTGCTGACTTACTCAAAAGAATCCCAACAATCCGGGAGAGGGCGGGGTCTGTGTCAGCTGGAGATCAGGTGTGAAAGGGGGAGATCCCCAGGCCCCACCTGGAGGCTGGCAACCCTAGTCCCTGCCTCCCCCTCCCCACGGCCTGAGCCGTGGAGTCTCTTGAGCAAAAATTCTATCTTGTGAGCTGCTGGCCTTAAAGTGGTGACCAGGGCTCCCTCTAAGCTGAGCCAGTGCGAGCTCACTCACAGTTTCGCAGCCTCCGGCTCAGCACATTTCTGTCTCCGTTCAGGACGGAGGGCTCCAGAGCAGACTAATTCATGCAGCGGCCAAATCGCTTGCGCACCACTCTCATGTCGGTAGCTCACAAAGCAGGGTTTTTGCTCACAAGACTCCACCGCTTAGGGGGAGCATTGTTTGTGAGTGAGCAGTTTGGCTTCTGCTTGAATTAGTCTGCTCTGGAGCCGCATCCGTCGTCATGAGCTAGGACAGAAATGTGTGAGCCAGGGGCTAAAAAAACCTGTGAGCTAGCTCACACTGACTCAGCTTATGGGGAACACTGGCCAGGAGCCCCTCCCCAAATGAGTGCAGTGCCCAAGCCTGTTACAAGCAGAGCTCAGCACCCCGCACTGAGAAAGGCAGCTTCTCCAGGTGCAACAAGAACTAGGGCTGCCAGGTCTGGCCTGGAAAATTCCTGGAGACTTTGGGGGTGGAGCCAGGAGAGGGCGGGGTTTGGGGAGGGGAGGGGCCTCTGCAGGGCAGGGCTATTTTGGGGCAGGAACGCACAGGAAAGGAGTTCCGGCTGACTCCCGAGTTGGCCACACCCAGCAGGAACACATTAGCATAATAGGCCACGCCCAGCAGCAGAAACTCATTAGGATTGGCTACATTCGGGGTGTGTGGCCTAACATGCAAAGGAGTTCCTGCTACAAAAAAGGCCCTGGGTTTTGACAACAAACAAGGTAAACAGAATAAGAAACAAAAGGTGGGTGTGGCTGGATGACCACATTTCTGGCAACACGGGGGTGTGGCCTAAGATGCCAATGAGCTGTGCTGTCAGGGGTGTGGCCCAATATGCTAATGAGTTCCTGCTGGGCTTTTTCTACAAAAAAAGCCCTGCCACAGGGTCCAAGGCCACAGAGTCCACCCTTCCAAGCAGCCATTTTCTCCAGGGGAGCTGACCTCTGTCAGCTGGAGGTCAGTAGTGAAAGCGGGAGATCCCCAGGCCCCACCTGGAGGCTGGCAACCCTAACGAGAACTAGGGCTGCCAACCTCCAGGCGGTGCCTGGAGACCTCCCGTCGTTCCAACTGATCTCCCGATGGCAGAGATCACCTCCCCTGCGGGAAAGGGCTGCTCTGGCGGGTGGACTCCGGGGCATTGTGTCCCACCGAGGAGCCTCCCCTCAACTATCTGGCGATTTCCCTCCTTGGCCACCCTCACACCCCTGCGAGTGTTGGACTGGAGGGGCCTTTGGCCTGATTCAATACTGGCTTCGCTTCTGTTCTTACCCCCCACACACACACACACTAGCCCAGAGTAGGAAACGAAGCTTGTCCTTCATCACTAGGCAGGGATGGGGGCAGAGGGGGACTGCTCCAGCCGGGCTCCTAAGAGAGGCCTTGTGTTACTCCCCATGGAGACCCCCCCCACACACACTTGCTGGAAGTGGGCCACGTGGCAGCCAGACCGTGATTGGCAGATGCAATGAAGCCAGAGTCCGGCCTGCTTTGCTTTGACTTCTGGCCCAACTGGGGTGGGGTGCGTGTGTGTGTGATGTGGCTTCCCACTCCCCTCCCCCTGGCTTGTGGCTCCTGAGGGCACGGTCAACGCCTGCCTAGGGGGCCAAGTTCATCCCTGCTCTGTAACTCCCCCCCCCCCCCCCCCCGGCCCCATCGCCTTCCGAGGAGTCCGTGGGCTTTGCTTTCTGGAGGGGCAGGGCGGAGTCCCAGGGGCCACCGATGGAGTTTCCGAGTGGGATGATGCTATGCCCGGGGAGGCAGCCCTGCCAGGGGACGAGCAACGGTGGTGGAAGGCCGGCCCTCTCTCAGTGGACAGAGCCGGGTCATGACCTCTAATGCTCCCTCTAAGGCGTGGAGTCTTGTGAGCAAGAATCCTACTTGGTGAGCTGCTGGCATTCAGGTTGTGAGGGAGCGACTGGGCTGCTGCCTAAATCAGATTTCCTCTGCAGCCACCTCCTTCCTGAGCGGAGACAAAAATGTGCGAGCCGGAGGCTAAAAGACTGTCAGCTGGCTCGCACTGACTCAGCTTAGAGGGAACACTGGTCCTGACGGAGCTGACCGGCTTGGCGGCAGTGAAGCAAGCGATGCTTTTCCGGGCACAGGACTGCTCTGGCGAGGGTCCCAGAGGCACAGCAGTGGATCCAAGTGTGGTGGTGGTGGTGGAGCCGGCCAGCCTGCCCTAGGTGGCGTGAGGGGGGCCATGCAAGTGTGGGGCAGACAGAAGGTGTGCCGAGTGGGGGCGGTGGCAGCAGGGGGGGGTCTTTTGTGAGGCGTGGGGCAGGCCAAGGCCAGGAAGGCCCAACCCCCCCCCCCCAACAGGTCGTGCTTGGGAGAAAAGGTCGTGCTTGGGAGAAAAGAGACACGAGAAAGAAAGGAAGACACAGGCCGGAGTCAAAGCCGTCCATTCGTGTTGTGTGGCCACGTACACAGCCCTGCCGAGACAGCCGCGGAGGAGGAGAGCGAGACACAGGCGGGCCCTTCCCCAGGCGGGCATTTCTGTTTCTGCCCCCGCGAACTGCCCTGCGAGCCAGAAGAGTCCTGCTTCCTGGCGGCGGCGGCTGCGGCGTGAGCAATGGTGGGCGAGGGGCTTCCCAGACCCCCAAGTCGCGGCCGAGCGAGGCAGCCCTGCAGGCATCAGGGGGCAGCTGGAGCTGGGGGGTGGGGGGCAAGCGAGGCCAGGGAAGTGGGGGGGGGAGGCAGCCTTCTGGCCACCGGCTCAGCCCTCCCCTCTGGGGTGGGGGCAGGAGAAGCGCTGGGGGCCGCAGCTGCAGAGCCCTTTTCTCATCCGGGGCTGGCCGCACAGCGCTTTGGGGGCGGGGGACAGACCGTGCGCGCAGGCCTGGGGCAGAGGGCGAGGGGCCCAGGCCGCCGGGCAGAGGGGCATGGCAGCAAAGCGGAGCCCGGGGGAGTGGGGGACAGGGTGGCAAAGGCAGGGCTTTGGCATCTCCGAAGGCGGCGGCAGCAGCCAGTCCCTGGCCTCCCAAGACCCTCTCTGGCTCTCCTGGCTGAGGCGGTCCCGTTTGTCAAAGCAGGAGGGGGCAGCTCCGGTCCAGGCAGAAAGGCGGGTTGTGGTTCCCCGGCTAGTCCTGTTGGGGAAGAGAAAGAGAGAGACAAGGCCGAGGTGAAGGGAGAGAGACCCTCGCGCTCCTTGGACGGAGGGGGGCTAAAAGTAGACGTGGACCCTCACCCCCCACCCCCAGTGTTCCCTCTAAGCTGCGTTAGTGTGAGCCAGCTCACAGTTCTTTAGCCTCTGGCTCACACATTTTTGTCCCAGCTCAGGAAGGAGGGCTCCAGAGCAGACTAACTGATGCAGCCACCAAATCGCTCGCTCACAACTCGAATGCCAGGAGCTCACAGAGTAGAATTTTTGCTCACTAGACTCCACAGCTTGGAGGGAGTGTTGGACAGGACCGCCCCCCCCCCCGGTGCAGCTCTCAAGCCGGCAAAGACCCGGCGGAGAAAGCACAGCCGCCTCGGAAAGGCTCCCAGCAAGACGGACGGGACCTACCCACTCCGCCTCGTCCACGCCTTCGAAGGAGTCCTGTGGGAGGGGGTCCTCACGGTTGCCCAGCTTGGCCACCATAGCGCTGAGCAGCTGGAAGAGAAGGAGGTCGTCACACGGGGGTCGTCCCCCCCCCACAGTGTCTCTCCTGCCCCCAGCCTGGGGAGAGGCCTCACCTCCTCTTTCTTCTGCTCGTCAGACTTCTCCTCCAGGTAGACAGAGGATGGGACGTATTTCCTGCTGGGAGCGTCCTTCGGGGCTTGGCTCACTGCAAAAGAGACACGCAGGAGCTCAAACGAGGCCCTCCCAGGCCCCAAAGATGCCAGGCTGGCGATAACCAGGGCCGGGGCCTTCTCGGTGACGGCTCTGTACTGGTGGAATGAGCTCCCGGAGGAGATCAGGGCCCTGAGGGACCTTTCACAGTTCCGCAGGGCCTGAAAGACGGGGCTCTTCCACCAGGCTTTTGATTAGGAGCCGCCTTAAACACCGAGTGACCCCGTGCCCCGGCTTTACCACCTTCAGCCTGTCTCGCCGCACAAATCAGTCGACCAAACTGAGCCGATATGAGAATACCACCAGGACTAAGTAGTGGTATGGTCTGGTTCCAGCACTTTAGGGAAATGGATAACCGGCTGTTTATGGTTGTTTTATGCATGATCTTAACTGTATCTATATTTGCATTTTTATGTAAGCCACCCGGAGCCTGGCTGGGCGGGGAGGGTATAAATCCAACTCATCAATCAATAAACAAATCTAGGTCCACCTGACCTTTGGAGTGCTTTCCCCCACCCCGGGATCCTTTCAGCCAGAGATTCCAGGGACGGGACTGAGCCCTTCCTGAATCCAGAACACCCACAGGGTTATTCCTCCCTCCACAAGCCCAGAGCCCGCCAGGAGAGCAAGTTGGCCTCGGTAGAACAGCGGGATTCGAGTCCGGCACCACCACAGAGACCAACAGGGGGGGGTTTGGGGGTGTGTGAGATTTCTGAGCCACGCCCCTCCCGCTGCCCCTGCCCCCCGCTGCTTCTCACCCGGTGTCATCCCTTTGGGCTGAAGGCTGATCTTGCGGTGTTGCCCGTCTGCGCCCCCGAGCCAGGCGGCGGCCGACAAGGCGGGTTCCCACCACACCTCCGTGTCTGGATAAAGGTCATCCTGGAAGAACTCTTTCTGAGGAGAGAGGGGGGGGAGCTTTGGTCCTCCTCCTAGAAATCGGTGGGGGTCCTTTGTCCCTCACGGGTCTCGCCACACAACTGCCCCACACGCCTCAAGTCTGCACAGAGACCAGTGGCGGGGCTGGGACGACCAATGCGCCCACATCTGCTCGGGGTTCTGGATCCAGAGGTGGCACTTCTCGGCCGTTGACAGGGTGCACACCAACGCAACCGGAGGCCTCCGCTAGCCCAAACGCCCTTCAACAAAAGCTCCCAGGAGAACTGCAGGCCGAACCGGACATGACATTTCCCACATGTCCGCACACTTGCGCCTGGCTCGGTTCGCCTTCTTTGCAATGCAAACTGGCGGGGGGTGAAACCCTGGAAGGCCCTCCTCGTTTCCCCAGCCCTGACTGGCCCACCCTGGTGGGACCCTGCCTGCCTGCCTGCCTTCCTTGGACAACTGCAGAGCCCGTCCCCGAGAGACGGGGGAAGGGCTGGTGGCTCATGGAGCTGAGTCGGTGCCGGGAGAGATTCTCCAAACCCGCAGCCGCTTAGGCTGGAAAGGGCGCCCTGGCAAGGGAAAGAAACGCAGTGTTCTCAGAGCCTGGACGGACCACAGGTCTGGGCCTCTGAAAAGGCTGAACTAGGCACGAGCAAGGCTCCCTCTAAGCTGTGGAGCCTTGTGAGCAAAGATGCTACTTTGTGTGCTACTGGCATCAAAGTGGTGAGCGAGCGATTCCTTTGCTCTGGAGCCCCCTCCTTCCTGAGCTGAGACAAAAATGTGTGAACTGGAGGTGGAAAAACGGTGAGCTAGCTCACACTAACTCAGCTTAGAGGGAACACTGGACACAAGTATACTCCTGCGGTACCTCTGAGTGTGCACATGGAAAGGGTCATGAATGGTTAAAATCATAGAGTTGGAAGGGACCTCCAGGGTCATCTAGTCCAACCCCCTGCACAATGCAGGAAACTCACAAATACCCCCACACACACCCGGGACTGCTATAGGAAATGGGTTCAGTGCCCAAGCCGGGACAGTTACCTGAGGGGTTCCTTCTCGGGTGACCACGACTGTCCTGTCAAGGGGTTACGCTGCAAGGCTTGTGTGGCGAGGCAGTGAAAGAGACACAGTGCAGTCTTGAAACTGGTTCCGCACTCCTGGAACAGGTTTGGGCTAGCCGGCAATTCTAGCCTCCCCCCACCCCCCGTCCAGCGCTGCACCCACCTACCTTCACCCTGGGCACGCGGAAGGCGATCGGCTCGATGGCGCTCTGCCTGAGACGCAGGGCCCGGGCCACCTCGACCTCACGCACGTCACACTCCGACTTGGGCAGGAACTGGAAACCCTGGAGAGGAAGCAGAGGGCAGAACCTTCTTCAGCACCCAGACAGACACGGCTCCACGCACAGAGCGCCTGCTCTCTTTCTCGCACGCATGCACACCACCTCTGGCCACGTCCACCCACAGCAGTGTGGATACACCCCTGGGAGGAAACCTGCAACTCCAACAACACAGCAGCTCTGCCTGTAGAGAGCCACTAGGGGGCAGGCTGTCAATACGGTTTATAGATAATAAGAACATGAGAACAGAAGAGAGAAGCCAGTGTTGGATCAGGCCAATGGCCCCTCCAGCCCAACACTCCATGTCACACAGTGGCCAAAAATACCAGATCACAGACACTGGATAGGAAAATAGATTTTCCTTTCCGATGGTGCAACCTCATTTGGAGTACTGTGTACAATTCTGGTCACCAGACCGCAGAAAGGATATTATAGCATTGGAAAAAGTGCAGAAAAGGGCAACTAGAATGATAAAAGGGTTGGAACACTTCCCCTAGGAAGAAAGGTTAAAACGCTTGGGGCTCTTTAGCTTGCAGAAATGACGGCTGAGGGGGGGACATGATTGATGTTTATAAAATTATGCCTGCGATAGAGCAGGTTGAGAAAGAGGTACTTTCCCCCCTTTCTCACAGTACAAGAACTCGTGGGCACTCCATGAAATTGCTGAGCCGTCGGATTAGAACAGATAAAAGGAAGTCCTTCTTCACCCAAAGAGTGATTAACACATGGAGTTCACTGCTACAGGAGGTGGTGGCAGCTACTACAAACATGGATGGCTTCAAGAGGGAATTGGATAAGCATATGAAGCAGAGGTCCATCAGTGGCTGTTAGCCACAAGATATAAATAGGGACTCTTGGTCTGGGGCAAGTGATGCTCCGTATTCTTGGTGCTTGGGGGGGGGGTCAACATTGGGAGGGCTTCTAGTGTCCTGGCCCCACTGGTGGACCTTCTGATGGCACCTGGTATTTTTGGCCACTGTGGGACACAGTGTTGGAGTGGATGGGCTGTTGGCCTGATCCAACATTGGCTTCTCTTATGTTCTTATAGATAAGCATATGGAGCAGAGGTCCATCAGTGGCTCTTAGCCACAAGGTATAGATAAGAGCTCTCGGTCTGGGGCAAGGGATGCTCCGTATTCTTGGTGCTTGGGGGGGGGGCAACAGTGGGAGGGCTTCTAGTGTCCTGGCCCCACTGCTGGACCTCCTGAGGGCACCTGGTATTTTTGGCCACTGTGTGACACAAAGAGTGTTGGACTGGGTGGGCCACTGGCCTGATCCAGCCTTGGCTTCTCTTATGTTCTTATGTTAGATCCAGGTGGGGCAGCCGTGTGGGGCTGAAGCAGCAGATCAGCGTCTGAGTCCAGTGGTGGCGGCACCTTTAAGACCCACGGAGCTTCTACCCAGAATAAAACGTGGTTGGTCTTAAAGGTGCCCAATTGGACTCCAACTTCGTTTTAGTGGACAGGAAAGGGCAGGATCTCCAGGGGCCAACCTGAGACACACACCCCCTTGCCCCTCCGGTAGGGGCCTCTTCCCCAGAAGGAGGCAGGTCACTTAGAATGCTGCCAAGCCAAGGGATGCAGTTTTGGACTTGACACCCTTCCCTCTCCGCAACATCCCTGCTGGATCCGGCCTTCCCCTCCAGCAGCCTTTTCCTGGCCAGAAGCCAGGCACAGAGGAAAAAGCCTTTCGCTGCCGTTTGCCCTACATCAGAGAAAGTGCCTCTGGCTATGGAGGTTCCACTTAGCTGTTACGACCCACCCAGGGATGCTCTCTTGGGGGGGGGCATTTTCCTCTTAGCGCCCGACCACATTCCTTGTCAGCATTCTTCTTTTTGTTTTGTTGTAAGGCAAACGGCAAGACCCGTCTACACAAGGAAAGCGGAAGGCATGGACTGCGTCACTGGACGCCTCCGCTATCAAAGGGCCTGGTGGGGGTGGGGGTGAGTGGGGGGGGGCGATGCTCCCTCTAAGCTGTGAAGTCCTGTGAGCAAAAATGCTGCTTTGTTTTTTGTTTTTAAATTTTTAATTTTAAAACACATCACATATATCCTGTTTTGTGAGCTACCGACCGGCATTAAAGTTGTGAATGAATGATTTGGTTCCTGCATAAATCAGTTTGCTCTGGAGCCCCATCCTTCCTGAGCCAAGGCAGAAATGTGTGAGCCGGAGGCTAGAAACCTGTGAGCCAGCGCACACCAACTCAGCTTAGAGGGAACACGGGCGGTGGGGAGTCGAACGCTCCTTCCTCTGGGGCCGCCCTCTCTCAGCCGAGGTCTCCCGGCTCCTCTGCTCGGCTGGGCCCCGCCTGACCCCTCACCTTGTGGGGCTCGTGGGAGAAGAAGCTGTTGCACTCGAGGAAGAAGGGGGCCTCTGGGATGGTCTCGTACACGAAGACTCGGGTGTCGCCCTAAGAACGTGGCAGAAAGGAGAGGCTGGAGCCCGCCCAGGAGACCCCGGTGGCAAATCCGGCCAGCCAGAGAGCGAGACGACACCGTGGGAGACGAACGGGGCCGCTCTCTGGTAGTGCCACAACTGGAGACTGGGCGGCTCCTGAGGAGAACCCCTCCGCCACAGGCCGCCAGGGGCTTCCGCTGGCCACTGGGGACCCTCAAGGGAGCGGGGCCCCCACCTCCCACCCGGCAGTCGTGAGCAGAGGATGCTGGGACGGGGGTCTGACCCCGGGGCCCCTAACCCCCTCACCTTGCCCGTCAGGAAGACCACGCCCGTGTCCGCGTCGTGGAAGGGGATGAGGGTGGAGGGTGAGACGTCGAGGCTGAGGCGTGCCAGGGGCCCCTCGGCCAGGGACTCCGCTTGGTAGAGGGACAGCTGGCGCTCGCTGTGGCTGAGGAGGGAGGAGAGGGAGAGCTGCAGAGACCCACCTGGCCCGGTGGGCCCCCGTGCGGCACCTAGGCCGGAAGGAAGAACCCCCCCCCCCCCCCCGGGACCTACCTGTCGAAGCCCGACACCAGCAGGTTTTGGCCTCCGCACACCCAGACGACGCGGGCCCCCCGGCCTCCCTCAGGGCCCGGACCCTCCTGTCGTGGGATGAAGAGACACAAGGAGAGGGGGGGAGCAACGAGGGGAAACACCGCTTGCCCTTGCTGCCCCCAAGCGCCTCTTTCTGGCCCCAAGAGGCCTCTCCACCAGGGCCAGCCCCACCCCGCCCCACCCCCTTTGCCTCCCTTCTTCTCCCACCCAAGCTCAGGGCCCACCGCGGCGGGGG
>NW_015165236.1:1654779-1665982 GCF_001447785.1 Gekko japonicus | reverse complement strand
TCTTTCCCTCCCCCCCCAATGCCACGCCTCCCTGAGAGGCACCTCGCTTCCCCGCCCAACAATGCTCCCTCTAAGCTGTGGAGTCCTGTGAGCAAAACTCCTACTTTGTGAGTGACTGGCATTAAAAGTGGTGAGCGGGCGATTGGGCTCCTGCATAGATTAGTCTGCTCTGGAGCCCCATCCTACCCGAGCGAAGACAAAAGTCTGCAACGAAATCGTAGCAGTATCCAGATGTGATTTAATACCAAAAATATTTTCATGTCTTTCCTATTTGAACACTTTTAATACAATCTAAAGACTTGAATACAATCTCTATCATGTAGACATATATCCAAAGCGTTTGAATAGCTCATCTAAGTGCCTTGTTACTCTCTATGTAGTTTTTAGTTTTGTAGTCTTAGTTTGTAGTGTGTAGTAAGAAAAGCAATTAAAATTTTATGTATATAAAAAAAAGTCTGTGAGCCGGAGGCTAGAAAACTGTGAGCTGGCCCACACTCACTCAGCTTAGAAGGAGCACTGCCCCCCACCGAGGCCCCCACTCACCTGCAGGGGCTCCGAGCTTCGCCGGGGCTCGTACACCCGCACTTTGCCATCCTTGCAGACGGTGGCCAGGCGGCGTCCGTTCGGGCTCCAGGCCAGGCTGAAGATCTGCAAGGTCCCCGGCCCCCCAAGAAGAGGTCAGCCCTCTGGCCCGAGGGGCTTGAGGCAGGGGGCGCAGGGGGCTCCCTCCCCCTCCTGACAACAGACACCCTGGGAGCAGTGTTCCCTCTAAGCTGAGTCAGTGTGAGCTAGCTCGCAGTTTATCAGCCTAGAGGTCCTTCCTCCCAACCACAAGAAAGGGGGTCTCGGGGTGTGGCAGCCTGCCCACCCCCTGCGGGCCCCTCCGTGGACAGACGGGGAGAGCGGAGGACCCTCCCGGAGACCCCCTCCTTCCCCAGCACCTCCGCGTGGCCAGGGAGCGGCCAGCCACCTGCCCCCCCTACCTGGTCCCCGTGGCCGCCCAGAAGCAGGGCCTGTCTCCCGGAGCGCAGGTCCCAGAGGCGGACGCTTAGGTCGTAGGAGGAGGAGGCCAGGAGGTCCGCCGCCAGCGGGTGGAACTTGATGGAGTAGATCTTCTCGGTATGACCTGGGGGGAGAGAGAGGGGTGGGGGTCCCGGAACACTCTCTGCTGGGGGGACAAGCGGATCCCTCCAGGCCGGGGGGGGGGCGGACCTCATTTCCATACCCCTCCCTCCAGGGAAGCTGGCCCTACCTTGCAGCACGGCCTCCGGTTCCAGCAAGCTCTTCTGCAGCCCTCCTGGCGTGATCCGCCAGAGGCGGATCCTGGCATCTTCGCCAGCTGTGCCAAGGAAGAAAAAGGAGGAGGAGGAGATTGGATTTATACCCCCGGCCCTTCACTACCCGAAGGTGTCTCAGAGCGGCTTACAATCTCCTTTCCCTTCCCCTCCCCACAACAGACACCCTGTGAGGCAGCTGGGGCCGAGAGAGCTCTTTCGAGGACTGCTCCTGAGAGAACAGCTCTGAGAGAGCTTGTGACTGACCCAAGGTCACACCAGCTGCTACATATGGAGGAGTGAGGAATCAAACCCGGTCCTCCCAGATTAGACTCCACGCTCTTAACCACTACATCAAACTGGCTTAATTGGATTTATACCCCTGGCCCTTCACTCGGCGTCTCAGAGGGGCTTACAATCCCTTTTCCCTTCCCCCCACCCCCAACAGACACCCTGGGAGCAATGTTCCCTCTAAGCTGGGTTAGCGTGAGCTAGCTTCCAGTTTTTCAGCCTCCAGCTCACACATTTTTGTCTTGGCTCAGGAAGGATGGCTCCAGAGCAAACTGATTTACCCAGTAGCCAAATCCCTCGCTCAGAATTTTAGTGTCAGTAGCTCACAAAGCTGAATTTTTGCCCATAGGACTCCATGGCTTAGAAGGAGCATTGCCTGGGAGGTAGGTGGGGCTGAAAGAGCTCTTTGGAGGACTGCTTTTGAGAGAAGGAGGAGGAGGAGGAGAAGAAGAGAAGATTAGATTTATACCCCGTCCTTCACTACCCAAGGGAGTCTCAGAGCAGCTTACAAACGCCTTTCCCTTCCCCTCCCCACCACAGACACCCTGTGGTAGGTGGGGCTGAGAGAGCTCTGACAGAAACTGCTCTTTTTCAAGGACAGCTCTTATCAGAACTGTGGCTTGCCCAAGGTCATCCAGCAGAAGCAAGTGGAGGAGTGGGGAATCGAACCCGGTTCTCCCAGATCAGAGTCCACGCACTTAACCACGAAACCAGACTGGCTCTCAGAGAACAGCTCTGAGAGAACTTGTGACTGACCCAAGGTCACCCAGCTGGCTTCATGCAGAAGAATGGGGAATCAAACCTGGTTCTCCACATAAGAGTCAACACTCTTTAACCCCTGCACCAAACTGGCTCTCAGGAATTGCCCTGAGCCAACTGCTGGTCTTGGGTGCTGTGCCTGGACGTGAGCCGTAACAGCCCCAGAGCACCTGCAGGGAAGAGCGCCGGACCTCCTGCGTGACCCCCCCCTCCCTCAAAGCTGGGGCAGCTTCTGGTTTCGGCCGTGGGGCTCCACGGTCCAAAGGGAGCATCACCTACCGATGGCCAGGCGCTCCGGATCAAAGGGGTCCCAGCACAGATCGGAGACGGGGGCGCCATTCTCAATGGTGGGCAGGGAAGCGTCGGGCAGGCGTCCCGCCTTGGACAGCTGAGGAGGAATCCGGGCCTTAGCGCTGGAGAAGCGCGCTGCCTCCTCCGCCCCCCGCCCCCCAGGGCCTCTACAGACCTCGCACCCCACCACGTCTCAAGCGTCTCCGACCAGCAGAGGGAGTGCCCCCGCGACCGAGGGAGGGCAGGAGGGAGACCAGCTGCCTCTCGCAGCCCTGCCCGCCCCGCCCCGCCCTTACCTCCAAGACGGCCACCTGCCCTCCTGCAGAGAGCAGCGGGACAGCCACGCGTTGCCGGTTAGTGCAGAAGCCGTCGCACTCGCCCGGCGTGGTCAGGTTCAGCCCCTTGAGGTTGGTGAAGTGGGTGCCGCGGGGCAGGACGGAGCCCTGGAGGTGGCGGAAACCGGAGCTGGGGCCTGAGGCGGGAGGGGGGCACAGAGGGGGAGAGGGGGGGGGGCGGGCCCAGGGCTCCACCACAATGGTGGCGGGCAGAGAGAATTGGCAAAGGCTCAGCCTCCGGCCTGCCCCCCCCACGCACCGCTGGCAACCACTGGGAGGGAGGAGAGGGGGGAGGGACCCGGCTTACCCAGAATGCTCTGCAGGGACCTCTGGCTGGGGCTGGAGACGAAGCCGCTAGTGGCTGAGAGGGATGCCGCCGTGCTGGAGGGGGACGTCAGGGAGATGGTGGGAGAGGACAGGTCGCTGCCCGCCTGGGGGGGAGAGAGAGACAGCAACGCCGCCCGCCCGTCAGGGAAGCCGCAGCCGAGGGGAAAGTGGGCCTGGCTCACTAAGGGAGATCCCCGGGAGATCCTCCGTGCGAGGAGGAGGCTTGGGGCAGGGCCACAGAAGGAAGGACACCTCGGCTGAAGGTCCTCTTTCCAAAGGATGTCCCCCAAGGCCTGGCTCAGACGCCCCCCCACCCCCCCAAGGGGGGGCACAGAGGCAGCTTCCCCCCCCAGGGGCTCAGGCCCATAGCTACCGTGGGGCCTCTTGGGCCTGGCCCCTAGTGGCTTTTCTTGGCCTCCCTCCCTGAGCCTTGGCCTGTTGATAGGGAGGACAAGAGCGGCACAAATGGCAATGGTGGCACAAGCAGCAGCAGAGACGGCAAGTCTGGGTTGAGAGATGCTTGCCACCTGGCCCACCAGCCGCAGGTAAGCCCAGCCAGGCACGGCAAGGAGGCAAGCGGGCACCTCATCTGGCCTTGGACAGGCGCGCCCAGCTGTGGGCCCGGCCCCCGACCTACTACCAAAGCCCCCCCCACTTCCCATCCAGCCCAGCCCAGCCCCCCCTACAGTGAAAGGGAGAGACGACAGAGTCCTTGCGTTTGTTTTGCATTTGGTCCAGGGGTTTGTGGGCTGACACACTGTTTGGGAACGGAGGATGCATTGTCTGCTCTGGCTGAAGTGAGTTTGTGCGCCTGTGTCTGTGTGGGCAACAGATTTAGAGAGTCCAGTGGGGGCACCTCTAAGACCAACAACGGTTTATTCAAGGTATGAGCTCCTGTGTGCACGGCACGACTTCATCACATACGTCAAGAGCGGCAGTCAAGGTTCAGACTTGTAGCCAGAGAAGGAACAGCAAATCAACATGCAACATGATGACGATCAAGATATGCAAAGTGACACTAAACTACAAGTTAAGGTTATAAGAAGTTGTTCAGGGTGGTGAAAACCAGTGAGGATTGTGATGCACTCCAAAGGGATCTGTCAAGGATGGGCAAGTGGGCGTCAACATGGCAAATGGGGTTCAATGTGGCCAAGTGCAAGGTGATGCACATTGGAGCCAAAAATCCTAACTATAAATACACGTTGATGGGGTCTGAACTGGCAGAGACTGAGCAAGAGAGAGATCTTGGAGTTGTAGTAGATAACTCACTGAAAATGTCGAGACAGTGTGTGACTGCAATAAAGAAGGCCAATGCTATGCTGGGGATTATTAGGAAGGGTATTGAAAACAGATCAGCCAATATCATAATGCCCCTATATAAATCAATGGTGAGACCTCATCTGGAATACTGTGTGCAATTCTGGTCACCACACCTTAAAAAGGATATTATAGCTTTGGAAAAAGTGCAGAAAAGGGCAACTCGAACGATAAAAGGGTTGGAACACTTTCCCTATGAGGAAAGGTTAAGGCGCTTGGGGCTCTTTAGCTTGGAGAAACGATGACTGAGGGGTGACACGATTGAGGTTTATAAGGTTATGCATGGGAAAGAGCAGGTAGAGAAAGAGGTACTTTTCTCCCTTTCTCACAATACAAGAACTCATGGGCACTCCATGAAATTGCTGAGCGGTCGGGTTAGAATGGATAAAAGGAAGTACTTCTTCACCCAAAGAGTGATTAACACATGGAATTCACTGCCACAGGGTGGCGGCGACAAGCATGGACGGCTTCAAAAGGGAATTAGAGAAGCATATGGAGCAGAAGTCCATCAGTGGCTATGAGCCACAAGGTATAGATAGGGACTCTGGGGCAAGTGATGCTCTGTCATCTTGGTGCTTGGGGGGGGTGTCAACAGTGGGAGGGCTTCTAATGTCCTGGCCCCACTGGTGGACCTCCTGATGGCACCTGGTATTCGTGGCTACTGTGTGATACAGAGTGTTGGACTGGGTGGGCCATTGGCCTGATCCAACACTGGCTTCTCTTTTGTCCTTTATATGGAGAAGAGGTCCATCAGTGGCTATTAGCCATAAGGTATAGACAGGAACTCTCAGTCTGGGGCAAGTGATGCTCTGTCTTCTTGGTGCTTGGGATGGGGAGCAACAGTGGGAGGGCTTCTAATGTCCTGGCCCCACTGGTGGACCTCCTGATGGCACTGGTATTTCTGACCACTGTGTGATACAGAGTGCTGGACTGGATGGGCCTTTGGCCTGATCCAACATTGGCCTCTCTTATGTTCTTATGTTAAGATTGCGAGGTGTGCGTGCAAAGGAAAGCTCATACCGCAAATAAACCTTTTTAGTCTTAAGGGTGCCACTGGACCCTGAAGTTGTGTGTGTGCACTTGCCCCAGAAGAAAAAAAATTGCCCCACAAACCGAGCGATCCAGAAGGGGGCCCCGTCCGTCCCTCTTGGCCTTCCTGCCTGGGTCAGGGAGACCCCCACTGCAGGGCTGGAGGGACTCACACGCCCACTAGGTTCTGGCCGGGCCTTTAGAGCCCGGGAGGGACGCCGGCCTCAGCAACCCAAGGGGGGTGGGGGGGGAGAGGTCTCCACTCACGCTGATGTCCACGTCCTCCTCCGTCCGGGGGGCGTCTGGGGCCCGGCTTTCCAGGGGGAGGCTTGGGATGCAGGTGGAGGTGAAGGCTCCGCTGGGCCGGTGGGCTGGGTGGAGGCTGATCCTCTGGACCTGGGAGGAGAGACGGGGGAAGAAGAGATTGGATCTACACCCCATGGCCCTTCACTACCCAAGGGAGTCTCAGAGTGGCTTAGAATCTCCTTTCCCTTCCCCTCCCCACAACAGACAGACACCCTGTGAGCAGTGCTCCCTCTAAGCCGAGTTGGTGTGAGCTAGCTCAGTTCTTTTAGCCTCTGGCTTACACATTTCTGTCTTAGCTCAGGGAGGAGGGCTCCAGAGCAGTGTTCCCTCCAAGCTGAGTTGGTGTGAGCTAGCTCACAATTTTAAAGCCCCCAGCTCACACATTTTTGCCTTAGCTCAGGAAGGAGGGCTCCAGAGCAAGCGAATTTATAAGGGAGCCAAATCGCCCGCTCACAACATTAATGTCAGTAGCTTACAAAGTAGGATTTTTGGTAAACAAATTTTTTTTTTATTTTTCTCAGGAATACAACATATAAAACTTTTCATTCTATCAATTGTCTACCCCATTCCCAGTTCCTCCCCTCCCTCCAATGGCTTCCCACAATGCTTCCACCCCTGCTCCAAATTACTTCATATCATCAACAATATCAGTTTCTCATCATTACAATCTAAAGATAACATCATTTGACTTAATATTGATCTAAACATATTAAGTTTTGTTTCACATCCCAGTTCTTTTCCAGATAAATTTTAAAGTCATTCCATTCTCCAAAAAACTCATCGTCTTCTTTGTTATTCAGTTTTTTTGTAATCTTATCCATTTGTGCCATGAACAGAACTTTTTGTATCCATTCTTCAACCTCTGGTACCTTTTCTGTCTTCCAAAACTGAGCATAAATCATTCTCGCTGTCACTATCAGGTACCAGAGTAAAGTCTTTTTAGTCGTATTGACTTCTTCCATTTTAAGTCCCAAAAGCAGAATTTCCGGTGCTTTTTTAAAAGAACATTTCAATTTTTTTTGCATTTCATTGTGGACTTTTGTCCAAAAGTCTACAGCTTTCTCACAAGTCCACCACATATGATAAAATGAGCCCTCATGCCTCTTACATTTCCAGCATTTGTTTGACATATTTTGATTCATATTTGCAATCTTCTTAGGTGTCATGTACCACCTATACATCATCTTATAACAATTTTCTTTAACATTAGTACATGTCGAGATCTTAATAGAATTTTTCCACAAATATTCCCAGGTTTCCATAGCCACTTCCTTATTCATATTAATAGCCCATTTTAACATTTGTTCTTTAACAGTTTCATCTTCAGTATACCATTTTAACAACACCTTATACATTTTAGAAATATTTTTTCCTCCTCCACTCTCCCAAACCTTTTCAATTTCATTTTTTTCCTCTCTAAAACCATAGTTTTTTTTGTCAGATCTAAAAAGATCATAAATCTGCATATATTTCAACCACTCATATTCATATTCAATTTCATTCTGCTTTTTCATTACCCACTCTGTTCCCTCTTTTTTAATTAAATCTCTATATGGCAACCAGTCTCTACCTCGCTGTCTTGAGTAAGATATCAACACTTCTACTGGTACAATCCACAATGGTCTTAAGTCACTCTGGTACTTCTTATATCTTGTCCATACCATATACAAAGCTTTTCTCACCAAGTGAAGTTTAAAAAAACTGTCCATTTTTATCTTGTCATACCATAAATATGCATGCCAGCCAAATCTACAATCATGCCCTTCCAACCCCAACAATCTGTCATTTTCAAGCTTCACCCATTGATCCATCCATGTTAGACAAACCGCTTCATAATATAGTCTAAGATTTGGCATTTGTAGACCTCCTCTTTCTTTGGCATCACAAAGTATTTTCATTTTGATCCTTGGTTTCTTGCCTGCCCAAACAAATTTTGACAACTCTTGTTGCCACTTGGCCAACAAATCCGTTTTATGCAGAATTGGTATTGTTTGGAACAGGAACATCAAACGTGGTAGGACATTCATTTTTATAACTGATATTCTTCCCATCAGTGATAAGTTCATTTTATCCCATTTCTTAAAATCTTGAGTCAGCTTAGTCCATAATTTCTCATAATTATTCTTATATAGGTCTATATTTTTTGCCGTTAATTCAATTCCAAGGTATTTTGTTTTTTTAACTACTTCACATTGTACCAGTTCTTGTAGTTCCACTTGTTTTTGTTTGATCATGTTTTTACATATAAGTTTTGTTTTATTCTTATTTACGTAAAAGCCGGCCAATTCTCCAAACTCCTTTATTTTTTGAAAAAGCAATGTCAATTTTTCTGTTGGGTTTTCCACCATAAACATTACATCGTCTGCAAATGCTCGATATTTGTATTGGTGTCCTTTATGTGTCAAGCCCTTTATTTCTTGATCGTACTGTATTTTTTGTAAAAGTATTTCCAATACCCAGATAAATAATAACGGTGATAACGGACAACCTTGCCTTGTTCCTTTCTGTACTTTGAAGTTATCTGTCAGTTCTTTATTCACATTTATTTTAGCTCTTTGTTCAGAATAGATAGCTTCAATACAATTTCTAAAATGTTGTCCCGCTTCAATCTTTTCCATCATCTGGTGCATAAAATTCCAATTAAGATTGTCAAAAGCTTTTTCTGCATCAACAAACAGAAAAGCTACTTCTTTTTCTGGGTGCTTTTCATAATATTCAATTGCGTCCATTACTATTCTTACATTGTCTCTAATCTGCCTTTTGGGTAAAAAGCCCGCTTGATCTTCAGAAATTACCGTTTGTAAATAGTTTTTCACCCTTTCTGCAATAATTTTTGCAAAGATTTTATAATCGTTGTTCAAAAGAGATATTGGCCTGTAGTTCTTTACATTTGTTGAATCTTGTCCTTCCTTTGGAATCAAAGAAATAATTGCTTCTTTCCATGAGTCCGGCACCTTTTTGTTTTCTCTTATTTCGTTGGTTAAAGCTTCCAGGACCGGGGAAATTTCTTCTTTCATCTTTTTGTAGAATTTCGCTGTAAATCCGTCCGGCCCAGGCGCCTTCCCCAACTTTGTCTCTTCTATTGCCTTCATCACTTCTTCTTTTTGAATTGGACCATTTAATAAATCTTTGTATTCCTTACTTATTTTTGGTAGTGGAATCTCCTTTAAATATGTTTTAATCTTCTCAAGATCAACTCTAGTTGTTTGGAATAGTTTAGCATAATACTTGAAGAAACATCTCTTTATTCCATTAGGATCAACGAACTCTTTTCCATCTTCTATTATTTTGGTTATCATTCTTCTCTCTCTTCTAGCCTTAAGTTGCCAAGCTAAGTATTTTCCCGGTTTGTTCGCCCCTTCAAAAGATTTCTGTTGTAACTTCTTTAAATTCCAATACATTTCCTGATTCCAAGTCTCATTCAGTTGTTCCTTCAGCAACTTTAATTCTTTAATAATTTGCTTTTTTCCAGGCTTCTTTTTTAATTCCTTTTCTTTCTGAGCAATTTTTTCTAACACTTCTGTTTGTTTTTGAAGTTTTTCCTTTTTTTGCTTCACGTTTTGCGAGATGAGAATTCCTCTCATCACCGCTTTATAAGCATCCCATACAATCTGTATCGGTGTTTCTTTATTTAAATTTTGTTGAAAGAATTGTTTCGTTTCTTCCTTTAACATCTCAATTACCGTTTTCTTATCCAACAAGTCTTCATTAATCCTCCACAGAAAGGGTTTTTTCCTTTCTGTGGAACTCCATACCACCGGATTGTGATCTGAATTACATCTTGGCAAAATTTCAGTCTTATGTGTTTTCATTGATAATTCTTCAGACATCCAAATCATATCAATTCTGGAAAAAGAGCAATGTCTATTGGAATAAAAAGTAAAGTCTTTCTGCATCGGGTTCCATTTCCTCCAAACATCTTCTAATTTTTCTTGCTTAACTAATTCAAAAAAATTCTTTGGCAATTTTCCGCTGAATTCGTTGTCCTTTTGTGGTTTTCTGTCTAGACGATCTATTGTCCCATTAAAGTCTCCGGCCATAATAACTTGCTCATAAGTCAATTGTTGTAATTGGTCAGTTATATCCTTAAAAAATTTTTCCTTTGCTCCATTGGGTGCGTACACGTTGATCAACAATGTTTTTTTCTGCTGAATCATTAATTCCACACCCACGTATCTGCCATCTATGTCCTTAAAAATTTCTGTAGGTTGTAACTCCTTCTTCACATATGTCACAACTCCTTTTTTCTTGTTTGAGGCCGCAGAACAAAATTCAATTCCAAATAAAGCATTCTTTAAATATTTTATATCCTGTTTTCTAATATGTGTTTCTTGCAAGCATATCACGTTGCATTTCTGTTTCTGTATCCAATGATTGATTCTTTTCCTCTTGTTTGGTGAATTTAATCCATTAACATTCCATGACAACAATTTGTACTCCATTATGCGTTTTATTTTAAAGTTCTCCAAAGACGTCCGCATTGTCCGCCTTAAATTTATAAAAGTCCATCATCGATCTGATCTGAATCCTCCCACCTTGATACGTAAAGGATAAACCTTGTGGAATCTCCCATCTATATCTGATGCTCAAAGCTCTGAGTTTGTCCGCCAAGGATTTATACCTTTTCCTGTCTTGCAGTATTGTTCTTGGGAGTTCTCTCATCACCATAATTTTGTTTCCCTCTATTACAAAAGGGACGTTGAATTGCTTCTTGAATATCTCCTCTGTTATTGATCTTGTTACAAATTGTACAATTACATCCCTTGGTAAATTCTTCTTTTCTGCAATTCTGGAGTTCACTCTATAAATCAAATCAAAGTCTGAGTCCATTGACCCTTCCTCCTCGCCCAGAAAAGCCGTTATCACTTCCATCATTTTTTCTTTTAAGTTCTCATTCTCTGTTTCCTTAATGCCTCTGAATCTCAGATGAGTCTGCATCCTTCTGAACTCCATCATTGTCTCTGATCTTGTAATTTGTTGAGTCAAAGAATCTTGTTTCTCTTCTATTTTTTGTATCTTCTCCTCTGTCTCTGTAGTCTTGGTTGCATTTGCTTGAACATCCTTCTTAACTCCTTCCATTTCTTGCTTGATTGAAGTTATTTCTGTAGTAACCAATTCCTTCAATGCTGTTATGTTCTTCTCTTGGACTTCTTCTAGATGTTTCAGATGAATCTGAGTTTGCTTCTCCAGTTGGTCCCCCAATGTTTTTTCTATCTGCTCCCCCATGGCTTGTATTGCCTCTGTCATTCTCTTCTCCATTGCTTCCATGGAGGC
>NW_015165236.1:1649313-1654065 GCF_001447785.1 Gekko japonicus | reverse complement strand
GGTTTAAGTTCTGGGTCTGAGTCGGCTCTTTTCTTGCCTCTCCTGGTCTCCGTCTTGGCGATTTCTTTCCAATTCACAGATTCGCAAAATAAAGCACTCTTCTAGATGATAAGATTTAGTCCTCCATGCCTCTCTGTTTACGCTTTCCAAAGACCCTTAGAAATATATTAAAAAAGCAAATTTAGTTGAAGTCCTCCTCAAAATGTCGGGCGCAACTTCTCTATGGTAATTTCATGTAGAGTAGGTCAAATTGATACTTTGCAGGCCCTTCCTTCCGCATACAACTCACTTCCGGTCCGGCACCTTTAAAAGTTCCACTGTCTTCCTTTCGCTAATGCCCGTCTAGGAATTCAACTTCCTGGATGTTTCACACGGACCTCTTTCTTTGTGACACCAGCCTGCTCTTCCCACGCTATTGTTCGTGAGTTTCGATTTTACAGTTGCGCACACGGCTCCATCTTCACCACAGGAATGTTAAACAATAAGCGTTTTTACAGTTTTTAAAGGCTTCAATCAACTTTTTTCTCTCCGGAATCGGATTTCTGGGATTTACTATTCATTTTCCGCTCAACCGCTTAATTCAAATTGACTCCAAACTCAGTTCAGGTAAGCGGCACGTTTTTGTTATCTAGCACGTTCAAAACGGGTTTCGCATTGTTTCTTTTAACTCACAGTTGTTGTCCTTCTTCAAAGAAGTCTGCTGACGAAGAATTTATGCCGGTAGCCCGGCTCGATCGGCCACTATAGAGTTGCTTGGCACTTGCCTTCTTCGTGGGAGGAGGTCAAAGCCCAATTCAGCTTCTTCCGAAGCTGGATTACGCCAACCTCACACTCCCTCTAGGGCGCTGCTGCCTGCTTGTCCCCCCCCCTCGCTGGGGAGTGATGCGTTGGGCTGTATATTGCCCAAACTGTCAAAAGTGGCCGTCGCTCGCTTCGCACGATTGCGAAACGCTTCAGTCCTCCATCTTAGCTAGACCGGAAGCCACAACATTAATGTCAGTAGCTTACAAAGTAGGATTTTTGCTCACGAGACTCCACAGCTTAGAGGGTGCATTGCTCCAGAGCAAGCAAATTTATGCAGCAGCCAAACCGCTCGCTCACAGCTTTAATTCCGGTAGCTCACAAAGTAGGATTTCTGCTCACAAGACTCCACAGTTTAGAGGGAACATTGCCTGTGAGGTAAGTGGGGCTGAGAGAGCTCTCTCGAAAACTGCCCTCGAGAGAACAGCTCCGAAAGAACTCGTGACTGACCCGAGAGGCAGGGGAAAGGGGTCTGTCTCAGGGCGGCTGCAGCCTCTGAGGAGGGGCATTCATCGGTGTGTGGGGGGGGTTTCCACCTCTCAGCCTGCCCCCACCTCCCTCTCGGGAACCCCGCGTGCTCTGAGGGGCACGGTGCCGCCTTGGGCCTCACTCTCACCTGGCTATCGTCTCCCGCCCACCAGGCCCGAGCAGACGCCGCAGGGACGTTTCCAGCGCTGCGGGGGAACAAGTCTTCGTGGAACTCCTGCATGGACTGCAAGACACGTGCCCGGTCGGTATGCGCAGCCAGAGCCACATCGCTATGCCACGGTGTGGCCTCCCCCTCCACCCCCGTCTTTACCTTCCGCGGCACGGTGTAGCTGACGGGAACGATGGCGCCGTCCGTGAGCTGCAGGACCCGGATCACTTCGCAGGCCAGGACGTCCAGGGCCAGCTTGGGCACCCGGGCGATCCCGTGGGCCTTGCTCTCGGTCCGGCACTGGGTGACTAGAGAAGAGCACAGCGGGCGTGGCAAGCGGTGCCCCCCGGGGAGGCAGCCGTCGGGCAACCACCCACCCTGCCAGCTCCAGCAAGCACCTGCCTGGAAGCTCCCTCTCTTCCCCGGCCGGGGAGGATTCATTCTTTGCTCGGAGAATGTGCCCACTGCCCAGCCCCAGAGGCTGGCACAAAGAATGCCGGCAGACAGGAGTCTCGGCTGCCTCTCGGCCAGCCGGAGCTCAGCAGGGGGACCCCGGCCGCGTGCCCAGCCCTCTTGGCAGCCAGGTGTTGCCCAAGTGACCCCCTTCTCTCCTGGGCGGGCAGGACTGGTCTGCTCAGAGGGTCTCCCTCCCTCCCTCCCTCCGGGCGGGCACCAGAGAAGGGGCTGCCTCTAATGGATAAGAACTCCCTCCAGGCCCAGGGAGCCACGGGAAGCTGAGCAAAAAGGGTCCTGGACACCCACCTTCTGTCAGGGCCGGCTGGCCGGGCAGCACCTCGTAGCAGAAGAGCACGTCTTCCCCCTGGAAGGCACGAGGCACCCTGAGCCCCTCGGGTGGGAGACCGCAAGAGGGAGGGGGGGGGCGTTTCCCAGTTCTGCCCACGTGTGGAAAAGGGGAGAGGAGGGAAGGCATGCAAGCCAGTCTGGCACAACTCACTTTCCCCATCAGCACCAGAAGGCCGGTGTCGAGATCGAAGAGCGGCATCAGGGGCCTGGAACAGAAATGGGGCACGTCTGGTGAAGCCCTGGCAGCCCGTGCACAGGCCCCAGAAAGTGGCAACACCTGTGTACACGGACATCCACACGCAAGCGCAATCCCCCCCCCCCAGCCTCCCGCTCTGTCGCTCCCTAGATCAAGCAGACCTCAGAAGAAGAAGAAAAAGGAGGAGGAGGAGGTTGGATTTATACCCCACTCTTCACTACCCAAAAGACTCTCACGAGCGGCTTACAGTCTCCTTTCCCTTCCCCTCCCCACCACAGACACCCTGGAAGGTAGGCGGGGCTGAGAGAGCTCTTTCAAGGACTACTCATAAGAGAACAGCTCTGAGAGAACTTGTGACTGACCCAAGGTCACACCAGCAGCTGCATGTGGAGGAGAAGCAGACAATCAAAGCCAGTTCTCCCAGATTAGATTGGATTTATACCCCGCCCTTCACTCGGAGTCTCAGAGCACCTCCCCTCCCCACAACAGACACCCCCTGTGAGGTAGGTGGGGCTGAGAGAGTTCTAAGAGAACTGACCTTTCAAGAGCAGCTCTGAGAGAACTTGTGACTGACCCAAGGTCACTCCAGCAACTGCACATGGAGGAGTGGGGGATCAAACCCAGTTCTCCCAGATTAGAGTTCATGCACTTAACCACTACACCAAACTGGCTCCCAGAGGCCTACCGACACCAGCTCTGGAGATGACGGCTACAAACAAATAGTGCAATCAGTTTTAAATTACTGTCCTTGACTCTTTTGGTTTAATTATTTATGCATTTACATTGTATTAGTGCATTTATATATGGCGATGCCGAATGTCTCTGTAATCTGCCCTGAGCCCACTTGTGCGAAGAGCGGCACGTAACTCTGATAAATAATAAATAAATAAATAAAGCAGAACCATCCTCTGGGAAACAAGGTTGGGCGGAGCCTCACCCTCGCCCCTTTCCCCTTCTCCTTAAGGTCTCTGGGCATGAAGAGCCCCACCCCAGTCCTGCTTGGCTGTGGGACAGGCGGCAGACCTAACAGGGGAAGCGTGGGCCAGCATGCTGTGGAAAAAGCTTCACCTGCTGTACATTCAGGCCTTTGGGCACAGCGCTCTCAGAAAGTCTGGCTTGGGAGTAACAACAGAGGGAGGCTTGACCTTTGGGGGGAGGCGTGAAGTGAAACTGGACCAGAGCGACCCGGGTTTGGATCCAGGGAGGCTCCTTGCACGCTCATGGGCAGCCTCTGCCACCACCGCAGCAGTGGCGTCGCCCAGGATCAGGTGCAGAACTCTCGTCCTTCGGCCGGGCCAACCAGTTTGGGATCCGCCTCCTCCCCGGACGGGCCCAGCCGGTTCCCTGGCGGCTGCTTGAGAGGGCAGACGCTCCCTGGGTGGCAGTGTGCCTGGCTGGCTGTCGGGTCCTCCCGGCACGAGGAGGCCCGGGCGTGGTGCTGGTTCCGGCACGTCTGTGACCCGGACAGGCAGCCTCTCCGAGGAGCGCCCGAGCCGTGCCAGAGCCGGCAGCCCCAGGGGGTTAAGGTGGGGGTGGGCTGGGCTGGCCCCAGCATACAAGCAGGGACAACTGGGGTGGGGGGCTGCTCTGGAAAGGACCAGGCCTTCTCCCCTGCCAGCAGCGGAAAGGAAACTGGCACAGGTCCAGCCGAGAAAGGGCACCGTGCTGCACCACACCCCAGGAACAAACTTGGCCTCCCCTGGCCTCCCAGAAAGGCAAGCCTTGCCAATAGATGGGAGGGAAGAGGAGCCCGGGGCCGGGATGGCTCCTGAAGGTCGCGAGGTCGTGAAAACAGCAGTGTTCCCTCTAAGCTCAGTCAGTGTGAGCCAGCTCCCAGTTTTTTAGCCTCCGGCTCAAACTGATTGTTGCAGTATAGCCAAACCGCAGGCTCACAGCGTTAATGCCAGGAGCTCACCAAGTGGAGTTTTTTGCTCACAAGACTCCGCAGCTTGGAGGGAGCAGCACCGGGGAAGTCCAGGGACTCCCCAGCTGGCTTTTCTGAATGGGGGGGGGGGGCCACAGGAGAAGCCTGGGGGGAACCTCCTGGCCAGCTGGAGGGCTCCCCAACGGCCCTGGGGCCTTCCCCGGAGATTGCGCTGGACCCGGGCGGGGGCTGACTGCCCCTGACTAGGGAGGCTCTCCGGGCTGGCGGGCGAGGGCGGCATCTCGGCTCGCGGAAGTTTGCCCAGGGCGGAGGAGGAAAGGTTTGCTCTGCGGCCCGCCCGCCCTGCAGGGCCCTTCCTCGTTCCGGGTCGGCCCCAGACCGTCGGCGCGCAGCCCGGCCCCGCTCTCTGCAGACAGGCCGCCCCGCTCC
>NW_015165236.1:1644939-1648765 GCF_001447785.1 Gekko japonicus | reverse complement strand
TTCCCTCGGTGGGGGTGGGGGCAGGGCTGGGCGCCCCTTTACAGAATACCCTGGCCTGGGAAGAGGCGCTCCCGAGCATGGGCAGAGTGCGCCCCCCCGTCCAACGCCTGGCACGGGGGTCCCGACTGCCCCCTCCCTCTGCTCCCAAGCCCTGGGCCAGCCCCCCTGGAAATCCAAGGAGGGGGCGCTGGAGGGGGAGTCAGGCAACCAGAAGGAACCGGAGGGGGAGGGGGAGAACCAGACCGGGCCCTTCCTCCTGCCCCGCACTCTTCTGGGTCTCAGGGCTGGCTGAGGCAGAAGGCCCCCCCCGTGCATGGGGAGAGGAGCTGCCCCCCCTCAGGTTACTGCCTTCCTGCCACCCTGGGGGCGGGGGGGGGCCCGGACTGGGCTTGGAAGTCGGGCAGACCCTCAAACCCCCCTCCTCATCCTCCAGAGGTGGAGGGGGATGAAGTCCAGGCCAGCCCCTGTGGATTCCCAAACAATCCCTCCTGGGGATTCCTTGAGCAGTTGGCATGGGCGCTGCAGCAAGATCCTGTCCCCGTGGGAGGCAACCCCCCCCCCCCCCGTGAATGACGGCCCAGTGTGAATTGCCCCCTCCCGCCCGCGCTGCCGATTTCAGGATGTTCCCCTGCGAGGAGGAGGAGGAGAGGAGTCCTGGGGAAGAAGCGGTAGAACAAGAAAGGCCTTGGGTGGGGTCACTACGCCCCAGACTCCTCCGACTGGCTTCACAGTCATTCCAAACAGGCGGCGGCTTTGTAGTCTCTCGCAAACAAGCGCCTTCCCTCCCAAAGGGGACAGGGGGGAGATTGGCGGGGGACCCAGGACCTGGGTGGTCCTCTCTGCCGCAGGAGAAACTGAGGCAGGGTCACTGTTGGTTGTCCCGTGCCCGGAGCGTCACCCAAGCAAAATGTTATCGGTTACCCATCTAAGCTATGCAAGCACCGCCTTCCATGCTGCCAAGCAATAGCTTCACACTCAAAAATGAAATCCAATCAACCCACCTTTCTTTCACAGACAGGTGACTGGGAAATGTGCTCCATAGACACCATACAAAACTTGAAAAATAACTTTTGTTGTTGTTGTTCAGTCGCACAGTCGAGTCCTGAACCACTGGCTTTCCTAAGCACTTGGTGTTTTTTGTTGTTCAGTCGCACAGTCGAGTCCGACTCTTCGTGACCCCATGGACCCCATCATGCCACCGCCGACCTCTGAAGTTGGCTCAACTTCATGTCCGTTGCATCTATGACACTGTCTAACCATCTCATCCTTTGCCGTCCCCGTCTTCTTTGACCTTCAGTCTTTCCCAGCATCAGGGTCTTCTCCTCCAGTGAGTGCTCCCTTCTCATTTGGTGGCCAAAGTATTTGAGCTTCATTTTCATTATCTGGCCTTCCAGGGAACAGGCAGGGTTGATTTCTTTTAGGATTGACTGATTTGTGCTTCTTGCAGTCCAAGGGACTCTCAAGAGTCTTCTCCAGCACCATAGTTCAAAAGAATCTATTCTTCGGCGCTCGGCCTTCCTTATAGTCCAACTCTCGCAGCCATACATGACTACTGGGAATACCATTGCTTTGACCATGCGGACTTTTGTTGGCAGGGAGATGTCTCTACTTTTTATCATGCTGTTTAGGTTCGCTATCGCTTTCCTCCCAAGGAGCAGGCGTCTTTTAATTTCATGGCTGCAGTCACAGTCTGCGGTGATCTGGGATCCCAGGAACGTGAAGTCTGTCACTACTTCCACGACTTCCCCTTCTATTTGCCAAGGAGTGATGGGGCTGGATGCCATGATCTTAGTTTTTTTGACGTTGAGCTTCAAGCACACTTCTGCGCTCTCCTCTTTTACTCTGAGTAAGAGGCTCTTAAGGTCCTCTTCACTTTCTGCCATCAGAGTGGTATCGTCTGCATATCTGAGGTTGTTGATCTTTTCCCCAGCAATCTTAATTCCCGCTTGTGATTCACCCAGGCCAGCATTTCGCATGATGTACTCTGCAATCAGTTGATCCATGAGGGAGACTTGGTATTTAGAGGACTCCAAAGAAACATTGTGCGTAAGCAAAGGTGGGCCACTGTAGAACAGGCCCTGCGCCGGCTGTCTGGCCCCCGACCTCACAAGCTGGGGGCTTCTGCCGCCCACCCTCCCCTGTTGACCCTCAGGGATGGGCAGCCAGTCGAGTCTCTGGAGGTGGCCAGCACAGCCGCTGTTTCGAGAGCCGCATCTCTGCTGCTCAGGTGAGCTGTGGGAGGCGCTTGGTGCAGAAACAGCGACTGCGTGGACAGCTATAGCCATGATCAGCCCAGAACTCAGAAGGGCCGATAGGAGCGGATGTCCTGTTGGAGGCAGGAAGGCTCTCCCTTGGCCTGATCTGCCCCTCTCTGGATGCAATTGGGAGGCTTCAGGGCATCCGTGCAGATGGACAATCCTGGTGCCAGGTGTCTTGGCGGTTGCGGGCCCTGCTGGTCCCTCTGGCCAGTGTGTGTGTCTGTGTCTGTGTTTCGGGGGGCGGTCAGCCAGACACCAGCTCTGCAGGTTGCCGCTCACAGGGAAGGTCTGGAGGGGGGGGCCTTCTCCTGAGGTTTGCCGCCGTCTTCAGGGCTCCTAAACACGGGCGTTCCCTTGAGCTACCGTGGTTTGGAGAGGCCTCTCAAAGAGGAGCCCTGCGCCCTGACCCGGAGAGCCCAGGCAAGCCCGATCTCGGAAGCAAAGGAGGGACGACCCTGCCAAGTACTTGGACGGGAGACCTCCAGGGAATACCAGGGCTGGGAGGCCAGGGGCAGGCAATACCGAGCCACTTCTCTGAACGTCCTCCGTGCCCCAGGAGGAATCACCAGAGGTCGCCATGGCTTCCAGGCACGGGCGCACAGGCACCCTCACACAAAGCAAAAATAACAAAAAGGAAAAAAAAGAGGAGCCCTGCCAGGTCAGACCCAGGATCCATGGCTCAGGGGCAGAGCCTCTGCTTGGCATGCAGAAGGCCCCAGGTTCAATCCCCAGCAGCACCTCCAGTTAAACAGGACCAGGCAGGAGGTGATGGGAAAGACCTCCGCCTGAGACCCCGGAGAGCTGCAAAGAGGGGCCGTGGCTCAGTGGCAGAGCCTCTGCTTGGCAGGCAGAAGGTCCCAGGTTCAATCCCTGGCAGCATCTCCAGTTAAAAGGACCAGGCAGGAGGTGAGGGGAAAGGCCTCTGCCTGAGACCCCGGAGAGCTGTCAAGAGGGGCTGTGGCTCAGCAGTAAAGCCTCTGCTTGGCATGCAGGAGGTCCCAGGTTCAATCCCCAGAGGCATCTCCAATTAAAAAGGACCAGGCAGGAGGTGATGGGAAAGACCCTTCTCTGCCTGAGACCCTGGAGAGCCCCTCCCAGTCTGAGTAGATGAGACTGACCCTGGCAGTCCAAGGGGTCTGACTGGGTATTAGGCGGCTTCCTGGGCACTCAGCCCAACATCCCGTTTCCCACACAGGGTGGCCTGGTGTTTCCCGAACGGCACGGGTGTCCTTAGCTCCTGGTATTTAGAGATACACTGCCTCTGAACATGGAGGCTCCTTTTAGCATCATGGCGGATATCAAGGCAATGTTTCCTCTAAGCTGTGGAGTCTTTTGAGCAAAAATTCTACTTTGTGAGCTATTGGCATTAAAGTTGTGAGCGAGCGATTTGACTACTGTATAAATTAGTTTGCTCTGGAGCCATCCTTCCTGAGCTAAGACAAAAATGTGTGAGCCGGAGGCTAGAAAACTCAGCTTAGAGGGAACACTGGTGGTGGTGGGTTCCTCTGCATGGGATTGCATCCACGGGCACTGCAAAATCCATTTGCCACCAAGCGCAGGGGGGGGGG
>NW_015165236.1:1621303-1644863 GCF_001447785.1 Gekko japonicus | reverse complement strand
CGGGGCGCCCCCTCCCCCCCCCCCCCCCCCCCCGTCCAGCGGGAGCCCTCCCAAAGCCCCGGCCAAACCAGAAAGGCGGCTGCTTGCCTGCCGTCATGGCATCGGAATTCTCATTAGACGTGAGCTGGGGAGCAGGGGTGGTGGTGGTGGTGGCGTGAGCTCTTGTGTGTGCGTGTGTGTGTGAGCTGGGGCGCAGGGCCGGAGCTGGTGGAGGTGCGAGGGCCGGTCCTCCTCCCTCCCTCCCACGCAGCTGGCAGTCCGCAGAGCAGAGCAGTCCGCCCACTGGAATGCGTTTCTTCTTGGACGGCAGCCCTGCTCTCCTCCCAAGCACCTGAGGGGGTGGCTCTGGCCAGAGTGGGAGGCAGGAAGGTTCTGGAATGAGGGCCGGCAGAGGCAGGGGGAGGGGAGGCCCGAGAACCGAGCCAAGACCCAACAAAATGGTCCTTGGGTGCGCGCGTCAGGTTCGGTGTTCCCTCTAAGCTGAGTTAGTGTGAGCTAGCTCACGGTTTTTTAGCCTCCGGCTCACACACAATTCTGTCTTCGCTCAGGAAGGATGGGGCCCCAGCGCAAACTCATTTATGCAGCAGTCAGATTGCTCGCTCACAACTTGAATGCGAGCAGCTCACAAAGTAGTATTTTTGCTCACAAGACTCCATGGCTTAGAGGGAGCATTGGTCAGGTTGCTTCTTGACTCATGGCGGCGCCTGTGCAATGTCCTCTCCTTCACCGCCTCGCTGGGGCCTGGTGGACAGGAGGCCCTCCTCGTGGCACCCCTGGTGGAGCCCAGCCACCTCCTGTGGGGGGTCCCTTCCGATGCTCCCTCTAAGCGACGGGGCCTCGTGAGCAAAAATCCTTCTCTGTGAGCGGCTACTGGCGTTGAAGTTGTGAACAAGCGATTTGGCTCTACTGCATAGATTACTTTGCTCTGGAGCCCCATCCTCCCTGAGCGGAGACCAAAAGGTGTGGGCCGGGGGCTAGAAAACTGCAGGCTAGCTCACACTCACTCAGCTCAGAGGGAACACCGGTCCCTTCCTCGTCTCCTCCTGCCGCTCGGCAAATCCCAGCGACCAGCTGACCAGAGGGGCAAAGGGAACCCGGAGGGGATGCTGCTGCCGCCACTGCTTGTGGCCTCCCGGGAGGCATTCCAAGAGAGACAGTGGAGTTGCCCGGCAAAGGGCACCGGCCCTCGCCTTCCTCCTCCTCCTCCTCTTAGGCGGAGACGTGCAGGAGCATTGAGTGCCCCCCCCCTTACGCTCATTCTGGATGCCGCTGGCGGCAACCTCCTACCTCCAGGAGAGCCGGAGTCGAGGCACGCGGCCAGCTCCTCCTCGGCCAGACAATAGCGGCCTTGTCCACCCTTAGCAGGGGTTGGGGAGAGAAGAAATAGCCCGAAAGGTAAACTGGCAGGAAAGGGTATTCACACACCCAGCAGGTCGCCCCCCCCCCCAGTGCCGAGCTGGGCAGAGACGGTGGCCCCACGGAAGCCGGGCGGAGGCGGCGGGGGGTTTTTTTCGAAGAGGCCCCGGGCGTCTCCTAGCAAAGGAGGCCACCAGGAGCGGCCAAATTCCGAACCTCGGTCCAGTTTGGAGGGCTGAAACGCAGGAGGTGGCCTTAGGAAAAATTCACACGTGGTCTCGTTTCTAAATGGACCGGAGACCACCTCGAGAGAGGGGACGCACAGCTTGGGCCAGCCTTCTAGCCAGTGTTCCCCCTAAGCTGAGTCAGTGCAAGCTCGCTCACAGTTTTTTAGCCTCCGGCTCACGCATTTCTGTCTTCGCTCGGGAAAGATGGCTCCAGAGCAGACTAATTTATGCAGCAGCTAAATCGCTCGCTCACAGCTTTCATGCCAGTAGCTCACAAGGTAGATTTTTTGCTCACAAGACTCCGCAGCTTAGAGGGAGCATTGCTTCTAGCGCTTCCGGTGTTGCCTGTACTCTCCGAAGGGGTTTCCTCTGAAACCTGTTCGTGCTTTGCCGTTCATCACTGTTTTGTCCATACCCATTTGGGGAAATTCGGGGAAAGCGATGGCGAACCTCAACAGCATGATAAAAAGTAGAGACATCACCCTGCCAACAAAAGTCCGCATGGTCAAAGCAATGGTATTCCCAGTAGTCATGTATGGCTGCGAGAGTTCTGGGCTATAAGGAAGGCTGAGCGCCGAAGAATAGATTCTTTTGAACTATGGTGCCGGAGAAGACTCTTGAGAGTCCCTTGGACTGCAAGATCAAATCAGTCAATCCTAAAAGAAATCAACCCTGACTGTTCCCTGGAAGGCCAGATAATGAAAATGAAGCTCAAATACTTTGGCCACCAAAGGAGAAGGGAGCCCTCACTGGAGAAGACCCTGATGCTGGGAAAGATTGAAGGTCAAAGAAGACGGGGATGGCAAAGGATGAGATGGTTAGACGGTGTCATAGATGCAACGAACATGAAGTTGAGCCAACTTCAGAGGACAGCGAAAGTCAGGAGGGCCTGGCGTGATCTGGTCCATGGGGTCGCGAAGAGTCGGACTCGACTGCGACTGAACAACAACAACAAAATTCGAGGATACCTTGTGTGCGTAGCAAAGAGCGAGATGGTGAAACAGTGCGAACGACTGAGAACTTGCAGGGCTCTGTGTGCGTGCATGTGGAGCAACTGGTGGGATGGCAGACCGGGAGAGGGTCAACCGAAGCGCCAGGGAAGCAGGGACTCCTTTGTGGGTTTTGCGCTTAAGGAAGGTTGCTTGTCGGGGACACGGAGGGCAAGAAACCAGCTGGGGGGGGGAAGGGTCTCGCCTCCTGGCTGGATTCCTTTGCAGGGCCTGGGGTCTGTGCTGCCCCTTTTCGCGTGTCGGGTCCCTCTGGCACTGGAGGCCAGCATCTTGCAGTGAGCCAAAAGACACCCCATGCCCCTCTGCCACGGATGAAGAGGGGTGCAAACAGAAGCCAGGCCAGGGACTGGAGCCACAGTTGTTCCGGCCAAAGCTAGCCCGCGCGACCCTGCTTCCCGGGGCCTCGAAGCTGTGCCCTTAAGGTGGGCCCTCCCATTCTCCCCACCAGTGTTCCCTCTAAGCTGAGTTAGTGTGAGCTGGCTCACAGTTCCTTAGCCTCCAGCTCACAGATTTTGTCTCAGCTTGGGAGGGATGCGGCTCCAGAGCAGGCTAATTGATGCAGGAGCCAAATCGTCCGCTCACAACTTGAATGCCAGCGGCTCCCAAAGTGGAATTTTTGCTCACAGGACTCCACAGCCTAGACTCCACACCCAAAGTGCCCCCCCCCCGCTTTGCAACTCTCTACCTAGAGCCCAGAATCATGGGCCTCCGCGGAAGCAACGTGGAAGGTTGCCCTGCTGGCTCCTGCAGCCACGGCCAGATCCGTGGGCGTCCTGGCCACAGGCAGGCGGGAAGGAATGTGGTCCCTCCCGGGCAGTTCCTCCCGGCCTAATGAGGGGTTAGACCTGCCCGTGTGCTAATGATAGCTGTGGCCGGCGGGCCCCACCCAAGGCGGGCAACGCGCCCCATGGGTCACCTTCCGTGCCCCGCGGCCGGGAAGGGGTGTGTGTGAAGCCTGTGCTCCCGAAGAGGCCCGGCCAGAGCCTCAGACGGGAAAGGGGGGCAGCCGGGTCCGGACGGCAGAGAGAGACAGTGACAGAGAGAGGCTTCCATAAACCCAAGCCAGAAACAAAGTCCTGGAGGTGTCGGACGTGGGGTAGGAAAGGTATGTTGGAAGCAAGGAGGGTTGGGGTTTTTTTTGGGGGGGGGGAGATCGCCAGCTCCCTTGCAGGCGACCTTTTCCTCCTTACAGCCTGCACAGCTGTGGCTACCGGAGAGTGTGTTGGGGGGAGGCAGTGGCACGGGGGTCCGAATCAGCTCCTGAATTTACCCGCGGGGTAGACTTGGGGGCACCAGCAGTGAGCAGGGGCAGGCAGGAAGACGGGGGAGAAGGCCCAGCCGGGAGGAGGAGGGGGCGGTTCGGAACCCGGCTCTCTCAGCCCTGCCTGCCCTGCTCCTGACCCGGCCAAGGCGGCTGCTGCTGCTGCTGTGGGAGAGCTAATTACAGGGGCAGCGGGTGCTGCTAAGCCGGCACGTTGAGCTGGAGCTGCAAAACCGGAAGGTGCAGTTGCCAGGCAGCATTCCAGCTGGGGGAGGCGGGCGCCGGCGTCAGGGCCACGTCCTCGTCCTCCTCCTTTGCGAGGCCGCTCACCAGGGCCAAGGCTCCCTCTAAGCTGTGGAGTCTAGTGAGCAAAAATTCTGCTTTGTGAGCTGCGGCCATTAAAGTTGTGAGCCGATGACTGGGCTGCTGCAAACATTAGTTTGCTCCGGAGCCACATCCCTTCCTGAGCTGAGACAAAAATGTGTGAACTGGAGGCTAAAGAACTGTGAGCTAGCTCACACTATCTCAGCTTAGAGGCAACACTGGTGCCGAATAATCGCGGGGCGAGTCCTTTCTGGCCTGTGGACTGGCCCAGAGCATGGGGGGTGGGGGGAGCTTCCCTCTGTGACTGGCCAGGGAGTCCCGGGCAGAATAGCCCTGCCCAGCGACTCTGCAGCACAACAGGAGGCCCGGGCAAACTGCCCAAGGACGAGGACACTCTCCTTGCGTCTTCAGGCCCGTTTTGCCCCAGACCGGCCCAGCTGGACCCTCTGGCTCCGTCCGCATCACCCCGCCAGAGGGGTCTTCAGGCGGGTACGGGACAGGAAGAGGGGGCAGAGCTGTGACCTTGCAGATGTCCCCGCCGGGCAGACAGGGCTGGGAAACGCGAGCCTGGCAGGAAGCTCAGGGTCAGAGCCGAGCAAGAGTCTCCGTGACCTTGCCGCCGCCTCCTCCTCCGCCTGCTCTCCCTGCCGCAGCGGCCCCCCTCCTCCACAGGCGTGCCTGGAAAGAGAGGCCAGAGGTATGGCGCACGAGGAGCAGGGGGCTTCCAGAAATCAGGGTCCCCCCCAAACCAGGGGGCTCTACAGGGGCTCGTGACCCAGCCCCTGCCCCGGCAGGCTTCCAGCAGTCCCCAAGTTCTAGGGACGGTTTCGCAGGGAAGCCTTGTGGGACGGGGAGTCCAGGAGCTCCTTCAAGGCCAACCAGATTTGCAGGGCGTGAGCTTTTGCTGGTGGAGAGGCGCCCACGTTCAACCTGGACTGCTGTCCGGTGCTCAAAAGCCATTCGTGCTGCAGCACGAATACATCTGCAAATTCGTGCTGCAGACTGAATAAACAGGTGAAGGGAACTTTCGTCAGCATAGGATGGTGGCAGTTCTTTGCCCTACACAGAACTCTTTGGTGGCTGCAGGGGGAAGGCGAGCTAACAGAGCGACTCTACGCAGGGTATCTCCGGAAAGGCCATAAACGCTTTCCGCGGCACGTCCCCCTCAGATGGTCATGGGCAGGATGGAACCGGTCCACCGAAGCGTCCTGCGTAACTTGGAAGCAGGCGTCCTAGGAGGAGGTGGCGGCCGGTAGATTATCTCTGCAGTGAGGACATTTTTATCTCCCCCCCCCCGCCGCCGCCACGACAAAAAGCCTGCTTTGCATCACAGCCAGGAGAGTGCAGGCTGCGTGCACCGAGCCGGTTTAAGGAAAGGCCGGATCCAGAGCAGATTTCACAGCGAGGGAGAGTGAAAGTGAAGAGGGGGGGTGAGGGGGCACCGCTTCCCCCCCACACCCCAGCACGTGCAGAGCCAGGCCCCCCCCCCCGCCTTCAGCCGCAGAGAGCCCAGGTGTTTCTAATGCCACTTGGCTACCAACACTCTCGGAGGCGCGGTGTCCCCCCCACCCCCAAGCCCCAGTCTGGCAGTTTTAGGAGGCAGCTGGTTCTAAAGGAAGAATGTGGCGGGGGGGGGGGGGGGGGGAGAAGCCTAGATGTGCTGCCAGTCACGGAGCCCGGCACCCCGCTGAGGTTTCTTTTTTTGTGGGGGGGGGGGAGAGAGGGAAGTGTCAGGAGACGCCTCTGGTTCGGTCGGTCGCCACATCTTGGGAGCAGATGCCTTTGGTGGAGGAGCCAGGGTTGCATCTCTGCAGGATCTGAACTCTGCAGCTGCTGCGGCTGGAGGAGGTGGCGATGGGGGAGGGGGGCTCTGCCGATGCAACCCGCTCCAAAGGCCGCAAGTCCAGCCTCGTTGTTGTTCCGAGCAACGCTGGATGACGGTCTGGGTCTCCCGGAGGGGAAGAATGTTGTGCGGCCGGCTTGGCCCACCCAACATTGCAGAAATAAGAATGAATCCTGAGTAGGACAGCTTTTAGGAAGAGAACCCTCCGCACAAGCTTCTCCGCTCACCGGAACGCTTCATCGTCAGGCTGGATGAGATGCCTGGCTATTGGTAGTTTGGTGTCGTGCTTAAGTGCCTCTAATCTGGGAGAACCGGGTTCGATTCCCCACTCCTCCTCCACTTGCAGCTGCTGGATGGCCTTGGGCAAGCCATAGTTCTGTCAGAGCTGTCCTTGAAAAGGAGCAGTTTCTGTCAAGAGCTCTCTCGGCCCCGCCTGCCTCACAGGGTGTCTGTCTGTTGTGGGGAGGGGAAGGGAAAGGAGACTGTAAGCCCCTCTGAGACTCTGAGTGAAGGGCAGGGTATAAATCCAATCTTCTTCTTCTACTCTGCCAACTGTGCCCCCATTTTCTGGCGCCCAGACAGAGGAAGGGCTCTGCTAAACTTGGAAGCCTGTGCGCTCTTTTGTGCCGTTTCGGACGGTCCTGACAAAAGGTGGGCAACCCGGATTTCTTCCTTACTCCTGGAGGGAGCCTGAGCCCCAGCCGAGGTGGGCAGAGGCCCCCCCATGCCAGCCCGGTAGAGGCTGCAGGTTGCCCTCTCCACGGACCGGCTGCCCAGGTGTATCTGGGCCTCCCCGTAGGCGCCTCCCCGGGCTATTTCAGAGAAGGCCAAAGCTCTGCTTCTCTGCAGATGAACGTGTGTGAACGAGGGACGCCCTGCAAAACTCCCGGTGCCTTGACAGCGGATTTGAAACCTGCTCCGTTTGGCAGGTTTTTCCACCTCCTTCCTCACCTTCATAGCAACTCTGCCAGGGTGGGAGGCAGGCGCTTCCCCCCCCCCCCACAATCACCACGGGCAGAAGGAAGAGTGTAGCAAGAAGCGGGGGCGGGCGGGCTGGGGCTAGACCCCCCCGAGCCCTCCTCTTTCGCGCTGTGGGGGGAGTGGCAAAGTTTGGTGTAGTGGTTAGGAGCAGGGACTCTAATCTGGGAGAACCGGGTTTGATTCCCCACTCCTCCTCCACATGCAGCTGTTGGTGTGACTTTGGGTCAGTCACAAGTTCTTTCAGAGCTGTTCTCTCACAAGCAGTCCTCAAAAGAGCTCTCTCAGCCCCACCTACCTCACAGGCAGTGTTCCCTCTAAGCTGAGTTAGTGTGAGAGCTAGCTCACAGTTTATTAGCCTCCGGCTCACACATTTTTGCCTCAGATCAGGAAGGATGGGGCTCCAAAGCAAACTAACTGATGCAGGAGCCAAATCTCTCGCTCACAACTTTAATGCCAGTGGCTCACAAAGCAGAATTATTGCTCACAAGGCTCCACGGCTTAGAGGGAGCATTGCTCACAGGGGGAGGGGAGGGGAAGGGAGAGGAGCTTGTGAGCCGCTCTGGGACTCCTTTGGGTAGTGAAGGGCCATGGGGTATAAATCCAATCTCTCTTCTACCTTCACCACCACCCTGGCCAAAAAGGGGCTCCTAATTTGTGCATGTGTGTGTGTGTGTGTGTGGGGGGTTTGAAGCTGCACCCCCTATGTCTTGGCATGGGGGGGGGAGAGCAGAGAAGTTCCCGGAGTTGAGCTCTGTGACCTTTGGGAGGAGGCCTTGTTTTCAGATGGGTTCAAGGCCTGTATGGAGGCCTCGTGTGTATTTGGAGGGGAGGGGGCTGATACGTTGGTAGTATCTCCCCCCCCCCCGCTGATAAACACAATGGTTCTATGTGGGCTCCGTAGTTTGCTGTACCGGGGGGGGCACACGTGAAGCTCTCAGGCACTCAGTGGCAGACACCCCCCCCCCCGAAATGGAAGCTCCGGCCACTAGGAAAGGCAGCTCTTTTAACTGATGGTTCTGTTTCCGTTCGGCAAGCGGGTTGAATGGATTATCTCCTGGTCCGGCGCCGGATCAGCCCTTCCAGAAGGAGACTGGTCCAGTGGGTTGGTGCCGGTGGCGACATTTGGGCAGATCACATCTGCACGCCTAATCCATTTCTGTGTCTCTGGTCAGAGGGGAGGGAGGGCGGCTGGAGAAGGAAGCCACGGATTTACAGGAAGGGGCCACGGCACGAGGCTGTCCAGAAGAGGAGGAGATTGGAGCTATACCCCGTGGCCCTTCACTACCCGAAGGTGTCTCAGAGCGGCTTACAAACGCCTTCCCCTTCCCCTCCCCACAACAGACACCCTGTGAGGTAGGCGGGGCTGAGAGAGCTCTTGACAGAAACTGCTCTTTTTCAAGGACAGCTCTTGTCAGAGCTATGGCTTGCCCAAGGTCACCCAGCCAGGTGCAAGTGGAGGAGGAGTGGGGGAATCGGACCCGGTCCTCCCAGATTAGAGTCCGCGCACTTAACCGCGACACCAAACAGGCCGCCCTCTGTGTGGCAGGGTTCGCTCATGGAAGAGAGGCCGACTTTCTGCTCATGTTCGGGAGCACTGTCTCCAGAACTGAGGCTTGGGGTGTTCCTGGCAGACCCACAAGCCTGAGAAACCTTTTCCGAAGTGAGGACGTTGCAGCCGAAATGAGTCCTGGGGGGCGGCGGAGGCAGCAGCCCTGGGAAGGGAGACGGTGGGGGCCTTTCTTTAGCGGCAGCAGTCCAAGGGGCAGCGATAGCCCCCTCCCCACACCAGGACGGAGGGAGGAGAGGCCAGGCGGGAGGGAGGGAGGGAGAGAGGGGGAAGGGCCCCACTGCTTCCCCAAAGCCGGATGTCAGCGAGAAACCGGATCCTCCTGGCAGCGAAAGACCCCAGCCCCCCCCTTCAACATCCCAGCCAACCTGTCAGCGCGGCCCCCCACCACAGCTGGCTCCCATTACCCAGAGTGCTCCGGGGCAGCCCTTAGCCCCACAGAGAGATTAGAAGGGGCCTTCACCTGAGCGGGTGAGGAGAGGGGGCAGCCCCACGCAAGCCAAGGGGGGGGGGACGACACAGGAGCTAGGTTTCCAGAGGCAGGCCAGGGTGGGATGCAGCAGGGAGAGGGTCCCGCAGCCCCTGCCTGCCCTGCACAGCTGGGGAGGGGGAAGGCAGGGGGGAGGGCCCCTCACCGCCCCCCCACAAGATCCTGCAAGTTTATCTCCTCCCTTCACTTCTACTCCATCTCTCTTCCCACGCTCACATTGTTTCTCTCTCTTTTCTTTTAGCCTCACAGCAGCCCTGTGAGGTAGGTTAGGCTGAGTGCGCGTGACTGGCCCCAGGTCGCCCAGCGAGCTTCCATGGCAGGGCGGGAACCTGAACCCAGCTGCTCTGCCAGAGTCGCTGCCGACCACAGAGCAGACCCTTGCACAGCGATTCAGACTAGTCTGCTCCAGTGTTCCCTCTAAGCTGAGTTTGTGTGAGCCAGCTCACAGTTTTTTAGCCTCTGGCTCACACAGTTTTGGCTTAGCTCAGGAAGGATGGGGCTCCAGAGTAAACTGGTTTTTGCAGCAGCCAAATCACCTGCTCACAACTTGAATGCCAGCAGCTCGCAAAGTAGGATTTTTGCTCACAGGAATCCAGAGCTTAGAGGGAACATCGGTCTGCTCTCCAGTCGGAAGCGACTCTTCCTTGCAGCCCCAGAGACAGACGGGAGAGAGCGGGGCTTTCCTCAATGGCAGGATTAAACCCGGTCCCTGCGTTTACCTGCAACAACGCGGTCAGCCCAGCGGGCCCAGCACCCGTCCTTTCCCAAGGCAACGGAAGATGCGGGGACCGCAGCACGTCCCGAGCATCTGGGATGCACCACAGGCAGGCCGCCTCTAACCACACCGGGTTTCCTTTAGGGACTGACTGAACTGGCAAGGCTGCCATGATCCCCCCCCCCATCTTTCCTAACCTGCAGCCCCCCTCCCCAATTCAGCTAGGAAAGGGTGGAAAAGTTTCATCTGGGCAGTCGCATTCTCCCACCCCTGCCCTGCCAGGGAGGGAGCCGTGTCCCCCCCTCCAAGCCCCCCCTTCCTCCCCTCTTCCTCCAGCTGCACATTCCAGAGTTTATTACCTGTCTGTGTAATGCCAGCTTTGAGGCCCCCCCCCCACGGCCTGCTCCTCAGCCAATATTAATTCTCTCGCTTATTCAAAGAGCTGACAGACAAGCGAGGAGCAAGCGGAGCCCCTAATTCCCTCCCCCTGGAAGCTGGCTGGGACCCCCCCCCCCCCCCAGAAACGCAGGCGGGGCCCCCACTTGGCGGCCTCTAATCGGACTAAGAATGCCGGAGAACGGAGCGGCCCCAAGGAGACCTGTCCGCCTCGGGAAGCATCCGGGCAAGATGGCAGGCAGGCGGACACCTTAGGGTTTGGGAAGAGCTGCCTCTGGCTTCCCCGGGGGCCGAGCGTGGGCCCCTCCGCTCGCTGGTGCTCCTCTCTCAGAGTTCACCAAGGGGGAACCTCGCCTCCCGCCCACTTAAGAAGAAAAAGTCAGTGTGGATTTTTGAGGTAGCTTTTTCCCGTGGAAGGAATGCGTCTGGACCGAGTTACTGAAGCCCTTTTCGGGGAGGGGGAAACCGCAGGAACAGATTTGCGGCATGAAATTTAGGAGGGAGGCCGGGGAAGGGTCCTGGTCCGCGGGACGGCTTGCCTCCCCTTCTTCGAGAGCCCCCCAAAAGTGAGGGGGGGCTGTTCCGCCGGGGCATGGGGCAGATCTGATTTTTCTGTAGTGCGGGTGGTGAAGATCCAGGCGCACGTGTGAGCAGGGAAAGGCGTGAGTCGGAACCAGTACCCCTGGGCAGGTGAGGAAACCTGTTCCCCAAAGGAGAAGAGGCCTGACTTCTACTGGGCCTTGAAAGGCGAACAGGAGGAAAGATTGAAGCCAGTGGGGGCTTCCGTCTCATGACCCTGGCCAGAGGGTCCGGGAAGTTGGGGCAGGCACCCCGCCGCCCTCCCTCCGGGAGAACCAGCAAAGCAAGTTGGAGGGCAGGGAGAGGTGGGGACCTACGGGGAGAGGCGGGGACCCGCGTGAGTCAGCCTGCAAGGGCGAGCACGGGTGACCTCAGGAGGCGGCGGCTGACAACACGGGCGGGAGGGGTTGGCACCGCAGAGGAGGAGGAGGCTGATTCACTCCGTGTCCCTGCGCCCCAGATGAACTCATCCTCAGAAGGCCGCAAGCAGCAACAGCGGCAGCAGCGGGGGCCGCCTGGGGAATTGTCAGCTGGGAATGACGGAGGAGGAAAACAGAGGGGGGCGGGGGGCTTTGGCTGGCCACGGCGTGGCTCCGCCATCTGTGAGGCAGACGGACAACGATCCCGAACCGATCCCATTAATTGGGATCGTCTCACTTGACAGCCTGCCCCCCACCCTTGTAGTGACGTAAGGGGGGGGCCCTTCTTCATTGTGCCAGGAGTCCCTGCACGGATCCAGGCAAGAAATGCTGCTCTGTGTGGCGCAAGGGGGAGGCATTTCAGGAAGGCCCAAGTCGGCCTTCTTCTGTGGGGCCCTTCCCCGCTGACCCCCAGCTGCTCTTGGGGCAACCACTGGAATGCGGATGAGGAAGGAAGCCCCACCCCGCAAGAGCCCCCCCTGCTGGGTGGGGCCCCTCGAGGTTTGTCTCAGGCAATAAATATTTGGGGGGTTGGGGGGCAGCCAAAGGTCGACGGCCTTCTAGGGCAGAGATCCCAGCAAAGAAGAAGAAGAAGAGATTGGATTTATCCCCCGCCCTTCACTACCCAAAGGTGTCTCAGAGCGGCTCACAAACTCCCTTTCCCTTCTCTTCCCCACAACAGACACACCCTGTGAGGTAGGTGGGGCTGTGAGAGCTCTGACAGAAACTGCTCTTTTTTCAAGGACAGCTCTTATCAGAACTACGGCTTGCCCAAGGTCATCCAGCAGGTGCAAGTGGAGGAGGAGTGGGGAATCAAACCCGTTTCTCCCAGATTAGAGTCCGCGCACTTCACCACGACACCAAACTGGCCGAGTTTGGGGAGCGTTTTGCTTTCGGCCCCGACTGTTTCTGCAAAGCAAAAAGGAAGGAGAGCGCTCTGGGTCGGCGAGAGTGGCGGAAGGGAACGTGTTAGCCGCCTGTTGGTGCGCCTTTGGAGCCTGGACTCCCAAGGGACACCACCAAGGTTCCCTCTACGCTGAGTCAGTGTGAGCTAGCTCACCGTTCTTTAGCCTCCGGCCCACACATTTTTTGTCTCGGCTCTGGAAGGATAGGGCTCCAGAGCAAACTAACTTATGAAGCAGCTAAATGGCCCGCTTGCAACTTGAATGCCAGGAGCTCACACAGTAGGATTTTTGCTCACAAGACTCCGCAGCTTAGAGGGAGCACTGGTTGGAGCAGAGATTTTCTGGACACAGAGAAGACCCTCTTGGCCCCTCTGCGGGCAGGAGGGCTTGCGTGGTCCACCACCACCACCATGGGCAGAAGGGCCTGCCCCCCTTCCCTCTGACAGCTGCTAAGGGCCAGACGGTGGCCCTGGACTCGGACCAGGTTTTGAAAGGAGCCGGCCAGAGCCTGCCTGGCTGGTTTCCTTGCTCCGGGGAGGCTGGTCTGTTTCCTACTCCCACATCCTGGGAGGCCACTCCAGCAGAGGCAGGCAAAGGGGAAAGGGGCAGGAAACAGGGACTGCCCCCCCCCCCCCCCCCCCCCGGTAAACCTGCAGCAACCCCGCCAATGCCTCCCTCTCAGTGGAGGAGTCTTGTGAGCAAAATCTCTACTTTGCCATGAAAGCTGTGAGCGAGCGGTTTGGCTCCGGCATGAATCAGTTTGCTCTGGAGCCCCATCCTTTCTGAGCGGAGACAAAAATGCGTGAGCCGGAGGCTAAAAAACCGTGAGGTAGCTCACACTTGCTGAGCTTAGAGGGAACACTGAACCCCACCTGGCTGGTAGAGGCGGCGGCACCCCCACCCCCCCAATGGAAGCGGCTGAGGGAAGGAGCAGGTCATTCTCCAGGAACCAGGCCCTAAATGCCCTCTTGGCTTTGACTCGGAGCCAGGAACGGATTTGACAGGGATTACGGGGAGGGGGAGGGAGGGGGACCCCCGCCAGCTGGCCTTTCCGTGGGGTCTCGGCCGCTGCTTTGCCCCCAAAGCTCCCCGGGCACAGGGGTGGAAAAACAGCCCCAGCTGGCGGGGATGTCACGTGGCTCCGAGCCCCCGGGGTCTGGTTTCCTCCTTCCCTCCCGTCCAAAGTCCACAACAGTCGCCAGCCAGTGCCAGGTTACGGCCCTCCCTGTTGCACACAGCAGCGAGCGAGCCGGGCCCGAATTCCTGGCCGAGAAGGGGAGGGGGAGGGTGGAAGGGGCTGTGGGTTGGAGGTGGCAGGGAGGGGGGGGGGCGCTTTCCGCTGAGCTCTGAGCAGCCGTCCCTCCCTCTCTCGCGGGCTGCCTGCCTTCTCCGTGGCAGAGGCTGGGATGGGGTCGCTGGGGAGGCTCCCGACAGAATCTGCCCCCCCTGAGCCCTGTCCTTTCCCTCCTCCCTGCAGGGGGGGCGGCGCCATGAGGTGGCCGGTGCTCTGGGCGCTGCTGCTCTTCCCAGCGGCGGGGACCCTCGCCCAGGGCTGCCCGGCCAGCTGCCAGTGCAGCCAGCCCCGGACGGTCTTCTGCGTCTCCCGGAGGAGCCACACCGTCCCCCAGGGGCTCCCGCCGGACACGGCCAGCCTGTACGTCTTCGAGAACGGCATCCGCGCCCTGAGCGAGGACAGCTTCGCCGGCCTGCCGGCCCTGCAGCTCCTGGACCTCTCCCAGAACCAGATCTCCGGCCTGCCCCGGAACGTCTTCCAGCCGCTGGGCGGCCTCTCCAACCTCGACCTCTCCGCCAACCAGCTCCACGAGATCACCAACGAGAGCTTCCACGGGCTGCGCTGGCTGGAGCGCCTCTACCTGCACCGCAACCGCATCCGGCGGATCCACCCGCAGGCCTTCGACTCCCTGGAGAGCCTGCTGGAGCTGAAGCTGCAGGACAACCAGCTGCAGGCCCTGCCGCCCCTCCGCCTGCCCGCCCTCCTCCTCCTGGACCTCAGCCGCAACAGCATCGCCGCCCTGGAGCCGGGCGCCTTCCACGTCGGCAGGCTCGAGTCCCTGAAGATCGCCGGGCTCCACCTGGACCACCTCGACGAGGAGCTGCTCCGGAAGCTGCACAACCTGCACGAGCTGGACTGCTCCGACAACCAGCTGAGCCGCGTCCCGGCGGCCCTGAAGGAGCTGCGCGGCCTGACAAAGCTCAGCCTGGCCGGGAATGCCCGCATCGCCCAGCTGCAGCCGGGGGACCTCCGGGAGCTGCCCGACCTCCAGGAGCTGGACATCAGCAGCCTCAACCTCAACCACCTCCCCGAGGACTTCTTCGGCGCCTTCCCCCGGCTCAAGGCGGTGACGGCCGCGGAGAACCCCTTCAATTGCGTCTGCCAGATGAGCTGGTTCGTCCGCTGGCTGAGCAGCGGCAGGGCCGCCCTCCAGCGGTCGGAGGAGACCCGCTGCCACTTCCCGCCCAAGAACGCCGGCCGGCTGCTCCAGCACCTGGAGTACGCGGATCTGGGGTGCCCGTCCACCACGACCACCACCACCGCCTGGAAAGCCACCAGCCCCCGGCTCGCCACGCCCGCTCCTAGCAGCGGCCGCGTCCCACCGGAGCCCAGCACGGCCAGCCCCACGCCCAGGCCGGACAGCTCCACTCCAACACCGATCACCACTCCGGAGGACCGGCCCAGTCCCGAGGAACGCCTTTGCCCGCCCTACACCTGCCTCAACGGCGGCGTGTGCCAGTGGGATGCTCACTACCGCCTGGAATGCATCTGCCCCCTTGGCTTCTTTGGCACGTTCTGCGAGGTCAAAGCCCCGCCGGTGACCATGCCGGCGGACACCCTGCCGCCGACGCAGCCCCAGCAAATCGCCATAAAGCACGTCGGAGGCACCTCTCTGAAAGTGGACCTGCAGAACTACGTCGAGTCCAAGAGCCGCCTGAAAGGGATCCGGCTCACGTACAGCAACCTCTCTGGCCCCGACAAGCGGCCCGTCACCCTCAACCTGCCGGCCACGCTGGCGGAGTACACCGTGCGGGAGCTGAGGCCGAACTCCTCCTACCACATCTGCGTCGGGCCGCTCGGGGACAGAGCTCACGAGGAGGACTTCTGCGTCGAGGCCCACACCCTGCAGCTGACCCACCAGCAGCACGCCCCCGTCACCCAGGGCAGGCACCCCAACCTGACGCTCGTCCTGGTGCCCGCCGTCACGGCCGCGCTGCTCGTGGCGGTGGCCATAGCCGCCGTCTCCTATTACGTCCGGAGGCGGCGGCGGCAGCGGCAGGGGAAAGCGCGGCCCGCTACGGGCACCGGCTCCGGCCCCTTGGAGCTCGAGGGGGTGAACGGAGACCTGGTCGGACAGGGAGCGAAACTGCCCGGGAAAACCGCGGCACTCGGCACCTTGGAGTACGAAGTGCCCCTCATGGAGCCGCAACGCACAAGCGCCTCCACGCCCCGGGCGCTGAGGCCTTCCTACTTTTAGGCTCGAGAGCGGCACTGCGATTCCAGAGCCGGCCCCAGAACCAGCCGGGTGGCGGGGAGGAGGAGACCGCTGGCGGCTAACCTGGCCTGAACGACAACCTTTTGGTGTGGGGTGCGTGGCATCCCACGCGAGGCGCACAGTTGGGAGGTGGAAGGACTAAGAGCCCGTGGTGGCCCTGGGGGCCAGGATCCGCAGACGGCCCTGCTCCCGGGGGCGCACCTCCACGGAGGCGAGAAGTGCCCGAGTTCCTGCATCCGAGAAGCCCCTTGCCAACTCCAGCCGGACCCCACCGAGGCCCTCTGAAGGCAACAGAGGAGTGGAGGGGGCAGGCTTCGGGTGGGTGGTTGGGGCAGAGGGAGAGGGAGAGGAGGGCGTGAAGGAGCTCCCGGACTGAGCTCTGAGGGAATGAAAGCTTTAAGGACCTGTAGAGAGTATTTATATAATTGCCAGATTACCTTCCCGTTTCTTCTGGGGAAATCCCTTTTCTAACACAGATTGAGGTACTTCTTTTTTGTTAAAACCAGACTATAAATGCTTTTGTACGAAACAATAAAAATGGCTGCGTGCAGTTTGTTTGAGTCAGGGGGCAGAGGGGGGGAGAGCTCTGAAGGGAAGCCCCCCCATCTTCATGTCCCTGCAGAAGAGAAAGCACCTGGGGGGGGGGAGACGCGGGCAGGTGTTGAGGCCTGTGAGGCCGCCCGATAACAAGCCTCTCAGACATGTCTAAGGGGAGATATCAGGACCAGTGTTCCCTCTAAGCTGAGCTGGTGTGAGCCAGCTCACAGTTTTTTTAGCCTCCGGCTCACACATTCTTGTCTTAGCTCAGGAAGGAGGGCTCCAGACTAGCAAACTCATTCATGCAACAGTCAGATTGCTCGCTCACAACTTTAATGCCAGCAGCTCACAAAGCAGAATTCTTGCTCACAGGACTCCACAGCTTAGAGGGAGCATTGGTCAGGACTGGAACCCAGGGCCCTCTGCATGCCAAGCCCCAGCCCTGGCAGTGAGCTATGGCCCTCCCCTGCCTGATCATCCGGGGAAACCTAAGTCACACCATGGGTGACCCCAGGGATTGGGGAGGCATCCTGGCATGTGATCCTCCAACTGGAGACAGCAGGGAAGGCGAGACACTCTGTGGGCTTTGCGCCCTCAGAGCAGGTGCCCTGCGTCTGGGGAGACAGGGTCTGCGCTGCAGTGCATTATGGGTGCAGGACGATGACTTCTGGCCAATGTGCCCTCTAAGCTGTGGAGTCTTGTGAGCTACACTGGCATTAAAAGTTGTGAGGGAGCGATTTGGCTACGACATAAACCAGTTTGCTCTGGAGCCACATCCTTCTTGAGCCGAGACAAAAACGTGTGAGCCGGAGGCTAAGAAACTGTGAGCTAGCTCACACTAACTCCGCGTAGACGGAACAGTGCTTCCTGGCCCCTTCTGGCCGTTATGAGGACAAGTCCCCTTTCCAGGACGCCACAGCCTCCCCCACACCAATGTGCCCTCTAAGCTGTGGAGTCTTGTGAGCAAAAATTCTACTCTGTGAGCTACTGTCATTCAAGTTGTGAGCTATGAGCGATTTGGCTCCTGCATAAATTAGTTTGCTCTGGAGCCCTCCTTCCTGAGCTGAGACAGAAATGTGTGAGCCAGGGGCTAAAAAACTGTGAGCTGGCTCACACCGACTCAGCTTAGAGGGAACACTCCCCTCCCCCCACCCCCAAAATCCTGAGCTCAAAATGGAACCATCACATTGAACCCATTCTGGATCCCCCCCAAAACCCCAACCCTGCAAAATGACCCCCATCCAGTTTCCCCACTTGATTAACCTGCTGCTTTGACCCCGGCCCATGCAACCCAAGACACAGCACTGGGGAGGGGGGGGGGGAGTTGTTGCTGCTTGCAGAAGTGCAAACCAAAAAAACAACAACACCCCACCCCACCCCACTGTGTAATAGATGATTAAAACTATATTCACAAAGTGTGCTCGATTTACAAATTGTACAAAAAAACCCCACTATTGGTGACGGGCAGCTCATACAGCCATGAAAATAAATCATTAACAAAGGAAAAGTTTGGTGCTAGGTTTCTGCCGCACTTTAGCTTCTCATGGCACCTGCAGTGAGATAAGCATCCAATGTCCCTTTGCAGAAGCCAAACTGCTTGTTCTGTCCCTGCTGCATTCGTAGCTTCTCGTGGCTACATGAAGGTCTGAGGAGGACTTGTTCCCAACTCCGTCACAGGATGTGGCCGAGAAGGTGCCTTTCAGGACCGTCTGACTGACTATTCTCAGCACTTCTTCACAGATAATATCGTACGGTCCCTTTCCCTGAGGAAGACCTACGTTGAAACTGGCACGGGAATCTAGATACCCGTAGGGGATTTAGCAACCGTGGGAGTGTTCCCCACTGTAGGATTGGTGCTTTAATGCATATGTGAAGATATTATGCAGTAACTGGAACTGGGTATTTCATAGAATCATAGAATGTTAGAGTCGGAAGGGACCTTGCAGGTCATCTAGTCCAACCCCCTGCACTCTGCAGGAGCACAGCCGAAAGACAGCCCTACATACCTACAACATCCCCGAAAGAGGGTCGTCCAGCCTCCGCTTGAAAATGTCCAGCGAAGGAGCATCGACCACCTCCTGAGGTAGACTGTTCCACTGCTCAACCACTCTTATGGTTAGGAAGTCTCTCCTGATATTTAGCTGGTAATGACTCCCTTGTCATTTCCACCCATTAGATCTAGTCTTGCAATCCGGGGCAAGAGAGAATAGATCCGCTCCATCTTCTACATGACAGCCCTTCAGATACTTGGAAGACTGCAATCCTGTCCCCCCTCTAAGCCTTCTCTTTCCCAGACTAAAGAGACCCAACTCTTTCAGCCTTTCCTCCTAAGACTTGGATTCCAACCCTCTCACCATCCTGGTTGCCCTCTTCTGGACACGCTCGAATATTTGAAATATTCCCATTTATATTCATGGCTATAGGAGACGTGTGTCCCCAAGTATATTTCTGTATAATTTGTAAACTGAGCACACTTTGTGAATATAGATTTAACAATATATTACACAGTGGGGGTTGCACGTCTTTTACACTGTGGCCCTCTGTTTAGTTGCCTGCCAAAGGCCATTCCCCACTGGCTATGGCAAAGCACTGTCCCTCTTCCCACGAGAGCTCCAAGCCCACGGCCACAACCTGGGCACTGCCGGCAAGCCTCCCCCAATTCTCCTGATGGATCCCCCTTTCCACTGATTAAGGGGGGGGAGCAAGAGCACCCCTTGGCAGAGGGGACTCAGCAGGGAGTCCCCCCCCCGCCCCTGGACTTGCAGAGAGGAGGCACTTCCAGCCCTGGGGGGGGGGGAGGAGGGAGGGGAGGGCTGTAGGTCGGCCACTGTTTGTTGCCTAAGTAAACTTTCCGCCACCATTGTGTCCGGGCAGCGTTGGCCGGCAACACTACTCCCAAGTTGTAAGAAGCCTGCAACATCTCTAAGCCAACAGCCGAGGGGTCTCGGAGGCAAGCTGTGAGCAGTTTGTTAAACACTATGAATAAACTCGCTTGTTTCTATCTGGACACCACATTCCCGGCCGCCGGGGGCCTCTGCCGGACGGGTTTCTATGGATACTTTAAAGTAGCACAAGGTGAGGGATACATGGGGTCGACTCTTTGCTTGCGAGGTCTGTTTTTCTTCCAGCTGAGGAAGAAGCAGTTTGGCTTCCACAAAGGGAAGTCCTGCCGCACCCAACTTTTTTGAAGTTCTTTGAGAACCTTACGGAGTTTGGGATTAAAGGCAACCTGGCACGTAAATTCATGCACGAGTTCAAAACAATGGACCCTCCCCCCTGGGCTGAATAGCGACATCGGGTTCTTATCTCACAGCAGATGCTAATTCCCCCCCCTGCCCTACAATTCCCCCTCTGCTCTAATCCAGTGGTTTATAAAATGCAGGGTACCTTTGCCTCCTGAGTTCTTTCTTCACAAAACACCCCCCCCCCCGCACCTTCTGATCGGGGCAAAAAGACCGAGATCTCCATTCCGACTAGTGCCTGACAAAGGCAGCGTTGACTCCAAAGCTCCTGCCCCCCAAATCTGGTTGATCTCTTAAGGTGCTACTGGACTTGAATTGAGTTGTCCTGCTGCAGCCCAGCCCGGCCACCCTCTGAGGCAGTCCCAACAGGCATCGGATACCTGGACTTCCCACCCAGAGGCTTCGGGCAGAGTCCTTCCCCAAAGACGCCTTCGTAAGCTTCAGCAACCACGGGAGAAGGGGACGGGTCCTCTTACGGATTAACAGTGGGTTAAATGGCAGGAAGCAGGGAGTAGGCGTAAATGGACAGTTCTAGCAACGGAGGGATCCCACCAGGGAACAATGCTGAACCTTCCCCACAACAGACACCCTGGGAGGCAGGGGGGCCCGAGAGAGCTCTGACAGAAACGGCTCTTTCTCAAGGACAGCTCTTGTCAGAACTGTGGCTTGCCCAAGGTCATCCAGCAGCTGCAAGTGGAGGAGGAGTGGGGAATCAAACCCGGTTCCCCCGGATTAGAGTCCGTGCACTTCCCCACGACACCAAACTGGCTCAGATCTTGGAAACAAAGTAGGGTCGGTCCCGGTTAGTACTTGGAAGGGAAGCCACCTCTGAAAGTCTCTTGCCTTGAAAACTCTACGGGGTCACCACCCGTCAGCTGTGCCTCGACGGTAGAGGTCAGCAATGGTCACTCGGGTTGAGCTAGAAGCACTCTGCACTTGTTTCAAAAGCACTGTGTTAATATTTCACAAGAGCTCTTGCTGAAATGCCAAGCAGGCAACTAAGAGTTAGATAGGAATTCCCGGTCTCGGGCAAATGATGCTCTGTATTCTTGGTGCTTGGGGGGGGAGCAGCAGTGGGAGGGCTCCTAGTGTCCTGGCCCCACTGATGGACCTCCTGAGGGCACCCGGTATTTCTGGCCACTGTGTGACACAAAGAGTGTTGGACTGGATGGGCCATTGGCCTGATCCAACATTGGCTTCTCTTATGTTCTTAATATGGAGCAGAGGTCCATCAGTGGCTATTAGCTGCAAGGTACAGATAGGAACTCTCAGTCTGGGGCAAGGGATGCTCTGTATTCTTGGGGCCTGGGGGGGGGCAACAGTGGGAGGGCTTCTAGTGTCCTGGCCCCACTGATCGATCTCCGGATGGCCCCTGGTATTTTCGACCCCTGTGTGACACAGTGTGAGTGTTGGACTGGATGGACCATTGGCCTGATCCAACCCTGGCTTCTCTTATGTTCTTATAGGAACCCTCAGAAAGTGATGCTCTGTATTCTTGGGGCCTGGGGGGGGGGCAACAGGGGGAGGGCTTCTAGTGTCCTGGCCCCACTGATCGATCTCCGGATGGCCCCTGGTATTTCTGGCCACCGTGTGACACAGAGTGCTGGACTCGGTGGGCCATTGACCTGATCCAACACTGGCTTCTCTTATGTTCTTAAGGGCAATGCTCCCCCCCCCCGCCTCCTGCCCAGCTGAGCTGTAGGGTGGCCCCAGATGCCAAAGGGGCAAGTGGGGAGTGAGAGAGGAAGGACACACGGAGCTCCGTTCTGTTCCTGCAAGCAAAGCGGCACTCTACACGAAGCAAAAAATCCCATACCGAGGTAAAGCAAATCTCCTACCAACAAATCCAACTTCTACAATCTGAACGTCTTACAGAAACCAGGAAGCATTTGTCTGTTTCACGCAATTTATCCTGCTCCTGCTAGCCCAGGGAAAGGGGGAGTTTTGGAGAGCCCCTTTTGGACCCCTCCTGTGAGTCCACTTAACTCTGCCTGACTCCCCCCCCCAGGGTTTGCAGAATTCCTCGCACCAGCCTAGGGGTTGGAAGACCACTGCTGTGTTGTTTTCCCATTCTGAAGACGCTGAATTCTACGCCTGGCACCGGCCCGGATCACACACACAGCCCCAGCCTGAGCTCAGCCGACACAAAAAGTTAGAGTCCAGCAGCCCCTTCGAGACCAACAAGAGCTTCAGGGCACGGAGCTTTCGATAGTCCACGCCCCCTTTGTCTGACACAAGCAGAGCAGTCCACAAACCACAAGTCATTTCAAGGGGAAATCACAATGCGAGCTTGCTGGGCTTCACAGATAACCCACAAGTTCAAAACAAGGAGTTACACCCCCCAGGGCTGAATAGAGACAGAGGCTTCTTATCTCACTGCAGATGCCAGTTTTCTCCCCCCCCCCCCCAGCGTTTCCACTGTTCGAATCAAGGTGATTACAAGACGCATGGCACCTTTGCCTCTTTTATGGGTGTTCTCTACAACCCCCCCCTTTTTTTGACTAGGATAAAAGGACTCGGAGATCTCTGTTGGAAGGGAGCTGGGACTCCTCAAAGCTCATGCCCAGAAACTTCTCTTGGTCTTGAAGAAGAGGAAGAGAAGGAAGAAGAAGAATCTTGGGAGTTGTAGTAGATAACTCACTGAAAATGTCGAGACAGTGTGTGACTGCGATAAAGAAGGCCAATGCTATGCTGGGGATTAGTAGGAAGGGTATTGAAAATAGACCAGCCAATATCATAATGCCCCTATATAAATCAATGGTGCGACCTCATTTGAAATACTGTGTGCAGATCTGGTCACCACGCCTCAAAAAGGATACTATAGCTTTGGGAAAAGTGTAGAAAAGGGCAACTCGAATGATAAAAGGGTTGGAACACTTTCCCTGTGAAGAAAGGTTAAAGGGCTTGGGGCTCTGTAGCTTGGAGAAACAACAGCTGAGGGGTGACACGATCGAGGTTTGTAAGATTATGCATGGGAAAGAGCAGGTCGAGAAAGAGGTGCTTTCCCCCCTTTCTCACAATGCAAGAAGTCGTGGGCACTCAATGAAATTAATGAGCAGTTGGGTTATTACAGATAAAAGGAAGTACTTCTTCACCCAAAGAGAGATTGACACGTGGAGTTCACTGCCACAGGAAGTGAACTACAAGCATGGATGACTTCAAGAGGGACTCAGATAAAGCATATGGTCCATCAGTGGCTATTAGCTGCAAGGTATAGATAGGGACTCTGGGGCAAGGGATGCTCTGTTTGTCTGCATTAATATTTCACAAGAGCTCTTGCTGAAATGCCAAGCAGGCAACTAAGGGTTAGATAGGAACTCTCGGACTGGGGCAAGTGATGCTCTGTATTCTTGGTGCTTGGGGGGTCAACAGTGGGAGGGCTTCTAGTGTCCTGGCCCCACTGCTGGACCTCCTGATGGCACCTGGTATTTTTGGCCACTGTGTGACAGAGTGTTGGACTGGATGGGCCATTGGCCTGATCCAACATTGGCTTCTCTGATGTTCTTATGTTCTTAAGAAGAGGAGGAGGAGATTGGGTTCATACCCCGCTTACAACCTCCTTTCCCTTCCCCTCCCCACGGCAGACACCCTGGGAGGTCGGTGGGGCTGAGAGAGCTCTGACACAAACGGCTCTTTTCCAAGGACAACTCTTGCAAGAACTGTGGCTTGCCCAAGGTAAGAAGAAGAGGAAGAAGAGGAAGAGATTGGATTTATACCCCACCCTTAACTTGGAGTCTCAGAGCGGCTTACAAACTCCTTTCCCTTCCCTTCTCCACAACAGACACCCTGTGAGGTGCGTGGGGCTGAGAGAACTCTTGACACAAACTGCTGTTTTCCAAGGACAGCTGTGCCAGAGCTTGTGACTGACCCAAGGTCACATCAGCAGGTGCAAGTGGAGGAGTGGGGAATCAAACCCGGTTCTCCCAGATTAGGGTCCGCACACTTAACCACTACACCAAACTGGCTCTCCTACAGTCTTAACTGTTCTCCTACAGACCAACGCTGCTGCCCTCGGGAACCAGAGCACAGACAGTCCCTCTTCAGACAGGTCATTCCCGCCCCCCCACCCCACCATGTGAGCAGGTTTTAGGGGCAAGCGGCTGGCCACGGAGGGCAGAGCTGCCGGGCCGTCCGCCTCGCTCTGGAGCTCCCGGGGCTTTGGAATAGCGGCCAGGGAGACCTACAGGCCGGGGGATTGG
>NW_015165236.1:1620335-1620945 GCF_001447785.1 Gekko japonicus | reverse complement strand
TCCGCCCTGCCCTGTCTGGCCCAGCAATTCTGGGGGGTGGGGGGGGGGGCTTCTGCTTCTCGGGCTTTCCCCTCATGGGTCATCCAGACCAAAGCTTCGTTCACAAACATGGGTTAGCTGGTGTTTGCGTGGGTGTGTGTGTGTGTGTGGGGGGGTGTTAGCAAGCACGTCTGATCCCGCAGGAACATCAACGTTTCCAGGAAGTGGGGCCGGATCCATTTGGGGCCGGGGCTTCCTCGTTCCACAGGGGAGCAGAGATGGCCAGGGAACTCCTCCACTTGCACCTGGCTGGAAAGACCTTGGGCAAGCCGTAGTTCTGACAAGAGCTGTCCTTGAAAAAGAGCCGTTCCTGTCAAGAGCTCTCTCAGCCCCACCTCCCTCACAGGGTGTCTGTCTGTTGTGGGGAGGGGAAGGGAAAAGGAGTTTGTGAGCCACTCTGAGGCACCTTCGGGAAGTGAAGGGCCATGGGGTATAGATCCAATCTCTTCTTCTTCTTCTTCTTCTGTCGCTTCCACAGAGAAAAAGGCCACAGGGGGGGGGGCAGCTCCAATTCCCTCCCCCCCCCCCCCAATTCAAACACTTCCTCCCCAACGAGCGACACAACAACAGC
>NW_015165236.1:1618594-1620242 GCF_001447785.1 Gekko japonicus | reverse complement strand
GAAAGCCTTAGACAACATAAACATGAGGAAGAACTTCCTGACAGTCGGAGCGGTTCCTCAGTGGAACAGGCTTCCTCGGGAGGAGGTGGTGGGCTCTCTTGCTTGGGAGGTTTTCAAGCAGAGGCTGGATGGCCCCATCTGACAGCCATGCGGATTCTGTGAACTCGGGCAGATCACGAGAAGGGAGGGGAGGGAGGGTCGCCTCAGTGTTGAGTTCTCGTGGCCCTTTCCTACACGCCCAGGGAAACGCCGATCACCACTTTGGGGTCAGGAGGGAATTCTCCTCCAGGGCACATTGGCCCAGGGGGGTTCCTGGAGGATTTTTGCCTTCCTCTGGGCACAGAGTAGAGGTCACTGGAGCTAGCTGTGGACTTCCTGCATTGTGCAGGGGGTTGGACTAGATGACCCTTGGGGGTGCCTTTCCAGTTCCATGTTTCTGTGTTTCGGAGTCCCAGCTTCCCAGGCGACAGATCCAGTTGTGGACTTCCCACTGTTGCTCCTATCAAGGTCGTGCACCAGCCCTGACCTGGATATAGCCCAGGAAAGCCCGATCTCAGAAGTTAAGCAGGGCCGACCCTGGCAAGGACTTGGATGGAGGACCTCCAAGGAATACCAGGGCCGGGACGCGGAGGCAGGCGACAGCAGGGCACCTCCCCGAAACATACAAGCCACACGAGGCATTGCCAGATGTCAACCACGACTTCCAGGCGCACGCACGCACGCACGCACGCACACACACACAAATACTCCCTCCAAAAAGAAAGTTTTTAAAAGGTTGTGCCATAGAGCACGGCCGATCCGTTCCTGCAAACTGACGGAGGCGTGGAGCGGAGGAGAGCCAAAGCCGCGGAAGGCCTTGGCTGAAAAGGCAGCTCTGTGGCTTGCGGGGGAGGGGGGGAGGTGAACTGCCCCCTGCCCCATTTCAAAGTAGCGAGAGGAGGGGACGGTGCCTCCCAGCCTCCCGGTGCCCACGACCGAGTGGCCTGCGCCAGTTTTGGGGCCCGTCGGCCTTGCCCTTGGTGAGGCGGAGGGAGGCCCCGGCTCAGCGGCAGGCGCAGAGGAGGCGGGACTGAGACAAGCCGGACTTGGAGAGGCTCCCGGGGGCAAGCCTCGCCCCTCCACCCTCCACCGCAGGCCCCTTCTTCTCCGCGACCGGGGGGTGACCCCTCTGCCACGGGCCGGCAGCTGTGCCGCAAGGTGGACCAGACTGTGGCGTCGTCGCCTGCCCGGAGGGGAAGCCGCAAGAGGGCTGGGCCGGTGGGCAGACGCTGCTTCCCCCCCCAGGACTTGCTGACCCGTTGAAAGGGCCTGTTGTCAGCCGCCCAGCAGATTTTTCAAATTAGCGTCCCCGAATTCCTGTGAAAATCGCTGCTGAGCAAATATTTTCCTTCTGAGCCACGTGGATTTTCCAACCTCCGACCGCACCAGGGAGAGAGAACGGGAAGCGGTGCCATGAGGAAGCGCGGAGGGAGGGGGAGCCAGGGTTAGGGGGATTCATGCAGGGGTGCGCCGGCAGCTGCGGGGAGGCTCCCCGATGGGTCTTGCAGCACCCCGGTTTGCCAGAGGCTGTGGGCACGCCCTCAGAGGAGAAGGGAGACCTCCAAGGGGCTGAGGGCCAGAGACCAGCCCCCCCCCAGAGATGCTCCCC
>NW_015165236.1:1609397-1618039 GCF_001447785.1 Gekko japonicus | reverse complement strand
GACCCCTGCCGGCAGGGCTTTTTGTAGAAAAAGTCCAGCAGGAACTCATTAGCATAATAGGCCACACCCAACATCAGGAACTCATTAGCATATTGGGCCACACCCCTGACAGCACAGCTCATTAGCACATTAGGCCGCACCCCCATGTTACCAGAAGTGTGCTCATCCAGCCACACCCACCTTTTGCTTCTTATTCTGTTTACCTTGTTTGTGGTCAAAACCCAGGGCCTTTTTTTGTAGCAGGAACTCCTTTGCATGTTAGGCCACACACCCCTAATATAGCCAATCCTAATGGGTTTCTGCTGTTGGGTGTGGCCTATTATACTAATGAGTTCCTGCTGGGCGTGGCCAACTTGGGAGCCAGCCGGAACTTCGTTCCTGTGCGTTCCTGCCCCCAAATAGCCCTGCCTGCTGGTACCCCGGCAGCGGCACATGCCACACGCACCTCTAGACCACGGCAGCATCCCTGGTGATGGCGGCACGACACACACAAATGCACTTTTGCCTGAACTTGTCGTGCTGTCTCCTCCCAGCCTGTGATTGGTGCCCCTTCGCCCCCCCAGAACACAAGAACACAAGAGAAGCCAATGTGGGATCAGGCCAGTGGCCCCTCCAGTCCAACGCTCTGTGTCACACGGTGGCCAAAAAGACCAGGTGCCCTCAGGAGGTCTGTCAGAACAGAGCTCAACAAACACCCCCCCCAAGCATGGTGCTATTTCCCCCCCCGGGGGGGGGGGAGACTGCAGACTGGCTTCAGGACGGGCACGGGGAGGCAGGCAGGGGGCCATCGAATTTTCAGAGCGGACGTTTAATCAAGACATGGGAAAGTCAACTCTTCCCTCCTAACCAACGGAAACATCTGCCACTCTGCTGCGAAGCCTTGTGTGCACTTCAGTGCCTGAACCACAGGATTTTTGCTCCAAAATTCTGCCTGCCAAAAGAACCTCTGCAGAGCCTTGCTGGATCAGACCAGTGAGGGTCCATCGAGTTCAGCATCCTGTCTCTCACACGGTGGGCAACCAGTTCCTCTGAAGGACCAACAACAGGGCACAGAGGCCGAGGCCTTCATAAGAACACCAGAAGATCAGACCAATGAAGGTCCATCTAGTCCAGCATCCCGTCTGGCCAACCAGTTCCTCTCCAGGGCCAACAAACAGGGCATAGCGGCCGAGGCCTTCATAAGAACATAAGATGGTGCTCTCCTGCTGGGTCAGACCAGTGAAGGTCCATCTAGTCCAGCATCCTGTCTCTCACACGGTGGACAACCAGTTCCTCTGAAGGGCCAGCAATAGGGCAGAGAGGCCGAGGCATTCATAAGAACACCAGAAGAGCCCTGCTGGGTCAGACCAGTGAAGGTCCATCTAGTCCAGCATCCTGTCTCACACAGCAGCCAACCAGTTCCTCAGGAGGGCCAACAACAAGGCCGAGATCTTCATAAGAATGTAAGACGAGCCCTGCTGGATCAGACCAGTTGAAGGTCCATCTAGTCCAGCATCCCATCTCTCACACGGTGGGCAACCAGTTTCTCCGGAGGGCCAGCAATGAGGCCCAGAGACCGAGGCCTTCCCCTGATGCTGCCTCCTGGCTCTGGGATTCAGAGGTTGACTTTGCCCTTCGGAATCGCCATGGCTGGCAGCCACTGTTATCCCTCTCCTCCGTGTGTGTGTGTCTCTCTGAGCACCTTTTAAAGCAGTCCTGTAGAGGTTCCCTTAAGTGAGAGAGGACTTCCTCAGCCTCCCTCTGGCCTCCTTCAGGCACCTTGCCCTGGGGTGTGTATTTATTCTGGACAATCTGAGCACGAGGAGGACAAAAGCGGCCGGTGGGTGGGGCGTTGGAGGGCTGTCCGTCTTGGCGCCCGGCCCTGCCCTGCCCTGCCCTCCGCGGTTTAATGGGCCGGCTCCCTTCTCAAAAAAACAAGTCCTGCCACAGATTAAACAGCCTAGATTCCCCCCACATCTGTTTTTGTTCTCAGCCAAGCCCCCCCCCCGCGCACTTTTTCTTCCTTTGTTACAGCAGCAGGTAAAGCCAGAACCAGATTCTTCAGGCCTGGGGGCTTTGCAGATCGCAATCGCAGGCACATTTGCAAAGGATCTGCAGATGATTAACAGACCCTGGCGATCAAAACAGTGGGGTGGGGGTGGGGGTGCGTGCATGCCAGCGGGGAAGGAGAGGGGCCCAGGGTTTTGCCTGCCTCCCCTTTGGCATCTTGCAAGTGCTCAATTGCACACATCAGTGGCTCAATTCATCCTAAGCAGAGCAGTGGAGTCCAGCCCTGAGAAAGTTCAGACGGTGCAGCTCTCTACCTTCGTCACGGCCAAACCATTTCTGAAAGCCATAAAGTACTGCACATATATCAGTTTCCCCAAGATTTCTGTTTTAAAAAACACTGGGAAAATCCTTGCTCTTTTCCCTTAGCTCCAAAATTCCCCCTCACTTTACGTCTCTCGTCCCCAGACCCTTCCCGGAGAGCCTGTAAATCAGTCCAGCAGCGGCAGCGCCTGCTCCCGTCCGGCGGCCACAAAGCCCTTCAGAGGCCCAGAGCCATCCGCCCCGTTTCCGGCACGGGGCCTCCCCCGCTGCTTGGCATAAGGTCTCCTGGAAGGCAGACCCCACACAAGGAATGGGACCGAGGAACCAACTCTGACCAACACTCATCCTGGTCGGACAACCCAGGGAAAAAGAAGAAGAAGAAGAAGAAGATCCCTTCGAGTCTCAAAGTGGCTTACAAACTCCTTTCCCTTCCCCTCCCCACAACAGACACCCTGTGTGGTAGGCAGGGCTGAAAGCTCTTTCAAGAACTGCCCTTTCCAGGACAGCTCTGACAGAACTATGGCTTGCCCAAGGTCATCCAGCAGCTCCCCCAGATCAGAGTCCGCACACTTAACCACGGCACCAATAAGGACCTGCAAGCCGAGACTGTACATATGTGATCCTAGACAAGGTCAACATGTTGGCTGGAGCTCCTAACTTTCATTTCAAAAAAGCCAGGAAGTTTCTATTCCTCCTTACTCCTAAGAAACCTTCAACAATGGCCAGAAAACCGACTGTGCCCTGTTTCCCAGCGCACACAAGAGTGGTCCTCCTGGATCAGATCAACGGTCCGTCCAGGCAGCATCCTTTTTCCTACAGTGGCCAGTCCAGCCCCCCAGGAAAGCTCGTGAGCGAGAGGGTCCTCGCTGGACTGGTGTAGTGGTTAAGTGAACGGACTGTAATCTGGAAGAACCGGGTTTGATTCCCCACTCCTCCTCCACTCGCACCTGCTGGATGACCTTGGGCAACCCATAGTTCTGATAAGAGCTGTTCTTGAGAAAGAGCCATTTCTGTCAGAGCTCTCTCAGCCCCACCTCCCTCACAGTGTTTCTTTTTTTGGGGGGGAAGGGAAATGAGATGGCAAGCCGCTCTGAGACTCCTTCAGGTAGTGAAGGGCCATGGGGTATAAAACCAATCTCTTCTCTTTTCTTCCCAGCATCCAACCGACAGGCGGTTTTATTTGTATTTATTTACTGACTTCATTTATAGCCCCCATTTCTCCCCAATGGAGACCCACAAACTGGCTTACATTGTCCTCCGCTCCTCCATTTCATCCTCAAAACAATCCTGAGAGGTAGGCCAGGCTGAGAAAGTGTGATGGGCCCAAGCTCACCCAACGAGCATCCGTGGCAAAGTGGAGGTTCGAACCTGGGTCTCCCAGCTCCTAGCCCAGCACTCTTAACTCCTCCACCGCCCTGGGTGTTCTGCCTCTGAACTCGCAGGAGGTCCCGTTCAGAGATTATGGCTAACCATAATGTGCCTGCGATTGCGATCTGCAAAGCCCCCAGGCCTGAAAAATCTGGTTCTGGCTTTACCTGCTGCTGTAACAAAGAAAGAAAAAGTGCAGGGGGGGGGCCCCTGCAGCACCCCCCTCCCCGCCCCCTTGGCTGAGAACAAAAACAGATGTAGGGGGAATCTAGGCTGTTTAATCTGTGGCAGAGACTGATCAAGAGAGAGATCTTGGAGTTGTAGTAGATAACTCACTGAAAATGTCGAGACAGTGTGTGACTGCAATAAAGAAGGCCAATGCTATGCTGGGGATTATTAGGAAGGGTATTGGAAACAGATCAGCCAATATCATAATGCCCCTATATAAATCAATGGTGCAACCTCATTTGGAGTACTGTGTGCAGTTCTGGTCACCACACCTTAAAAAGGATATTATAGCTTTGGAAAAAGTGCAGAAAAGGGCAACTCGAATGATAAAAGGGTTGGAACACTTTCCCTATGAGGAAAGGTTAAGGCCCTTAGGGCTCTTTAGCTTGGAGAAAAGACGACTGAGGGGTGACATGATTGAGGTTTATAAGATTATGCATGGGAAAGAGCAGGTAGAGAAAGAGGTACTTTTCTCCCTTTCTCACAATACAAGAACTGGTGGGCACTCCATGAAACTGCTGAGCAGTTGGGTTAGAACGGATCAAAGGAAGTCCTTCACCCAAAGAGGGATTAACACATGGAATTCACTGCCACAGGAGGTGGTGGCGGCTACAAGCATGGACGGCTTCAAGAGGGAATTAGATAAGTATATGGAGCAGAGGTCCATCAGTGGCTATTAGCCACAAGGTATAGCTAGGGGCTCTGGGGCAAGTGATGCTCTGTCTTCTTGGTGCTTGGGGGGGGGGTCAACAGTGGGAGGGCTTCTAATGTCCTGGCCCCACTGGTGGACCTCCTGATGGCACTGGTATTTCTGGCCACTGTGGGATACAGAGTGTTGGACTGGATGGGCCTTTGGCCTGATCCAACATTGGCATCTCTTATGTTCTTATGTTCTTATGAATCCTGGGATATGCAAGGTGTTGCCATCCCCCCCCGAACACAGCACAAGAGACACATCCCGCCCCTTGGAAAGGCAGCCGGGCCTGCCACAGGTAGGCCAAATTGACTGACCAGGCCGAGCGGCGCAGTGTTCCCTCTAAGCTGAGTTGGTGTGAACTAGCTCAGTTTGTTAGCCTCCGGCTCACACATTTTTTTGTCCTAGCTCAGGCAGGACGGCTCTGAAGCAAAGTAATTCATGCAGCAGCCAAATGGCTCGCTCACAACTTCCGGCTTACCTAAGGGACTGCCCTTCCCCATATGTTCCCCCAAGGGCACTGCGGTCGGTCGGGGAGCCAACATCTCCTGGAAATTCGGCCCCAGGGATATTAAATTTGCTTTTACCAGAGCCAGGGTTTTTTCAGTGGTGGCTCCTACCTGGTGGAAGGAGCTCCCGGAGGAGATCCGGGCCCTGCGGGACCTTTCTCAGTTCCGCAGGGCCTGTAAGACGGAACTCTTCCACCAGGCTTTCGAGTAGGAGCCGCTGCCACCACTATACCACCACCGCTATTTATGCATCATCGCACCCCCCCACACACCACTATGTGGTTCCATTGGGGTACGAGGTGACCCTGGAAGGAGGAGGGAGGAGAGGCTATTGGAACGTTGCCGTTGGATTAAGATCATCTACCCCATCTTGTGACCAATGGAGCCCTGACACTCTGGTGTTTGTATTATATTGTTTTATTCTGTTTTACGCTGTTTTTATCTGTTCTAACTTTGGCACTCGTGCCTCGTTGTTAGCCGCCCTGAGCCTTTGGGGAAGGCGGGATATAAATCCAAAAACAAATAAATAAAATAAATAAAATGCCGGGAGCTCCCAAAGTAGAATTTTTGCTCGCAAGACTCCACGGCTTAGAGGGAGCATCGCTGGCCCCTCAATCCAGTGCAGGGGGGGGGGCCTTCATCAAACCCTCTCCCAGAAGCCAACCCTGGAGCAAGGGGGGGGAAGGGGGGGCTTCTGCCTGCAGGCAGAGGAAGGACACTAAGGGACCCCTTGCTCCACCCCCCCCCCAGAGAACCTGGGTAAAGCCTGGAGGGTTCCATGGGGGGGGAACAGGGGGGTCGGGTCAGTTGCCACTAGGCCAGGAAGAGAGCACAGAGAGAAACGATACAGAAAGAAGACCTGTGTGGGGGGGGGAGGGGGAGAAGTGGGATCAACCACCGGCTATCTCCTTCTAGGAGAGAGAAAGGGCAGGCTGGAGGGCCCCCTGCTCCATGGGGCAGCCGGGGGGGGGGGGGAGGGGGGGCTCCCCCCCCCCCTCGGGGGGGGGGGGTAAGGGGGGCTCCCCCCACGCCTCTCCTGTGCCCTTTCCCTCTGCCACACTTCCCCTCCCACATCTGGCCGCAAGTGTCTCTCGGCCGCTCCCCCACCCCAACTTTGGCCCCCTCTCGCTATCTCAGGAGTGTCTGCTGCAAATTAGCCAAGAGGAAGGGGAAACGGTGGGCGCTTGCTTCTGCTGGAAGCAGATGGGGGGGGGGGGGAGGGAAAAAACACAGGGGCACACCACTGCTCCCGCAGGCCTCACTTGAGGCCTTCCGAGGGAGGGAGAGCAAGGCCCCTCCTGCTCAGCCATCACAGAACGGAGCCCCTGCAGGGCCAGGGGAGGGTACCTTCTTGCACTGGACCCTCCGGCTAAATCCCCCATGAAGCGGCACTACCTTGCCCCTCCCCACGCTGCCCCTCACTCGTGTGCCAGGGTGTCCAGCCACCAAAGGTCTGTGTCGCATGGAGAGCCAGTTTGGTGTGGTGGTGAAGTGCACGGACCCTAATCTGAGAGAACCGGGTTTGATGCCCCACTCCTCCTCCACTCGCAGCTGCTGGATGACCTTGGGCAAGCCGTAGCTCTGATAAGAGCTGTTCTTGAAAGAAGAGCAGTTTCTGTCAGAGCTCTCTCAGCCCCACCTACCTCACAGGGGGTGTCTGTTGTGGGGAGGGGGAGGGAAAGGGGTTTGTAAGCCGCTCTGAGCCTCCCTTGGGTAGTGAAGGGCCATGGGGTATGGATCCAATCTCTTCTTCTTCTGTTCTTCTGGTCAGGGCCAATGCTCCCTTCTAAGCTGTGGAGTCTTGTGAGCAAAAATTCTACTTGGTGAGCTCCTGGCATTAAAGTTGTGAGCGAGAGATTTGGCCGCTGCATGAATTAGTTTGCTCTGGAGCCCCATCCTTCCCGAGCTAAGGCAAAAATGTGTGAGCCGGAGGCTAAAGAAACTGAGCTGGCTCACACTGACTCAGCTTAGAGGGAACACTGGGGTCAGGGCCCTTCAGAGCCAGGAGGCCACAGAGGCAGCCAGGGAGGGTGTTCAGAGCTGGGCACCAGCCACTCTGGCCCTCTAACGGACCCCCCCTGGCCCCAACGCAAGGTCTCTCCTTTGTTCTGCAACAAGCCCCAGGGAGCAAAAGGGTGCTGGGGGGGGGGGCTGTGGTTGTTGCAAGGGGGGTCCCGGGGGCGAGCTTGGCAACCCATGGGGCAGAGAGACTCAGGTGGGGCAGCCGTGTTGGTCTAAAGCAGCAAAACAAAGTTTGAGTCCGGTGGCACCTCTAAGACCCACAAAGTTTGATTCAGGGGCTAAGCTTTCATTGTGCATGCACACCTTTAAGACCCACAAAGTTTAATTCCTCAGTTGTTGTAGATTTCCCAGGTTGTGTGGCCGTGGTCTTGGCATCGTAGTACCTGGCGTTTCGCCAGCAGCTGTGACTGGCATCCTCAGAGGCATAACACGGAAAGAGGGAGTATGCGCTGTATCAATGTGACACAGAGACACAGAGAGTGCTCCGTCTTTCTGAGTTATACCTCTGAGGATGCCAGTCACAGGTGCTGGCAAAATGTCTCACAATGCCAAGACCACGGCCACACATCCCGGAAAACCTACAACAACTAATGAACCGGCTATGAAAGCCTTCGATAACATGAAGTTAAATTCTAGGTATAAGCTTTCATGGGAGTGCACACCTCTAAGACCCACAGAGTTTGACTCTGGGGATTAACTTCCGTGTGCGTGCATGCCTGCCTGCTGCTCTCTCTCTCTCTCTCTCTCTCTCTTCAACCCTCCCAGGAGGAGGAGCCAGAGACTCCCCCCTCCGCCCCCAGCCAGGGGGCAGGCAAACCGCCCTCCCTGCGGTCCCCAGCAGGCTCCCTTCCACACACCTCCGCTCCACCCCACAATCCCATTCTTGCCAAGCCTGGCTGAAACCACAGGGACTGTTTGCTGAATGAGCATCCTGGTTTCAGGTGGCCAGAGAGGGCAGAGGGGAAGGGCCTTCTGGGAGCGGAATCCTGCAAGGGCGGCACTTCTGTCGGGCAGGAGGGCGGAGGAGGGGTCCAAGAAGGGAGCCCCCTCCCAGGGAGCGCCTGAAACGGCGCAGGAAGTTCGGCTGGGCGGAAGGGGGAGAAGGCTGCCAGCAAGGGGCCCACGTTCCCCCCACCACCACCCCCGGGTTGCCAGCTCTGGGTTGGAAGACACCTGGAGACTTTGGGGGGGGTGGAGCCAGGAGAGGGCGGGGCTTGGGGAGGGGAGGGGCCTCAGCAGGGTATCAGGCCACGGAGCCCACCCTCCTCCGGAGCAGCCATTTTCTCCAGGGGAGCGGATCTCTGTCGTCTGGAGACCCACTGTAATAGCGGGAGGTCTCCAGGTGCCACCTGTCCTGGAGCTGGGCGGGGTGAAATCTCTCCTGCAATGCAGTCCCAGCACACCAGATGAGCTACAGGAACCCCCCCTTCCGGCTGTTCTGCTCTGGAGAGGTTTCACACCAGCCACAAAGCGTGCTGGGGGGGGACGGCGGGGGGGGGGGGGGGGGCCCC